>NC_056743.1:1806757032-1807057032 GCF_019279795.1 Protopterus annectens | reverse complement strand
AGCTAGGACAGTTTATAAGCTGCCTGCCAGTCCATGTTTAAGTCTCCTAGAATAAGGGCTTCATACTGGATATTGAGATAGCCAGCGGAGGAGATTTTCAGCAGTACTAATGTTATCTGGTGGTATGTATACAGCTGAGGTACAGACTGCTAATTTTTAGTGTTGATAAAATTACCTCAGCATTGTTACATTTTGGAACCTCTTGTTTAAGCAGGGAGTTTTTAAAGAGAACTGTAACATCTCCTGTTTGCTTGTTTACCCTATCAATGCAGATCATATTAAGTCCTGAAATGGTGATGTCATTATCATACACTTCTGGTTTCAAACAGGTTTCTGTAACAATTACTGTATCGGTGGAGCAGACAGCTATGTAGGCATGGATGTCATAGATTTTATTACACATTTCTCAGGTTCATATTTAACAAGTGGAGGTTATACTTACAGGATACATGTGTTTTAGCAGTTTGGGCACTGGGTGTGGTTTGGTCACGGAAAGGTTGCTGGTGGAGGGGAGGCCAGGGTCTGGGTGAATGTCTCCAATTTATTGTAAGAAAGTGTCCAATCAAACTGGCTTTTTCTTCAGTTTTACTGGTGTCCTGGTGATGGATACCTCAGTTTTATATATTTGTAGCTGAATACATCTATGGTGGATGAGTGGTAGAGGCTGGGTGATGCTGTAAGGGAGAGGTGGGCAGGGGATTTGTTAGGTAGATATATGCATAGGTGGGGTGAGGTGTACTTGTGTATTGGGAAAGTTTGATAGTTGGTGAGCTAGTCTAGAAAGTAGAGGAGAATGACTAAAAGTGCATTAGGTAATGTCATTTCTGAATGTATAGTGTACAACTACTAGCAGGATATAATGGATTAAATGCCCAATACTGGAAAGATTATGGGAGATATTTGGACGATATTATTATTCTCTGGAATGGAAGCGAAGTGGAACTACAGAATTTTTTTAGTTATATAAACCACAGCACAGATTTTTTAGACTTTACATACACAATAGGCAGGGATGAAATAAATTATCTACATATTACTGTCATTAAAGACATAGAGAAGAGAAGCTTTAGAACAACCATTTTCAGAAAACCAACCTATTCTAACACCCTATTACATTTTAATAGTTTTCACCCACTCCATCAGAAAAAATCTCTGGTTAAGGGACAGGGTGTCCGTTTAGCCAAGATGATATCTGAATGGGATGAATTTTTATATCAGGTTCAAGTATTGAGAAGGATGCTTGTACAAAGGGGTTACCATGATTTATTTTTAGAGGTGATTTTGCAGGAAGCGGTTGCTAAAAGAGAAAGGGACCATTTATTTCCTTTGCTTGGAAAAGGTAATACCCCACAAATGGGGTTACCTAATGTAGAGACTGATGGATTTAAGAAGTCGGCAATTTTTTGTTATAACCAGCAATTTAATGGCATTAAACAGATCATCTGTCATAACTGGAATTTATTTCACACCAGTCAGGACCTTATCGAAATTGTAGGAATGACACCAAAAATAATTTACCAGAAAGATATTACTTTTAAAAATATGTTAGAGAGGAACTGTAAGGCCAGTACTAGGATAAGGAGGTAATGTGTAAGTGTGGATTCTGCTTGCAATGTAAGCATATTATGGCAGGTACTATGGTAAAAATACCAAATTATGGAAGGTATATACATAAAAAGTACTCTTGTGGTACTAAGTCAGTAGTTTAACTTCCCTGTGCGATTCATGTCCAAGCTTTTACATTGGGAAGACTATTAATGCCCTTAGGACTAGGGTATATCAACATTTCTATGATATCAAAAAACAAGATCCCAGAAATGCTTTGGCTGTATACGTCCTTAATAATGAAAGGCATAGTTTTTTATTCACTATCTTAGAGCATGTAGTAATGGGTGATAGGGGAGGTCCTTTAAATGACTTTCTAGAATGGCAAGAATTGAGATGGCAGTTCAGAACTAATGCCACTGAACAACCAGGCCTTAATAGTAATCTCTCCATAAGCCCTATTCTTAGGCTTAGGGCAGAGGGGTACACATAGAATTATCTGACTATACAACAGTAATGGTTTCAGACAGTTTTATATAGATATATATATATATGGTTCTATCTTACTACGTCGACAAGTCAGAACGCCGACAGCGAGAACACCGACGCCAGAAGATCGAAAACGGAGAAGACCGACGGATCAAAACCCCGACGCTGAGAACATCGACATGGGAAAAGGCTGTGTATGTATGCGGTAGTGACGGACGTTAGGGTGCGAGTAAGGTAAGTGTGCGACTGTGATAGTTTGTGGGTTAGGGGCGGGTTAAGTGAGTTAGGGTTAGGGCGGGCTAGGTAAGTGTGCAACTGTGATAGTTTGTGGGTTAGGGGCGGGTTAAGTGAGTTAGGGTTAGGGCGGGCTAGGTAAGTGTGCGACTGTGATAGTTTGTGGGTTAGGGGCGGGTTAAGTGAGTTAGGGTGCGGGTTAGGTGAGTGTGCGATAGTGGCGGACCTTAGGGTTAGGGTTTGGGTTAAGGTTGTAGGTAGTTGTGTATGTGAGGTTTAGTGTTGGTTTGTAAGGATTTTGGTGTGCTTGTGTTGTGTGTGTGCTTTTTGGACCGGGGATTTGTTTTGTTTGTTGCTTGTCGGGATTATGGTGTGTCGGGCATGTGAGGTTTCGTGTTTGTGAAATGTCGGTTATGTGGTGTCGGTGATTTTGTTGTCGGCGTTTTGACTTGTCGACGTTGTAAGATAGATCCATATATATATATATATATATATATATATATATATATATGGTTCTACCTGACATGGTGGACAGCTCATATGACTGAAAGCTCACATGGTCGACAGTTCATTTGAATGACATGAATTTTAGGTGGGGGGCTTCGCCCCCCACACCCCCCAATGTGGGGGGCTGTGCCCCCCACACCCCCCCTAACTATATATATCAACTCCAAGGTCGCACAACATTGGGGAGGGGGGCAAATTCATGTCATTCAAATGAACTGTCGACCATGTGAGCTTTCAGTCATATGAGCCGTCAACCATGTCAGGTAGAACCATATATATATATATATATATATATACATATATACATACATATATTTACAATATTATGATGCATGGTTTTTTATGGTTTGTATATTTTGCACAAAAAGTTGTTCCTTTTTATATGTGTTTTAAAAGTTCTGAACGCTAATTTGTTTTTACCTGGAAGGAGATGCATATATATTACTATGAATTTGCACTGTTATATTCTTAGTGGTGTATACCTTTTAGGTAATTGTCAATTAATATTAATGAATTTGGGCAGGTATTTTAAGCTGGGTCAATATTATACACACACACACATATATATATATATATATATATATATATATATATATATACATATAAATATATATATATATATATATGGTTATTGGATGTGTCTGTTATTCTGATGAAGATTTTTACTTAAAAAACGAAAGCGCTCAATAAATACTTTTTGGTGGATCATGGTGTGCTATCCCAAACAGAACCAAGACACTATCCTCCATAAAAAGGAAGCCAATCTGGTGGTCCCCTGCCATAAACAAACTCTACAACAGAAGGAAGAAACTGTTGCAAAAGAGAGTAAAATCCCATGAGTGGAGGACCTCCCTGGTCAGCCTCAGTAAGAAGCTGAGATCCCGTATAAGATCCTCCAAAGCTAGCCATGAAAACAAAATCGCCACTGATTCTAAGGGCAACCACAAAGCATTCTAGAGCTATGTCAAGAATCTCAATGGCAACACCCAGATCTACTCTGAGTACAGTACAACGGCACGAAAATTTCAGAACCAACTGATATTGCCAACATCCTGGTAGATAGGTTCAGTGCTGACTTCACCCCCCTCTCACCCCCTAAAGGGCCCATATCTATACAGGAAGAATGCAGAGTCCCTGTAATCACATCTATGCAGGTAAAAGCTGCACTCTCCAAAACCAAAAACACAGCATCCATGGGACCGGACAACATCCCAGGCTGCGTTTTACACAAACTTATGAACAAACTGGCTCCCCACTAAAGCACCATGTTCAATCAAAGTCTCACGTCAGGCTTTGTGCTCACTGAATGGCACACAGCAACAGTTATCCCACTCCACAAAGAGGGAGCCACCACTGATCCTGGGAACAATCGCCCTATTAGCCTGATGAGCCTGCTCTGCAAGGCCATGGAACATATCATTATGGAACTCCTAAAGACATTGGCAACCTCCAAACTCTGGACCCCACCCAGTTCGAGTTTGTGAAAGGCAGATCATGCCTTCTGAACCTGATCGACTTCTTTGAGGCAGTCACCAAAGCCGTAGACGAGGGTAAGGTGGTTCACACAGCCTAACTTGACCTCGCCAAGGCTTTCGACACCATACCCTATTCTGGAATTATAGCTAAACTCACTAAACTAGGTATAAATCCCTATCTCACAAGATGGGCTACCAACTGGCTCACTGACAGAACCCACACTGTAAAAGTTGCAGACTCGAAATCTAACTTCAAACCAGTGACAAGTGGAGTACCACAGGGTTTAGTCCTTGGACCCCTCCTGTTTGGTAACTACTTTGCTGAAGTACAGGCTAACACAGAAGGCCTCTGGCTAACGAAGTTCACAGATGACTGCAAACTAGAAGCCATAGTCGAGTCCCCAAATGATGTGGACATCCTACAGAAGAGCCTCACTGAGAAGATGCCTGGTGTCAGAGGCATGGCCTCAAGCTCAATGCCAAAAAGTGCACTGTTATCCCCTTTGGAAAAAACTCTGTACCCATGAACTACCACATAAACGGCAGTCTACTTAATGCCGAATGTGTGATGAGACCTTGGGACCCAGGTGAACAGTAGTCTCTCCTTTGATAATCACATCACCTCTGTAGTCAGGAAATCCTTCTATGTGGCACACCACATCACAAAAGGGTTCTCATCCAGGAAAAAAGAGGTCATTGTTCCCCGCTACTTGGCATTCAGACCCATTATAGAGTACAACTCCCCTTTTGGAATGTACCTCACAAGGCATCTGTAGCATCTGGAAAGGCCACAGAAGTACCTCAGAAAGAGGATTATTGGCCTCAAACAGATGCCCTACACTGACCATCTCAAAAAACTACAGCTTTAATCTGTAGCATATCACCTACTCTGAGGAGATCTCTGCCTAACATATAAAGCTATGTTAAACCCAGAGCTGTTGGACATGCTACACCTAAAGAAATCCCAATCCCTCCGAACTAAACGCTCAAGGGAACTAAACCTTGTCTCCACAATAAACAGGACATGCTGGAGGGATAGATTACTGTCCCAGAGACTTCCTAAACTCTGGAACAACCTACCCATCTATGTCAAGCAATGTTCTTCATTAGCACTCTTCAAGAAAAATCTTGATGAGTGGATGGGAAATAGGAAATACACCCTGGGGATCAATTCTGTGGCACTGCTCAGCAGAGGTACAAGAAATTAACTTTCTTGGGTGGCGTAAGCCAGGGAACCTTGTTGGCTAGGCTTACTTAGGACCTTGGGCCGACAGCCTAGTACCTACCTATGAACCTATGAAAAGCACACCAGAGAGAACAATGCCGAAACAAAGACAGACGGTGTGCATTTCACAATTGAGTCTAAGAGCCCCTACTCTTACTCAAATAAAGGGGAAGTCCTTATACACTTTGACCCTTTCTTGGGTGTGCAACAGCAGCAGCTGTTGTTCTTGGTCCACAGCACACTGAGTAGGTTGCAGCACTAAAGGACTGTGTGTAGCAAGGAGAGGAGGGGAACAGAGCTGACTAAACTCTGGTTTAAGGAAATCTAAAAGCAGACCTACCAAAGAATTTCCTTATGCAATAACCAGCAACCCTCTTGGATAACTCCCAGCATAAGATAAAAACTAGAAAGGTTCTGCTTACTTAACATTGCACAGATTGTGTCTTCACAGACAAGTTGGAATACAAACGCACTGCAATGTTTCAAAAAAATCTGATGGTCTTTCTTACTAAGTAGTGATGGTTTGGGTAGGGAGGTTATGCCTTTAAACAAAGCTGCAGAGCTTAGTTGTGTCTTCACAGAGAAACGGGAATGCAAATGCATTTAATAGTTTCAAAAAGTACAGTTGTGTACACTTACCATAAATGTAGATGTTCAAGTGTATTCACTGCTGCAGTCATTACATTTGGGGTAATCTGCTGGCAGGTTGCCCTCAGTCGGCCTGATTAACAAAGTCTTGGGTCCTGCGTCGGTTACTGTCCCTTTCTTCCATGACGTCAGGTCATCAGGGGTATAAAACATGCAGCCGACGCCATTACATCAGTTTTTCTTGCCCCAGATGTCGGGTGCCCCCCAAATGGGGAGCCAAATATTTAAGTAATTAAAAACACAAAAATATATATCTCCAAACTAAAGCAAATACACCAAAAAGGCTTTTAAGCATAGTAAAGGAAAGTATACGTATAGAGAGAGAAAAAACAGGGGGTTGGAGGGAGGGTAACCAGGACTGCAACAGTGAATACACTCAAACATCTACATTTATGGTAAGTGTACACAACTGTACGTACGGGTAGATTCTCAAAGCTATGGTTGGGAGGATGGATTTATACAGCATTAGGACCAGCTTTAAGGCCCTGCAGGACAGCAGTGGCAAAGCCAGCTCTGGATTTGGAGAAGAAAGGTAAATGGTAATGTTTGGTGAACGTATGAACTGAGCCCCAGGTAGCAGCTTCTAGAATGTCTCTGGTAGGAACACCTCTGAGAAAGACTGTAGAAGTAGATGCAGCCCTGGTGGAATGAGATTTGATCCCCTGGGGGAATAGTTTTACCATGGTGCATATAGCAGAAACGAATACAATGGCTTATCCATTTGGAAACGGTCTGCTTTGAAATAGCCTTTCCCTCTGCCCCTGCAGCAAATGCCACCAGTAGTTGATTAGATCTTCTTAGAGATTTTGTCCTGTTTAAGTAAAATATAAGTTGTCTGTGTACATCCAATGAATGCAGAATCCGCTCCCCCCTTGTTCTGTGGATTGGGAAAGAACGTTGGCAAATGAATGGTTTGATTAAGAGCCATACTGGATACCACCTTAGGCATGAAGGATGGATTGGTCCTGAGAGACACCCTGTCCGCATGAAAAATAATGAAAGGCTCCACTGTCATAAGGACCTGTAATTCGGAAATCCTTCTAGCTGAAGTGACTGCTAAAAGCAAAGCAGTTTTCCAAGAGAGAAATTTTAAGTCTGCAGTAGCAGCTGGCTTGAAAAGAGGAAGTTTTTCTAAAACAAAGTTGAGGTCCCAGGCAGGGACTGGAGCTCTCCTGGGTGGTCTTAAGTTTATGGCCCCTCTGAGATACTGCTTTAGCAGAGGATGAGAGAAGAGGGGAGGCTCTGTGTTGTAATGAGCTGAAATGGCTGCGGCATGGATTTTTATGGAAGAAAAGGACAGGCCCTTGTGAAGCATCTCAGTTAAGTATTGTAAAATCTGAGGAATATTGGGCACTGCTGTGCTTATCCCTTGTGATTGATTCCAGGCACAAAACATTTTCCATTTGTCAGCATAAGATTTTCTAGTACTAGGCCTTCTTGCCTCCAAAATGACATCTATCACAAGTTTGCTGAGGGATGCCAAGGATGAATTTAGGTGATTAGCCACGCTGCAAGATTCAAAGTTTGGAGCTGAGTGTGCAGAATTTGTTTGTTCTGCTGAGAAAGTAAGTAAGGTGTCTGAGGCAGGTGCCACAGTGGAAGGTGTGACACATTGCACAGGAGTGGGTACCAGTGTTGGCAAAGCCAATCTGGAGCAATAAAAATCATTTTTGGTTTGTCCTGTTTGACTTTTAGTAGAACTTTGGAGAGCAGAGGCAGAGGGGGAAAGGCATAGACTGATAGGTTTTTCCATTTGAATGATAGAGCATCCACTTTCCAGGTTTTTTTGTGATGAATTCTTGTGCAGAATTTGTCCAACTGACAGTTCTGGGGTGAGGCAAAAAGATCTATGTCTGGACTCCCCCATTTGCATGTCAACATGTTGACAGTCCGTGGTTCCAGTTTCCATTTGTGTGGGTCCATGAGATTTCTGCTTAGTTCGTCTGCCAGAGTATTCAGCTTTCCTGGCAGGAATTGAGCTTGTAGTTGTATTTGATAGGTCAAGGCCGTGTTCCACAATGCCATTGCTAGTCTGCAAAGGGGGTAGGAGTGTGTACCCCCTTGCTTGTTTATGTACCACATAACTGTGGTGTTGTCTGTCTTTATCATTAATTGTCCTGGCTTACGGTAGTCCTTGAAGGCTGTCAGTGCATTCTGTACAGCTAGCATCTCTTTTTGATTGATATGAAGGTGCACTTGATTTGGGCTCCATTTGCCCTGAATGCACTTCCCTGCCAGATGAGCCTCCCCAAGCATAGTCTGATGTGTATGTAGTTAGAGTTTGGGCGGCAGGGGGTGGACAGTCCCTTGTTTTGGTGGCAGGCCTCTGCCCACCATAGGAACTCTAGTTGCAGGCAAGGTATGATAGGAATCATTGTTTCCAGGCTGTGACAGTGCTGACTCCATAAACTTTTTAAGTACCACTGAAGTTTCTTCATATGTAGTCTTACATATGGAATTAGAAGAATGCAGGAGGCCATGAACCCCAAGGCTTGCAGAATTTGTCTTGCAGATAGCAGGGTTTTTGTGGCCACCTGTATGAAGTAAGTCACCAAATGAATTTGCTTTTCTGGCGTAAGGTAAGCCATCTGGGCAGTTGTATTCAAGCTTGCACCCATGAATGTAATTTTTTGAGAGGGTACCAGTTGTGATTTCTTTTCGTTTATAATGTACCCTAGACTAGTTAGAACCCTTTTTACAAACTCCAGATGTTTTAGAAGAATGTCCCTGTTTTCTGCCTGAATTAGACAATTGTCCAGATATGGATATATTTGAATATTTCTTTGTCTGCAAAATGCAATTACTGGAGCCAGGCACTTTGTGAAGACCCTGGGCGCAGTAGATAAGCCAAAGGGCAGTGCAGAGAACTGGTAATGCAAGTAGCCTGCTTTGAAGCGGAGGTATCTTCTGCAAGATTCCCTGATTGGGACATGCAGGTAAGCCTCTTAAGTCTAGAGTTACCAACCAGGCATCTTTGCCTAGCATAGGAAGTAACTGTTGAAGAGTCAGCATCTTGAATTTTGGAATGTCCAGAAATGTGTTTAGAGCAGATAAATCCAGAATTGGACGCCATGATTTATTTTTTTCTGGGTACCAGGAAAAGTCTTGAATAGAAACCTTGTCCCTTTTCCTCTTCTGGTACCGGTTGAATAGCCCCCATGTTCATGAGGGACAGTACTTGTTTCTGGGCCTCTGCCCACTGATTTGGGGGCAGGTCTGGCCATCCGTTTGAGATTGTCAACGTGCGGAAATGAAATCTGTATCCCTGGGATACTATATTTAAAACCCATTTGTCCAGGGTTATAAGTTGCCAGTTTCTTGCATGAAGTGCCAGTTCCCCCCCAAAGGGGCGGCCAAAAGGTAAGTGCTTGGTAAGTGTAAAGGGAAGTCATTGAGCCTGCTTACCATAGGGAGGTGCCTTGTTGTTTCCAGATTTGGAGGAGGCACCCCATTGTTTTGTTCTAAAAGTCCTCTGTGACTGAAACCTGGAGCCTTTGGAATGTCTGGGTTTGACTTGAGTGGCTCTTGAAGGAACTGGAAAGGACCATTTCTTAGTAGGCCAGTGCCTACTAAATCCTGTATCTTGCACTTGTAAGAAATCTTTCACAGTTTGCATAGCTTTAGCTTTATCTTCCATCTTTTTTAAAACCTCTTCAGCCTGATTACCAAAGAGACGGTCCTGGTGTAAAGGAGCATCCAACAATTTTGCTTTAACATGATCAGGCAAAGTTTGCTCTTTGAGCCAAGCATGCCTTCTTAGCACAGACCCAGTTACAGCAGCCCTGCAAGAGGCCTCCAAATAATCAAAACCACCTTGCAAAGTATGTTTTCCAACTTGTTCAGCTGAATGCAATAAATCCTGTAAGTCTTTATTTTCCACACAGTCAGAAATTAACATAATTTTCTGTTTAAGCAGTCCCATGATATGCTGTTGATATTTAAGCATATGAAATTGACAGTTTAAAGCCCCGATTGCCAAGGTTGAAGAAGTGTAAACCTTCTTACCCCATCTATCCAGTGCCCTGGAATCTCTATCAGAAGGGGTAGGATTTTTAGCAGTGGAGGCCTTAATGCCTATGGGACCCTGAGAAATGGTTTCAGGATCTGCAGTAGGATTTTTGAAAAGGAATTTGTGGGAGTCAGGAAGCCTGTAGTATCTGTCTGGCTTACAATGGGCTGGAGGCAGAGAATCAGGAGCCATACTAGATTCTGAAAAAACATCATCAACAATGTCTAGAACAGGAGGTATAGCCAAAGGTCTATGCTGAGGAAGAAGAAAAAAATCCCTAAGCCTCTTTTTAGATTCAGAGTAATCCTGACTTTCCCAGTGGAAATGTTCCCTTAAAGTATTTAAAGTTTCCCCAAAAGAAAAATCCTCAGGGGGAGAAGCAGAAGGAATGATCTCTTCCGCATCAGAGTCCTCATAAGTTTGTATAGACAAATCCTGGTCATTAGAAGAGTCAGAAGAAATAGAATCCTGCTCAGAAGATTCATAATCAATGTCTTGCCTAGGCCTCTTAGAAGGGGGGGGGGGTTTGGCTACCTCTGATCAGAGTAATTAAATCTTCAGCCATTTTGATCATCTGTTTTTTAGGCATAGGGGCCTAAACATGTGGCCCAGGCGTTGTTTTTTTAGACATAGATTTTGATTTTGGCCTTAGTTTTGAAGATGGCGTTGGTCTAATATACAAATCTGTAGGCCTGAAAACACCCTCAGAAACCGGTGCCTGCACAGCGGCTCTGGACCCATCTAAGGTAGAGACATCTGCGGGTTCCATAATTGAAGCATCTCGCAGCATTCTGGACTCCGAATGGGTCTCAGTAGAGGCCTGCGAATCAGAAGTAGCGGGTATCAGAGGCTGCGAAAGCGACTGAGACCGGCAAACTGGCAACTGGCTTAGGAGAAGCATTGTTGTCAGTTTTGGACCTCGACGGCCTGTCTTTTTCTTTGCATTGTTTAGGTATTCCGGTAGTCGGATTGCTAACCGATGACATTTCTGGATAACTAAATCGTGAGCAAAAATATACCGACGTTTAATAGTGCGTTGATTATATTTAGCACAAAACTGACAGCAAGGTACATTGTGGTCAGGGCCTAGGCAAGGAATACAGTGCAAATGAAAATCCTTATGAGGTACTTGCAATTATTAACTTTTACTGACATCGGAAAGGAGCAAGAAAAAGTTTCCCCAACAGGGTAGTTAGCTTTTCAGTTGAAGACTTCAGTTCTGAAACTCGAAAACGAAACTTTCAGGAGTCGGCCGACCAGCACTTGCGAAATGCTTCTGCTTTAGGCACCGCGCAGCAAGAAAGACTGATGTAATGGCATCGGCTGCATGTTTTATACCCCTGACGTCATGGAAGAAGGGACAGCAACTGACATAGGACCCAAGACTTTGTTAATCAGGACGACTGAGGGCAACTTGCCAGCAGATTACCCCAAATGTAATGACTGCAACAGTGAAACACGAAGAACATCTTATAATGGTCTTTCCTGCTGAATAGTGATTACTTAGGATAATCTGTCTAGAGGATGGCTGTTGACTCTAGGCAGATGAGACACTGTCTAGGTACATGTTTAGTTTTTTGTTTCTTTTTGAAAGGAAAAATAGGGTCAACAGTACTGGTAAAAGCAGTAGAAGCTTCACCAGGAATGGGTGCAACATTCTGACTTAAAGGGAAGTCTTCCACATTCCCTCTCCCAGGACCAACAAGAACAGCCTTCCCTTGCCCACTGAGGGGACCCAAACACTGCAGAGGAAGTGACTTACCTGGGTCCATACTGGCTGAAGGTGGTACACTAGAGGGATAGGGGGAAAGGATGAGTGGTCTGAGGGACCAGGTTTGGCCACAGCAGTCTCACCCACCTGTAGCTGAAGCAAACTGCCAACATGCTGTGGTGGCCAAAAGCTGTTTGCTTAACATTTTCTTTACATAGGTGGAAGAAAGATGGCTGCTGCCTCTAGACAGATGAGATTCTGTCTAGATACATGTTTAGTTTTTTGTTTCTTTTTGACAGGAAAAATAGTGTCAGCAGTATTGTTAATGGCAACAGCAGCAGCTTCCCCAGGGAAAGGTGTAACATTCTGACTAAACAGGGAGGCCTTCCCTGTGCACTCTCCCAGGACCAAGAAAAGGGAGCTCTTCCTTCCTCAGTGAGGGGACCCCAACACTACAGAGGAAGTGGCTAACCCTGGGTCCTCAGTGGCTGTAGATGCTACACCAGAGGGATTCATAGTAAAAGATGAGTGGTCTAAGGAACAAGGTTTGGCCACAGGAGTCTCACCCACCTGCAGCTGAGACAAACTGCTAGCCTGCTGTGGTGGGAAAGAATGTTTACTTAATTTCTTTACATAGCTGGAAGGAAGACTGATAGTTTGTTCCATGGTCAAGCCATAAATTGTGCCTTTTTCCTATGGGAAAATAAGCAACATAACCCAGTAAAATATTTAAGGTTCTGAAAAGTCACCTTTCCCCCAAAAAAACAGAGTTAAAAGCATTTAATTCACTTTGCCAGCACCAAAAAGGTAAAAAAAAACAACTTCTCCACAAAAAAATTGTTTTTTAAAACTACTTTTAAACTGACAGGGAAAAATGAGTGCTTCAGTTTAAAAGTACAGTTAAGTCTCTTGACAGTCTGTTAAGACACACAAGTTTCCCAACCAATAAAGTACATTAACACAGCATTTTTTTTAATGTGGAAGTTTTTTTTCAGCAAAAAAAAAAGCACAAACTGACCTTCGATTATCGAAAGCCTGCAAAAGAAGTGCTCTCAGCCCGAGCTGCTTTAATGGTTCGAGTGTGTGGAAGTTGCCCTGAAACTTTGGAAGACAGCCATCTGTTACATCCTTGGCAGGATATAACTCATATATACAGCTAATGCTACTGCAAGCATGATCAATATGATGAACGTTTATTGATCTGGTGGTATCCAGTTAACCACTGAAAAGAACATCTGGGTCATTTGAATAACTAATTTCTGATAGCTTATGGAGGTTCCCAAGGACAGAGTCAACTTGAGACAGACAGTCTTTGGCCTCAATGACAAGGCTCCATTGTGGCAACAACAAGAATCCAATCATCCAGGTATGAGAAAACTCAATCCATGGAGATGTAGGTGGGCTGCTATGACAGTCATGCATGGAGTGGTCCACCACGCAAATACAGCTGTTTAATACAATTCTTTGCTCTGAGATGAGTCACCACTGACTGCACCATGACCATCCTAAACTGGGTTTTACTGACATATTTGTTTAAATAGCTGAGGTCCAATATGGATCTGAAACGCTATTTTTCCTTTGGACCCAAAAAGAATCTTGAATAAAAGCCTGACCCCTCTCGTCTGGTGAGGCATCCTTGATGGCTATTTTGTTGAGCAACAGGATGATCTCTTTCTCCTCCGCCTTTGCTTCACTAGGTGGAACATCTGGCAATGGCTGCTTTGATTTTGGAAGTGTTAGGACATAGAGTAGTCTCTGTATAGAATTCCTTTGACCTATCTGTCCTGTGTGATGGCCGTTCATGCAGCAGGTGAAGCGATATACAACAATGACGGCTTCCAAGGGGAAGCAGTCAGGCAGCCCATGAGGGGATGCTGGGGCTGCCCATCAGAAAAGCACCTGTGGTATATTCCTGATTACGTGGACCCCCTTTGCCTCTGGGCCTGCATCCACTAAAACAGCCACTTCAGCTACAGCTACCCGGTCAGAAGATGCATCAAATAGCTGATGCTTGGTCTTCCTGAACCAGTATGTTCTTGGGCCCTTTCAATCTCTTTGGGGCCTCAAATTTCACTTTGATGGCAAAGAGAGTCTTGCCATCCTGTTCACACTTCTGCAATTTTTTTCATCAAGGGACCAAACAGAGAAGAGCCATCAAAAGAGGGCAAAAGTGAACGACACTGAAATGGTCTGCAAAATCAGACAGGAGCACCCAGGCCTGACATCTCAATCACACCTGCTCCAGCTGGCCTTGCTGCTCCATCTGCTGCATTATGTATAAGGTGCATGAAGAGGTTAGACAAATGTTGCGTATCATGCTTCAACTGTTTCCTAGAGTTCAATGTTAGGGGTGCTCGAACAACTGTCAGAGCCTGCTGTGTCAAGTCCCTCTTAAAACATATGAGTGGCATAGTTCACACCCTTAAAGTAAAAATGCCCAAATTGTATGTCCACTTCCCTAATCTATCCATCTCCTTGGTCTCCTTGTTAGTGCAGCCATGATAATACAGTCTACCATAGAATACTTTGGCTAATGCTGTCTGTCCCTGACAGGTCAAAGGATTTTAGTGGGCCTTCCATTGCACTGCTTTACATGTGTCTGGCTCCAGCCATGATGACCTTACAGCCAGAATGATTAACTTGTCTGCTGGAGGAATCACCCAGGTAGTAGATAGGGCTGAGCACTAGGCCTCGAAGGGAGCCTTCAAATCTTTGGTGGTGTGAGGGAGTGGGCCAAGATCCCTTCAGCTACACAAGTTCTAAAATTATGCCTAAAGTGGCATCTTCATCACAGTCAGTATCAGATGTCACAGACACTGATGGGGAGTTGGTGTGTCCCCTCCTACATGTCCTCTTTCTTGGTGTGTCAGGAGGGGTACAGTCTCACTCCTCAGAGAATTCTTCCTGCTATGGTGTAGTAGCTTTGAGGCCCATAGCTCAACTCTGACCCAAGGATGCAGAAAGGGAAAAAGAAGAGAAGGACTGGGAGTCATGGGGTGTAGCTGATTCTAAACAGGTCTTTCTCTGCTCTCAATGACGCGTCAGTCATCCCCTGTAACCTGGAAAGCCATCCCCAACCTCCGCCAGACCTAAGGATGTTGCCTCAGTAACTGGGTCTGCTCCCTCCAAGGGCATGATCTGAACCAAAGATACCACCAAAATGAAGTGTGTGAACTGCCTTGAGGAGGGAATCTGAACAAAAGACTCAAACACTAATGTCTCTGACACTGTCAATGGAGCTGTGCAAGACAATTCTGACAATGGCCCAGAAATTTATTTAAGCCATAGGTCCCACGATGACTTCAGTCCTGACATAGTAGGAGTCAAGTGCAATGGATCAAGACAGTCCAGTACCAAAGCCAGGGTTGAAGTTGACACAGAAAGAACACAACTCCACCGTTACAAAGATATACACTGGGGAAGTGGCCAGATGAGGGGGGCATAGACCCTGCATCACCTACCTTCACAGCATACATCTCAACTGTAAAGATTTTCGCAGAATGTCCACATTTTTGCCTCACATTTTTTGTCTGTTTTTCATAAAACTGTGGTTTTCTGGCAAATTAGTGGCAAATCACAAAAGAATGAAGTTAGAAAATGACAGACATTTGAGTTTCCGATTTCATACCCTTCAGAAAATGCATGCTAATGCAAAACCTGTTATTCTATCAACCTTCCAAGTTTGTAAGAGCAATATGCAAAAGTTATCCCTACAGTTGGGCCTTTGTCCCACTTTTATTTATGGCTTTGTCCAGATTTCTTGCTCTAAGAGGTTGAGAGGTATGCTTCAGAGCCAAAGAAGATGATGTGAATCCATCTCAATCTGCATCTTCAAAAAGTTCCCTACCAAGTGAAAAGCCAGGGTTAATGTCAACACAGACTGAATACTCCACCACCAGAGCAAATATCCACACCAGGGCGTAGTCAGAAGGGAGGGGGGAATAAGGTCTACACCACCCATCTTTGGAGCAGAAGGTGATAAGACTCCCATCTCAATTTGCAATTTCAAAATGTTTCTCATCAAGCATTCCAATCTGCCCCTGAAATACATTTAGAGGATCTAAAGATCTTACAGATGACACTGAAGGAGGCTGAGAAGGGATTCTGAGCATATCCTTCTTGTAGAAAAACTCATCTCTGAGGTCTTTTTGTTTTTGGAGAAATATTCTAAACTACCATCTACTCCAGAAGTTCTGGAGCAGATGGAGGAAAATAGGCTGGAGCTGAAGCCGAAGGATTATCTAACCTCTGTGCTTTTGGAGCTGATATAGGTTCTGAGTCCTTGGCATGTCTCTTTTCTCGCTTGGAGTCCTTATTTTCAGATATGTCTGTGGACTTTGCTGACTTAGAAGTTCATGATCTAGGGGCAAAAGCCTCTTGACAAGTTTGTACCTCCTGTCAGATAATGCTCAGAGACCAAAGGTTAAACAAAATGAGCATTCCTCTGATATACGTCCCACATCCAAGCACACTACACACAAATCATGAGCACCTTGGGTAGGGGGTGTAACTTCTGTCCATACTTAACACTTTTTGAAGCTCTCTTCCTTGCCCTCAATATAAAGAGAAGGCGACACTATTAGGGCAATAGATCACACCTTACCAAACCAAACTCTAAAGAGAGTACTTAAAAGAATAAAAACTTCTCTTCAGTGTTGCAGTATTCTTTACAACAAAGATTCCCTGCCTAAGGCAGCCCGACGTCCTGTCAGCATACCAAAGCCTTAGGTTGTAAAAGGGACATCATACATATGCACCCCACAACCGGTGTATGGCATACAGGTGACATACAGATCTACCAGCCTCAGAACTGAAAAGATCCAGGAGGAATGATGGTTCATGGAGAAAAGAGGGAACATATACATCCAGAAGGAGAAAGGAAACCGGTGGAGAAGGGACAGAGTGAATACTGCAACAGTGAAGAGAAGGACATCTACTGTTATGGTAAGATTTTACACAACTGTACTATGTCATTCTATATTACTGTTGCAGTATTCTTTACAATAGGGAGAGTACAAAAGCTCAGGAAGAAAGCTGGGAGGAGGAAAGCCCATCACAGCCCTCAAGAAAGCCGTGCGGGATAGCCTTTAAAAATCCAGCTGTAGTCCTAGAAGTAACATCTAACATACTGCTTGGTACAATTATGCACAGAAGTCCAAGCAGCTGCCTCAAAATGGAACTGGTATCCAAACCTTTGATAAAAAAAAAAAAAACACCAGAAGAAGCCACAACCCTGTTAGAAAGGGCCTTAACAGAAGAAGGAAGGCTTTTCCCATGAAAAGAGTAACAAAAGGAAATGGCTTTAAAAATCCAAGAAGAAATGGTTTGCTTACAAACAGCTACATCTGAAGACCTAAGACAAAAAGAAACAAAAAGCTGCTCAGATTTACGAATGACACCAATTTTATCCAAATGACATCAGAGTTGTTTATGCAAATCCAAGGAGTGAAGAACCTTCTCACTAGCAGACCGTGGAGAAGGAAACAAGTGGGCAAATGAATAGACTGATCAAGAGACAACTTGGCATAAAAGAAACATTAGTAAGAAGGGACACCCTGTCCTTATGAAAAACCAAAAAGGGAGGAACAGCCATAAAGGCCTGCAGCTCAGACACCCGCCTGGCTGGGGTAAGGGCCAAAAGAACAGTCTTTCAAGAACAATGGTGTAAGAAAGCTGAAACTGCAGGCTCAAAAGGAGCCTGATTACATTTTTCCAGTAGAAAAGTAAGGTCCCAGGAAGGAGGAATAGGCTTCCTGGGATGACTAACCTGAAGGATGCCTTAAGAAATTGTTTGTCCTTGAATCTACAAGCTGAAGGAGGAGTCAAAAGCAAACAAGTAGAAATAGCTGACACGTGGGCTTTAACAGAAGAGTATGCCAACCCAGCATGTAGCAATTCACATAAATGAGAGAGAACTAAAGGAACTTCCACAGAAAATGGATACAGGTTATGAGAAAGACACCAGACAAAAAAAAAATCTATTCCACATGGATAAATAAGATCTGCTGGTAGTGGGTTTCATGGCCTCCTGAAGAACCCAAAGTATGTCCTCAGGGGAAAAAAGTGCCTAAAAGGGATCAAAATCCTATCACCTACATTGTCAGTTAAAGAGTGGACAAGTGGGGATGGATGAGAGACCCCTTGTCTTGTGTATGTCCACCCTATGAGGTAAACTTGTGATGACTGCCCTTGGCTAAATGCAGAAGGAGAGGGAACTAATGCTGCATGGGCTAAAAGGGAGTCACCAACAAGATTTTGGCAGCATGCTGTTCTATCTTGAACAGGGCATGTGATATGAGAGGAAGGGGAGGGAAGGCATAAAGAAACATCCCCTTCTAGGAAAAAGAGAAGGTGTCCACCTTCCAAGCCAGAAGACATGGGAGTCTGGTGCAAAAGACAGGAAGCTGTCTGTTCAGAGGAGAGACAGAAGGATCTACTTGAGGAGTAACACACTGGTGGACTATGTCCAGAAACATCTCTTTGATGCATCCACT
Organism: Protopterus annectens; assembly: GCF_019279795.1. Classification (NCBI taxonomy): domain Eukaryota; kingdom Metazoa; phylum Chordata; order Ceratodontiformes; family Protopteridae; genus Protopterus; species Protopterus annectens. The sequence goes on along the minus strand of NC_056743.1, from coordinate 1,807,038,695 downwards.
CGTGTTTGTGTTATGGACTTGCTCAGACAATCTGCCACAATGTTCTGATCTGAAGGAATACAAACAGACTGAACTGTCACCTGATACTGGACAGCTAGGTCCCAAACCTGAAGAGCTAGTCTGCAGAAGAGATAAGACCTTGTCCCCCTTTGTTTGTTGATGTACCACATCACTGTGGTATTGTCTGAAGATTTTGAGGGGCCCTGATAGGAAGATAAAATGAAAATCCTGAAGGGCTAAGAGAAGCATTCTCATCTCTGATACTGATGTGATCCTTATTTTGATGGAGACCAAAGGCCCTGCACTTTCAGAGGAATGAATGAGCCCCCCCCATGTCTGAGGCATCTGAAAACAGTTCCTGAGTGGGGACTGGTGGTTGAAAATGCAGCCTTGGCTTGATAGTCAATTGATGAATCCACCACTGAAACTCCAGTTTGAGGCATGGGAGAAGGGGATTCAAAAAATCTAAAGAAAGAGAATGTTGACGCCAGACTGACTAAGCACCACTGGAGCTTTCTCATATGAAGCTTGGCCAGAGGATGCATAGGAATGGTGGAATCCATGTATCCCAGAACTCTGATAAACTTTCTGGTCGTAATGGAGTCTATTGGAAGAAATGATTGAAAGAATGCAATCAGGGTTAAAGCCTTTGGAGGAGCACAGACGCCAGCATTGGAATAGTCTGGAGTCTGCACCCGAGAAACATGACCCTGAGGAGGACTTTGGAATGATTTTTAAGTTCACTTTAAACCCCTAGACTTTGCAGGAGACAAACAGCAAAGTGAAGATGATGAAGTAAAGCGCCTGGAGATGAAGCCTGAATAAGCAGGTTGTCCAGAATAGTAAAGATCTGAATTCCCCCAACCTGCAAAAAGCAATTACAGGAGTGAGGCATTGGTTGATGACCCTTGGGGCAGTACAGAGGCCAATGGGCAAAGCAGAGAACTGAAATGAACTTCCTGAAAAGGGGATGAATAGGGATATGGAGATAGGCATCCTTGAGATTCAGAGAAATTAGGACTGAGGAAGCAAAGGAAACAAAAGTTTGAAGAGAACATCCGAAAGAAAGTGATGAGCTGAGAGAGATCCAGAAAGGGTCTCCAGGTGCCTTCTTTCCTGGGAGCCAGAAGCATTCTGAAGTAAAATCCCTTCCCTTTTTGAGAAACTAGAACTTCTTGAATTGTTCCTTGAGACAAAAGACTCCAAAGAACCTCTGCCTCTGGAAAAAAGGGCAGTTATACCAAAGGAGGCTGGGGAATGCCCAGAAGAAGGGGGGGGCTTCCAAACCATGTAGTACCCCTGACGGATGGAGAGAAATCAAGAATCCTGAGTTATCTGTAACTAAACTGGAAGGGACACTGAAAGATGAAGAGAAGAGTAATGTGACTGAGGAGACAGGAACAAGGATAATCACACAGAACCTGGCTTGTCTGGAAAAGGAGGCTTCTGAGTTGTAGGAGTTTGAGTACACTTAGCAGGGAGAGCCCCTTCTACTGCCTTTTTAGCTTTGGGAGGAGGGTGAGACTGTCTATGGACAAAGGCATGTTTAGTAGGGTAATTCCTCTGAAACTTCGAAACAGGTGAAACAAAAATATGTTTCAAAGCCGTACCCTTTTCCTGAAGGGTCATAAAGAGCTCAGCAACACCAAAGAGCTATTTATTATCTGCAACAGCATCCATGAGCTTAGCCTTAATATCATCAGGCAAAGGCTGAAGGCGAAGCCAGCAATACCCCCTTAACACAGAACCAAAAGCAGCAGAGGTAGAGCAGGCATCAGCTGCATCACAGCTGCATTTAATACAATGACGAGCTACTTGAGAAGATGACCCTAGTAAAGAAAAAGATGAAGTCTTCCCCTCAGAGTAAGGAAGATTTGAAATAACCTGACAGGCCTTACTGAGAATAGCCACAAAAATATCTGGTCATATGTGTCTGGTAATTCACAGCCCTAAAGGCTAGGGTAACAGAAATACATACTTTCTTACCCAACCTGTCCATAGTTCTGCTGTCCTTGTCAAAGGGGAGCAGCTTTGTAGAAGGTAAAAGCTTAGCGTATCAGAAGCAACAGAAATAACAGAAGGGTCAGAAGAGGGGCACTAAAAAGGAATTTGCAATCCTCAGGCACCTTATAAAGCTTATCAGGTTTCTTAGGGGCAGGAAGCTGGGAGTCAGGAGCGTGAAAAGCTACAGAAAAGGTGTTTAACAAGGCAGCAGGAACAGCAGAAGGTTTGGGAGACTCCATTTGAGGGAGTTCATAATACCTTTGCTGGATATCGGAGACCTAGGTACATTCCCACTTAAACTCCATCATGTGGGAAACTATCAGCAAAAGAAATCTTCTCAAAAGGAGAATCAGGACAAATAGATTCCTCTTCTTCAGAACCAGTCCAAGGAAGGGGACATCTGGGAAGAACATGTTAAGGATTCTTCATGAGGATTCAAATCCTCTTCACATCAAACTTGCTCCCTAGGCCTCTTAAGAAGAGTAGAAGACTAAGGGGGAGCAGGAACAGAGACCTCCTGAGGGAGTTTCAAAGCCATAAGGGCATTAAACAGACCCTGTGTGAAATCCTGGCATTCACGTTGAGAATCCTTCAGAGCAGGAGAAAGATGCTTAGTTTTCTGCTTCTTTTTCAATGGGGCATCGGCCCTAAAGATCTTAGGTGTCTCGGTCCTCTGACAACACTAAATATAGGCGAATCTCCTCTCTAAAGAGAATTTTCAGAACACTCCTAGGCCCTTCTGAAATAATCAGCCGCTGTTCCCCCTTGAACATCTGAAACGGATGTCTGGATGGCCTCTGAAATGGTCATGGTAGAGGAATCTGACTGAAAAACAGTGCAGTCCTCTGGGCCTTCACCAGCCTCAAGAGAGCTGTCTGGTGGAGGTGGTACAGCTGAAGAATGTGACCAAGCTTTTTTTGCCCTTCTTTTTCGTGGACGGCTGGCCCTTGGGCTGGGACAATTCCTCCATAGTACCCTTAGAGAACCAATGTCTTAAAATGTTGGCTAAGTTAATTGCTAAATAGAAGAGATGACTACACAAGGTCTTTGGAACAAATGCATGACAAACAGGACAAGATGTATGGTCATGAGAAGCACCCAAGCAAAACACAGCTCGTGACAGTCTTTATGTCAAATCTGTCTCCCACACTGGCATTTCCACTTTTTGGATGACATGAAACCAACAACCACAAAAAAAAATAAAGGAATACAAGAAGAACCCCCCATGGGGCACGTATCTGAAAAATGGTTTGGTAACTAGCAGTCAAATGAGCATTCAGACCGATGACTGAAGATGGCTTTCGGACTGGTGGCAAAGTTGTTCTGATGATGGTACGTCCATATTTCACATTTATGCCCTATACTGGGCACAGGGAGCATATGTGTGACGTACAATGTCCCTTTTACAACCTAAATTTGGTGTGCTGGCTGGACGTTGGGCTACTCTAGGCAGGGAATCCCTATGGTAAAAAACACTGCAATAGTGATATGGAATGACATCACAGGGTTAACGGTACTGAGATTATTAAAAAATTATAACACTATGAAATGTGAAACTTTTTTTCCAGAAATCTTACTTATTTTAGAGATAGTGAAATGAGAAACTTAAAGACCTAAAATTATAAGTATATAGCCTAGACAGCAGTGTTAAGAATAAGCAATATTAGATAGAGTACATTTGCAAAGGCAGAACATCATATTGTGACGGTCATAAACATAAGCAGAATGTTAGCAAGTTACTTTGAAGCTTATAACAATAATACTGCTTATTCTTTAAACAATAGGCAGGATTTTCCATTCAAAATGGATGGGGGTGCTGAATCCTCCAATGTGAGCACTACTGGAGGTAACACAAGAACTCTCAAGTGTTTGAAATTAATTTACTGATGACCGTTTCCCCTCATGCCCTCGTAGATCTGAAAGAATTATTAAAACATATCACAGCTGCTCTGGAAAAGACCACGAGAAAAGTTTGGATTTTCAGTTGAAATAACAGGAAAGTACAGTTTTGTACCTACCATAAATGTAGATGTCCGAACAGGATAGCATCTGCAGTCCTTACAAATGGGGTTGTCCTGTCGTCAGGCAGCCCTTCGGTCAGCCGGATTCCAAAGTCTGGGTCTGGCTTCGGCTGGTGTCGCACTCACCCGACGTCATCTCTGCTGGTCTTCGGGTATAAAGGCATCAGCCGACGCCATTTTCCTCAGTGTTTCTTGCCCCAGATGCCAGTTGCCCTCTTGTAAAGCTAAATTTTGGGAAATGCCAATGTTTCCAAAAAGTAGAAGGCAAACACAAAAATAAACATGTATATACATATATACAAACAAATACACCATAAGAAATCCCCCCCTAGCTAGCTATGAGGAGGGCAAATACCCTAGGAGTACCACAGAGGGGAAGGTGGGTGGGTAATCCTGACTGCAGATGCTATCCTGTTCGGACATCTACATTTATGGTAGGTACAAAACTGCACTATGTCCTTCAAGGATGCATCTGCAGTCCTTACAAATGGGTAGAATACCATAGCCAAACTAGGGGAGGAGGTAGAAGAATTATGGTGTAGTTAGGATCCCTTGTAAGACAGCAGTGGCGAACCCTGCTCGGGATCTGGAGTATAGAGGTAAGTTATAATGCTTGGCAAATGTATGCACGGAGGTCCAAGTAGCCGCCTCAATAATGTCCTTGGTAGCCACTCCTCGTAAGAATGCTGTGGTAGTGGCAGTAGCCCTTGTAGAGTGAGGCCTTATGTTCTGTGGAATTTGCTTTCCATGGTAGGAGTAACAGAATCTTATGCAATTTCCTATCCACTTGGAGATTGTTTGGAAATTGCTTTTCCTTCCCTTCCTGCTGCGTAGGCTACTAAAAGTTGGTCAGTTTTCCTATTGGCCTTGGTTCTGTCCAGGTAGTAGCGTAACTGTCTATGTACATCCAAGGTATGCAGGAGTCTTTCTCCCCTGTTCTGTGGATTGGGAAAGAAGGTAGGTAGGTGGATCGCTTGGTTTAGAGACACTCTGGATATCACCTTAGGCATGAATGTAGGGTTAGTTCTCATGGATACTCTATCTTGATGAAAGATTAGGAAGGGTTGTACTGCCATTAAAGCCTGTAGTTCTGAAACCCTTCTTGCTGAAGTAATTACCAGTAGGAAAGCAGTTTTCCAGGATAGATGTTGATCTGCTGTTGCTGCTGGTTCGAATGGAGGGAGTGTCAATTTTTCTAGCACAAAGTTCAAGTCCCATGCTGGTAATGGTGGTTTCCTAGGAGGTTTTACATTTCTAATTCCTCTCAGGAACTGTCTGAGTAGAGGGTGTGAGAAGACAGGGGAATCAAAGCTGTATTCTGCAGAAATAGCTGATGCATGTATCTTGATGGAGGAGTAGGACAGGCCTGCATGGAGAAGCTCTGCCAAATACTCCAGGATGTTGGCAATATCTACCTTTGACACATCTTTCAGTACTCCAAATGACAAATCTTTTCCATTTTCCTGCATAGTTCCTTCTTGCTGAAGGTCTGCGGGCCTCAAGGATGATGTCTTTAACCCTTTGAGATAAGTCTGGGTTAGTTGCTGTCATGCAATGTTCCAGGCAGTTAGTTGCAGAGTTTTCAGGTTGGGATGCAGGATGTTGTAGTTGCTCTGAGTTAACAGCAAGGGAATCAGGGGAAGTGTCCACATTTCCCCCCGTGAGATGGTCCTCAATAATGGATACCAATGTTGCCTTGGCCAATTTGGGGCTATCAGAATTATCCTTGGACGTTCCTCTTTGATTTTCAGTAGTACCTTGTGCATCAAAGGAAGAGGTGGGAATGCATATGCTGTCAGGTCTTTCCAACTGAAGGATAGAGAGTCCACCTTCCAAGCAAGTGGGTGGTATATCCTTGTGCAGAATTTCTTGAGTTGGTGATTGAGCGGTGATGCGAATAGGTCTATTTGTGGCATCCCCCATTTCTTTGTGATGGTCTTGAAGATGTTCGGGTGTAGCATCCATTCGTGAGCATCCAAGGTAGTTCTGCTTAACATGTCTGCTAGGATGTTTTCTTTTCCTGGTACAAATATAGCCTGTAACTGAATGTTGTAGCTCAGAGCCATGTCCCATAGGTCCAGAGTCATTCGGCACAGGGGGTAAGAATGAGTGCCTCCCTGTTTGTTGATGTACCACATGACAGTGGTATTGTCTGTCCTTATCCTCAATTGGCCTTCTTTGAGGTATGGTCTGAAATTCTGGATTACTAGTTTTACTGCCAGCATTTCTTTTTGATTTATGTGCAGGTGTAGCTGATCTGGAGTCCATAAGCCTTGAATGCAGTGGTCCAGCATGCGAGCCCCCCAACCGAGGTCTGAGGCGTCCGTTGTGATGGTTTGGTTTGCTTGTTCGCTGTGGAAGGATAAGCCTGGATTTGACTGGCATGCCTGAGCCCACCATAGGAATTCTTGCTTCAGGCATGGGATTAGTGGTATTTCGGTTTCTAAGCTGTGCTTGTGTTGAGACCATAAGTTCTTCAGGTACCACTGTAGCTTTCTCATATGCAGTCTGGCATGAGGAACCAGTATTATGCAGGAGGCCATGAAGCCCAGGGCCTGCAGTACTTTCCTTGCTGTTAGTTTGTCTTGCTTCGTTAATGTCATGAAGTAAAGAGGTAGTTGCTCTTGCTTTTCTTCTGTTAAGAATGCCATCTGTTTTACTGTGTCCAATTTTGCACCCAAGAAGGTTCTTGTTTGGGATGGTATCAGTCTTGACTTTTTTAGATTGACTGTGTATCCCAGGGCTTGAAGTAAGCAAATGACCCTTTGTAAGTCTTGAGTCAGCTTGTGTTGGTTGTCCGCTTGTATCAGGCAGTCGTCCAGGTATGGATAAATTTGGATTCCCTGAAGCCTGCAATGAGCGATTACTGATGCCAGGCATTTCGTGAATACTCTGGGCGCAGTAGATAAGCCAAAGGGCAATGCTGAGAATTGATAATGCTCTGATCCTGCAAGAAATCTGAGGTATCTTCTGCAATTTGGTCATATGGGGACGTGCAGGTATGCCTCCTTGAGATCTAGAGTGACCAGCCAACACTCCTTGCCCAGCATGGGAAGAAGTTGCTGTAGGGTCAGCATTTTGAATTTTGGAACAATGATGAATGTGTTCAAAGCGGACAGGTCGAGAATAGGCCTCCAACTGTTTTCTTTTCTTGGTACTAAGAAGAGTCTGGAGTAAAAACCCTTGCCCTTTTCTGTGGGTGGTACCCTTTCTACAGCTCTCATTTTTGTCAATTGAGTTATTTGTTTTAGAGCTTCTGTCTTTTGATTTGGTGGTAGGTTTGGCATTCCTCTTTTTACTGGTAAGGTGTGGAAATGAAACCTGTAGCCTTGATCTATAATTTGCAAAATCCACTTGTCTCTTGTGATATGGTGCCAGTTCTTTGAAAATAAGGCTAGTTTTCCGCCTAAGGGTGCTGCAATCTGTTCCCTGGTGGGCGGTGTCAGAATCAAGTCACTGTAATTGTGTTGTAGAGGCGGTGGTAGACTCTGTGCCTCGTTGGTTATTGCCTTGCCAGTGACGTCCCCTATAGGCACCTCCTCTGGATTGATTTCTGCCTCTGGAGCGTCTGACCCTGCCTCTCTGAGATTTAGAGGAGTCTGGAAAGGACCAATTTTTGGAAGGTCAGTTCCTGCTAAACCTTGGAGGCTGAACCTGTAAGAAATCTTTAACTGTTTGTACAGATTTTGCCTTCTCTTCCATTTTCTTCATTACTTGTTGGGCAGAGGAACCAAATAGACTGGCCTTATCCATAGGAGCATCTAGAAGCTTTGTTTTAACATGATCCGGTAAGGCCTGTTCTTTCAGCCATGCATGCCTTCTTATAACTGTACCAGTCATGGCTGATCTAAATGAAGCCTCCAGTGCATCATAGCCACATTTTAAAGAGTGGTTACTAACCTGTTGTATGTTATTAACCATTTCTAGAACATATTTCTTATCTACAGAATCATCAGAAGACAGTTTCTTAGTTAACTGATCTAGCATAAACTCTTGGTATTGGATCATATGAAACTGACAATTCAAAGCTCTAGCTGAGAGAGTAGCAGAGGTGTATACTTTTTTACCCCATCTCTCTAAAGACCTGGATTCCCTATCAGAAGGGAGGGTTTTTTTTGCTGAGGTCGCAGCTACTGCCTTAGGCCCCTGGGAAATAGTCTCAGGGTCTGCATGTGGAGCCTTGTATAAGTGGTGATGAGTGTCCGGAACCCTGTAAAACCTATCGGGTTTGGTAGGGGCTGGAAGTAAGGTATCTGGAGCAGTGCAAACATCATTAAAAGCATCATCCACTACAGGGAGAACTGGAGGTATAGCTAAAAGCCTATGTTGAGGTAAATGTAAAAAGGTCCTAAGCCTTTTTCTTGAATCTGAGAAATCTTGTCCTTTCCATTGGAATTGTTCTGTCATGGCATGTAAGGTTTCCCCAAAGGAAAATTCCTCTGGTGGAGAGGCAGAAGGAATAGATTCTTCCGCATCGGAATCTTCATATGTAGAATAAGGAGCCTCAGGATGATCTGTATCATCTGAATCATCAGAAGAGTCATCTGAGGGCACTGTCTCAGGGTGTTCTGCTCTGGGTCTTTTTTCTGGAGGTTGAGAGGCCCTGTCTGGGTGAGATTGGGATCCTCTTATTAAAGAGATGAGATCCTCTGCCAGAGTAAGCAGTTGGGAACTAGAGCTGGGCCTGTGAGAGGGGGGCTTAACAGGTACAGACTTAGCCAATTTGGCTGCTTTAGCCCTGGCATAGGCCTTTATAGACATGGCTGCAGGAGGCCTAGCAGCACCACGTACTGGAGTAGAAACATCCAAAGGGATGGTATCCGATAATTCTAGGGAACCCACATTGGTAGGTAAAACTTCAGTGGCCGATTCAACTAGAGTAGAAGGGGCCTCAGTAGTAGTCATGGATTCGGCTGAGGATTGAACCGTTTTCTCGGTTTCGGCCGAAACCGAGACACTCGCGGTTTGCTTAACCGTGGTTTCGGCCGAAACCGCGGACCGCGAGTGTCGGTCCTTCTTTGCGTTTCTTAACAATTTGTGTAGTCGGAGGATCCGACGGCATAATGTACGCAAAATCTGAACCGAAAAACTGTTCAGCAAACTCCGACCGACGCCTAAGCGTTCGTCGGTTGAAGGAGGCACAGGCTAAACAAGCTGCTACGTCGTGGTCTGGGCCTAAACAAGGTAAACAGTAAGAGTGGAAATCTTTATGAGGTATTTGTTTCCCACAAGTTAAACAGTTGTTTACTTTTTCTGACATCGGCTGAGGCAAGAAAGAGTCCCCAACGGGGTACTTAGCTTTTTTGAAGTCTTCGAAGTAGTATTCGGTAGTAATCTCTGGATCTGACCGACCGGCACTTGCGAACAGCTTCTGCTTCGGGCGCCACACGGCAAGAAAGACTGAGGAAAATGGCGTCGGCTGATGCCTTTATACCCGAAGACCAGCAGAGATGACGTTGGGTGAGTGCGACACCAGCCGAAGCCAGACCCAGACTTTGGAATCCGGCCGACCGAAGGGCTGCCTGACGACAGGACAACCCCATTTGTAAGGACTGCAGATGCATCCTTGAAGGACATCTTGGGGGAATCGTGACAAGGGGTAGCCACAGAGGCCACAACAAAGACAAGGGAAGACAGACTTAGGGCTGAGATACCCTATAGTTAAATTAAGTTCTTTTAAATTGTCAGAATATCATGTTTAAATTTTAAACAGAGGCTTTACTTTTATTCCTGCAAAAGCAGCAAATGTTATAAGCTTAATTATTGATTTTTAAAGCTTTATATTACGAAACTGAATTTGACCTACATTCTGAATGATATACACCACTTCCACAGTGGACAAGACTCTGATTTAAAGGGAAAAAAACACATAATCCTGCCTTGAATAGTACATTAAATGTTTTCTCTGAAGCTTGTGGGAAGGATTTCAGGAATTTGACATTTGATAAATCTGAAAAGAAATGGTATAATGTTTCACACACTGAAAAATATACCTTACTGGATTTGAAAAAAACAAGACACAGTACAAATCAATGGCTGATAAAGCGAGTGTTGTTATGGACAATGATTAATACATCACAAAATTACATTTTCTAACTAGGAATGTTACGATAAATGAACCAAAACTAAATTCTTTATGTTAGTAAGATTTAAGAACACTGATCTTTATTGGATCTTTTGCAGAAGGGTTATATCGACCTTTCATTGTATGAATTCTTTAAAGTCTGCTACTAAAAAAATAGAACAAGGAAAGACATTTGGTATCCTAAAGATTCATAAAATAATTTTGGCCCTCCTTTTAGGCTTATACTGGCTGCTGATTACAGCAAGACTGGGCCAATATCACAGTTTATTTGGATGCAGTACTCAATATAGTTGTGCAAGATATACAGTTTTACTTAAGATTTCTGGGTTTGTCTTGACCTGCTTAAAAACTGTTTTTACAAGTACAGAGAGTATTGTTAATTACACAACGACCCCCCCATTAATATTCCAAAACGTGTACGATGACTGGTCAGCGTGCACGTTGTAAATCAGAGTTACAGTAATGGAAAAAGGTCCAGTCGCCTGGACTTTTCCATTAGTATAACTTTTTTTTTTTTTTTTTTTACAGCAACGGAGAACGCAAGATCTCCATTGCTTTTTACAACCTGTCTCGCTACGTTAAACGAGTTTAACGTAGCGAGACAGCTTTAAAAAAGCAACGGAGCATCTCCTTTGCTTTTCTTAAAGCTGTCTCGCTATGTTAAACCCATTTAACATAGCGAGACACTTTAAAAAGCAACGGACATCTTTGCTTTCTCTGTTGCTTTTTTCAAAACTGTCTCACTATGTTAAATGAGTTTAACATAGCGAGACAGCTTTAAAAAAAGCAACGGAGATTCTCTGTTGATTTTTTTAAAGCTGTCTCGCTATGTTAAACTCCTTTAACATAGCAAGACAGTTTGTAAAAAGCAATGGAGATCTTGCTTTCTCCTTTGTTTTTGCCCACAGCTCTGATGTACTGCGTAAGTATACGCATGCGCAGTACATCAGAACTGCCGCAGAATACCAGACAGCTGCAGAAGGGCAGCAATGAGGCATTATACAATGCCATTATTTAAAAAAAAAAAATATTTTTTTTCTTAAATAATGTCATTGTATAATAGCAATAACCCACTTCTGGGTGTGGGTAATGCTGGATTTACCCACGGTTGTCTTTGTTTGGCCACTCGGGCTTCGCCCTCGTGACCAAACCACACCAACCATGGGTTAAATACAGCATTACCCACACCCAGGCGTGGGTTATTGCTATATTACTACAGATGTTGAAGTGTTTATTTAGTCAGAAATAATTTAAGTTCACTGCATTTGACAATTTTATGATTAATAATGTGCCAGTTTTTAGATCTGGTTCTTACCAACAATTTTTTTTTGGTTTTCAGAACAATATTTACTATCAAATGAACGGAGTAAACATGGGTGTGAGGATGGTGCCTGCTTTTGCAAATGTAATAATGAGAGGGTGGGGGCAACAATGTTTTGTTCTCTCAAAACTTTTAACTACATTTCTTTATAAAGAAAATACCAATGACCCCCCCCTTCAGTGTTTGGATTGGTACTAAAGAGGATTTTATTTCATTTTGCTGTTTGAGCAGCAATACTAGTCTTCTCTCATTTACACTAAGTGATTATGGAGGTTAGAATCCATTTTTTGGATTTTACTCTCACTTTAGATGAGGAAGCAAGATGTTTTCAAAGTAACATTTACAGAAAAGAGACCTTTGTTCACAATTATGTACACTGTTGGCAGTCAACATCAGAATTTCTTGAAGTGGAACATTATAAGAAGACAATTCATTAAGATTTCATTGTCTTATAAATAATGGTGACATCTTTGAAAATGTTTAAATTTTGAATTTTTTTTTAGTGAGAGGACATGTTTTGTGACAAATTAAAAAGTATTATTTTTGAAGCAAAGAAAAAAAATACTAATATTAGGAGGACTGTAGCAGATGGCTGAAAAAGTAACAATCATCCAAGTTTGTGTACAAGAAACTTAGCAACTGTAAGAATTTAGTTGAGAGAAGAAATAACATTGCTACCAAAACAATAAAAGGACCATTTGGATACTTATCAATGTAAGACACAATTGTGTTGAAATATTCTGAAAGAAAGGGTGGACTTTATTGTGCTGGAATTGATTCCCAGATTTTAGGTGCTATGACTGAGATGCTATGTACTCACCATAACTATGCATCTGTGTTGTCCATTTTCATTCTTCCTCATTGAATGGGTCTCAGATATAAGCCAAAGGGCAGTGCAGAGAATTGGTAGTGCATTGAGTCAGCTTTGAATCTGAGGTATCTTCTGCATGTTTGTCTGATTGGGACATGCAGGTATGCCTCTTTTAGATCTAAAGTCACAAGCCATGCCTTCTTGCCCAACATGGGCAGAAGCTGCTGTAGAGTCAACATTTTGAATTTTGGAATATCCAGATATGTGTTTAGAATAGATAGGTCCAGTATTGGTCTCCAGGCTTTGTCCTTTCTGGGTACCAAGAACAGTCTTGAATAGAATCCTTGTCCCTGCTCTTGCTATGGTACCTGTTGAATGGCCCTCATGTCCATGAGGGATGAAACTTGTTTTTGTGCCTCTGCCCATTGATTGCGTGGCAGGTCTGGCATACCGTTTGTCTTTGGCAGGGTGTGAAAGTGGAACCTGTACCCTTGTGATACTATATTTAGAACCCATTTGTCTTGGGTGATCATGTGTCAATTTTGTGAAAAAAGTGCTAGTTTTCCCCCCAAAGGGGCTGCCAAAAGATAAGTGCTTGGTGCTGGAAGGGGGGACGTCATTGAGACTTGTTTCCTGTATGGCTGTGATTTTTCCTCTCCGCTCTTGGAGGTAGAAGCACCCCATTGTTTAGGCCTGTATGAGCCTTGGGACTGTGATCTGCCTCTGGGGCGTCTGTATCTGCCTCTTTGTGGCCTATCGGATACTGGAAAGGACCAATTCTTTATGGGCCAGTTCCTGCTAAACCTGGGAGGCTGTACCTGCAACAAATCCTTGACTGTTTGCATAGATTTAGCCTTGTCCTCCATTTTCTTCAACACCTCTTCTGCTTTAACACCAAACAAAATATTATGCTGTAATGGAGCATCTAATAGTTTTGCTTTAACATGATCAGGCAGATTCTGTTCTTTTAACCAAGCATGCCTCCTAATGACAGAACCTGTAACAGCGGCCCTGCAGGAGGCCTCTAGAGAATCAAAACCACATTGCAAAATATGCTTTCCAACTTGTTCAGCTGCATGTAAATCCTGCATTTCTTTGTCTGCACATTCTGAATTTGTTGACATTTTCTGTTTAAGCAATGACATAAGATATTGTGGATATTTAAGCATATGAAATTGGCAATTTAACGCTCTTACAGCCAAGGTAGCAGAAGTATAAATCTTTTTACCCCATCTGACTAGGGCCCTAGAATCCCTATCAGAGGGGATAGGGTTTTTTGCAGTAGAAGCCTTGACCCCTTTGGGACCCTGAGAGATGGTTTCTGGGTCAGCAGCAGGGTTTTTATAAAGAAATGTATGTGAATCAGGAACCCTATAGTATCTGTCTGGCTTAACAGGAGCTGGCGGTAAAGAGTCTGGAGATAGACTGGACTGAAAATACATCATCTACAATGTCTAAAACAGGTGGGATAGCAAGGGGCTTGTGCTGAGGCAATAAAAGGAAGTCTCTGAGCCTTTTCTTGGATTCTGAGTAATCTTGGCTCTCCCAGTGGAAATGCTCCCTCATAGTGCGCAGTGTCTCCCCAAAAGAATAATCTTCAGGAGGGGAGGCTGAAGGGATAGATTCTTCAGCATCAGAATCCTCATAGGGAGGAAGAGAATATTCCTGTTCAGAGGAGGAATCAGAGGAAATGGAAACCTGGTCTGAAGATTCATATTCTAACTCTTGCCTAGGCCTCTTATCAGGAGGGGGATGGGAACCCCTGATCAAAGTAATAAGGTCTTTGGCCATTTTAAGCATCTGTTTTTTAGGCATGGAGGCCTGTCCAGGGGAATGCTGTACTTGTTTCTTTGTCTTTAGAGCTGCTTTAGTCTTTGCCTTTGAAGCTGAAGTAGGTTTCACATATAACTGTGTAGGCCTGAAAACACCCTCAGAAGCCGATGCCTGCTCAGCGGCTCCAGACCCATCTGAAGGAATAGTTTCCGAGTGTCCAATACCTTGAGTTTCCAGCGGCCTCGTCGGCTCCACGTGGGAGTCAGAAGCGGCCTGTGGCTCTGAGGTAGTGGGCGTCAGGGGCTGCGAAAGTGCCTCACTGAGAACTGGCGACAGGCCTAGCAGAAGCCTCGTCGTCGGTTTTGGATCTTGGATGCCTGTCCTTTTCTTTTTCTTTGCGTTTTTTATAAACTCTGGTAGTCGGATGTTCCGACGGCATTATGTAATTAAATCTTCTGCCAAAGTAATGGAATGCAAAATCGTACCGACGCTTAATAGTGCGATGGTTAAATCTAGCACAAAACCGACAACTAGCAACGTTATAGTCAGGGCCTAGGCAATCAATGCAGTAAGAATGAAAATCCTTATGAGGTATTTGCTTCCCACAAGAAATACAATTATTAACTTTTTCTGACATTGGTCTGGAGCAAGAAAAGAGTTTCCCCAACAGGGTACTTCGCTTTAATGAAGACTTTGGATCTGAAATTCGAATTTGAAAAACCCAGGAGTCGGCCGACCGGCACTTGCGAACTGCTTTTGCTTCAAGCACCGGGCAGCAAGAAAGACTGAAGAAAATGGCGTCGGCTGCATCTTTTATACCCCCTGGCGCACTGACGTCAGGGAGGAGGCGACAGCAACCGACACCGGACCTAGACTTTGGAATACAGGCCGACTGACAGTAGCCTGCCAGCAGGATAACCCAACTGTAATGACTGCAACAGTGAAACACGAAGAACATCTATGCATCTGTGTTGTCCATTTTCATTCTTCCTCATTGACTGGGTCGCAGATACGACCTATGATCCAACTTGGCCACATTTCTTCCAGAATCTTGGATCCGAATCTCTAGCTCCTCCCTTACCCAAAATGCTCCTTACCACGGTATTACCTCAGATCGAGTTTGCTGTCACTACATACCAATCCAGAATATAACTTATAGAAGGAAAAGGAACAGAATAGGGGCTTAAATAGGAACAGTGGTTCCAAAAACTATCAGGTCACTCCCAAATAAAAAAAAAGGGGGGGGTTTAGGAAGAATGAAAATGGACAACACAGATGCATCATTATGGTGAGCACATAACTTTTATGTCTGATGCTGTCATTTTCATTCATTCAAGGAATGGTACAAAGTCCCCAGTTACAATAACCCTGGGTGGCCCTCATGGAAGGATGTTCTGGAGTAGTGCAGAATCAAAGGCAGCCCTGTTTCTGGGGATGATATCCAACTTGTAATGAGCAATAAAAGTATGAGCAGTGGACCAAGTGGCTGCAGCACAAATATCATCAACAGAAGCTCTGGCCCAGAAAGCAGATGTAGCTGTAAATCTAACAGAGTGAGCTTTTGGAGGTCTTAACACAGGCAAACCTCTTAAAGAGTAAACATAGGAAATACAATTTGTTATGCATTTAGCTAAGGTGACTCCGGATACTGGTTTTCCCAATTTGTTACAGGCAAAGTACAGTTGTGTACACTTACCATAAATGTAGATGTTCGAGTGTATTCACTGTTGCAGTCATCACATTTGGGTTATCTCCCTGCAGGAAGCCCTCAGCCGGCCTGAATACCAGAGTCTTCGGATTTCTGCGTCGGATGCTGTTGCTTCTTCCATGACGTCAGGTCATCAGGGGTATAAAACATGCAGCCGACGCCATTACATCAGTTTTTCTTGCCCCAGATGTCAGGTGCCCCCACAATAGGATGCAATTATATGGTATGGTTTACCAGCATCAAAAAGCAAACACACATGAAAAAATATATATATACCAAACAAGAAGGAAAGGTAGAGCCAGGAGAAGTTAGGGGGCTGGAGGGAGGGTAACCAGGAATGCAACAGTGAATACACTCGAACATCTACATTTATGGTAAGTGTACACAACTGTACTATGTTCTTCATGTTTCACTGTTGCAGTTGTCACATTTGGGTCGATTCCCAAAGCTAAGGAAGGGAGGAGGTAGTTAAAGAGCATTAGGGCCAGCTATTAAGCCCTGCAAGATTGCTGTGGCAAATCCAGTTCTGGATTTAGAAAAGATAGGCAGGTGGTAATGCTTGGTGAAGGTATGTACAGAACTCCAGGTAGCAGCTTCCAGGATGTCCCTGGTAGGGAATCCTCTGAGAAATGCTGTAGAGGTACATGCAGCCCTAGTGGAATGTGATCTTATCCCCTGTGGGGTGAGTTTTCCATGGTGATTGTAGCAGAAATGCAATGGGCTATCCATTTGGAAATGGTTTGCTTTGAAATGGCCTTCCCCTCCGCCCCTGTAGCAAAGCCAACTAGTAGCCGGTCAGATTTTCTGAGAGGCTTAGTCCTGTCCAAATAGAATCTAAGTTGTCTGTGCATGTCCAGAGTGTGCAATATCTGTTCCCCTTTGTTTTGTGGAATAGGGAAAAAAGTAGCCAAATGAATGGCCTGGTTTAGACACCACCTTGGGCATATAGGAAGGATTAGTCCTGAGGGAAACCCTGTCCGCATGGAAGATAATGAAGGGTTCCACTGCCATGAGGGCCTGTAATTCAGACACTCTTCTTACTGAAGTGATGGCTAGAAGTAAAGCTGTTTCCAAGAAAGGAATTTCAACTCTGCTGTTGCAGCTGGCTCAAGGGGGGGGGGGTAAGCTTTTCCAATACAAAGTTAAGGTCCCAGGCTGGAATGGGAGCTCTCCCAGGCTCCCAGGGGGGTCTTAAATTTTTGGCCCCTCTACGGAACTGTTTTAGCAAAGGGGGGGAGAGAAGAGGAGTGGTTCAGTATTATAATGTGCTGAAATGGCAGAGGCATGAATCTTAATTGATGATAAGGACAGGCCCTTGTGGAGCATTTCTGTTAAGTACTCTAGAATATGAGGTAAGCTGGGCACCGTTGTGCCCATCCCTTGAGCCTGGCTTCAGGAACAGCATATTTTCCACTTTTTAGCATAGGATTTTCTGGTACTAGGCCTCCTTGCCTCCAGAATGACATCCCACACCTGCTTACCGAGGGATGCTAGAGGAGAGCTCATGGAAATTAGCCAGGCTGCAAGGTTCAGGGTTTGAAGCTGAGGGTGCAGAATATGGCCCACCTGCTGGGACAGCAGGGAAGGGGTCTGAGGCAGGTGCCATGGTTATAGCAGTGTCAGACTGCGCAAGAGGGGGTACCAGTGCTGGTTTGGCTACTCTGGCGCAATCAGTACTGTCCTTTGCTTGTCCTGTTTGATCTTTAGTATAACCTTCGAGAGGAGAGGCAGAGGGGGGAAAGGCATAAACCAAGAGGCTTTCCCAAGTAAAGGACAGGGCATCCACTTTCCAAGCTTGACTGTGGGGAGTTCTGGTGCTGAATTTGTTCAATTGGTAGTTCTGAGGGGAGGCAAACAGGTCTACCTCTGGGATCCCCCATTTGTTCCTCAAGAAGTTGAATATTTTGGGTTATAGTTTCCATTCGTGTGGGTCCATGAGATTTCTGCTTAAGTAGTCTGCCAGTGAATTTAGTTTGCCTTGAAGGAATTGAGCTTGTAGGTGCACTTGGTAGCTCAAGGCTGTGCTCCACAGAGCCATGGCTAGTCTGCAGAGAGGGCAGGAGTGGGTTCCCCCCTGCTTGTTTATGTACCACATTATTGTGGTGTTGTCTGTCTTTGAAAAAACCAATAAAACCAAATCCAAAGAACAAAGTCTGGAAGGAAGAATGAATAAAATACTGGAATACAAATAGTGTAGAAAATCCTTTATTTCCGCTTTCGTCAACAGACTTCATCAGAATACCATAAACTTAAAAAACACCCATTATATACTCTATCACACAAGCAATAAACTAATTAGTCAATCAATTAATTAACCTATCAAAGAATCTCAACATCAGTAAAAAACAGTTAAAAATGAAGAATTTAAAAATAAATTTTAAATAAATTTAACATCAATTAAATAAGGAAGACAAACCTATTGTTTTTTTATCAATACTTAATCGAGCCCCTTTTAAAAAGCATTTGATGTTAATGGTCTCATTTAGACCAGGGGGCTTGTCAGCCTTTAATCTGACCTGCCACAGTGTTTCCCTTTGTTCAACGTAGTTTTTGTAGTCACCACCCCTTAAATCAGTTTTAACTACCTCCACTACTGAGAAAACAAATTTCTTAAAATTATTACAAATAACAGAATGTCTAAATAAGACACTATTAACATCTTTTGTTTTGATATTGTAAATATGCTCACGGATACGAATATTGAGGCTACGGGTGGTCATACCTACATAAAACCCGGAACAGGAACACCACATGGCAATATACACTACCCCCTCGGTACGACAATTAACATATTCTGGCACCATGAAGGTCCGATCAAAAGTATCTATAACAACAATGGGACCTTTGGCAATATACCTACACATATTACAATTGTTGCATGCAAACATACCTTTGGCCTCAATTTTCCTGTTTCTCAATATATTTTTATCAGTTTCAAGAGCTTTCTTAATATTGTATACATTCCTAAATACAAAATTAGGTTTATTGCCTAAAGCTCGAAAAATGTCCGAATTTCCTTCAATGATTTTCCAATTGTTCAATAAAATTCCTTTTATATGATCTCCATCCATACTCATTTCTAAAGAACAAACTAAATCGTCACGTTTCTCATACTTAACATGTTTGTTACTGGGCAGGTTTGGAAAACCAGAACTTGAAATATTTAATAAAGCTGGATAGTACTGCTGACGTTTACTCAACACTTCACTTATAGTGTTGTCCAGCAGTTCTAGTGGATAACCTCTCTGAAGGAACAGATTTTTTATAAACTCAATCTCCAAACCAAGGTCTATTTCATCCGAGGTCATCCGACAGGCCCTAATGACCTGTCCCTTGGGAATGTTACGAATCATATATTTGGGATGTGCACTAGAGTAATGGACATAACTGTTCGTGAATGTCTTTTTCCGATGTATTTTACTTCTAAATTTCCCATCCAGAGAATCCCATAAAACACAAACATCCAAAAAATTAATTTTAAAACCAACATCACCTAAAGTAAATTTCAAAAAACAATTCAACGTATTAATTTCATAAAGAAACTGATCCACAGTTGTTTTATTCCCTTCAATAATAAAAATCAAATCATCAACAAATCTCTGATAAAATAAAATATTAAATTTGTGTTTTAAAGGCGTTAGAAAGACAAATTCCCACCAAATCATAACTGTATTAGCATAAGAGGGTGCAGCAGGGGACCCCATAGCTACACCTCTCTTCTGCCGATAAAACCTATCTTTAAAAATAAAATAATTGTTCTGTAAAATGATCTCAATAAACCTACAAATAGTGGCAATTTGTCCAACTGAATGTTGCCCTTTCCCTGTTAATACAGTACGAACAGCTTCAACCCCCTCCTCATGTGGAATACATGTAAATAAAGAAGTTACATCTAAAGTGAAAAGCACATGTTTGTTAGGATCGAAAATTGCCCTAGCAGCAAACAGATTCAATTTTGTTAAAAAATGCCAGGAATCTTGCAAAAAACTTTCTTGTTCGGTGATTATCGGACTAAGGGTGGCATCAATGATCAAGGAAATTCCTTCGGTGACAGAGTTTGGTGCTGACACTATTGGCCTAAAGGGAGGCTCAAAAGTGTTCTTATGTGTTTTCGGGATCCCAAATAGGATCCCGATCCTGGGATTTTTTATAACACAAAACTCGTAAACATCAAAGTCGATCTCATTAGACATTAAGGCTTCATAAAGAAAAGAATGAATTAAACGTTGTTTCCTTTTAATATCATAGAGGGTAATAACTTCGTACTCCTCATTATTTTCTAACAATTGTAACATTTTTGAACAATATACATCCTGCTTCATTATAACTATATTGCCACCCTTGTCACTTTTCATAAATCTAATGTCCCCATTTCTTTTGCATAACTCCTGAAATGCTTTCCTATCATTGTAACTTAAATTATATTCCATTTTACCTTTGTTTAAGAAAATTCTTTCAACCTCACTAATACAAGCTTCTTCAAAAACTTTAATGGTGTTGTTAAGAGTGGGGTTGTAAATCGACGTTTTTTTTAACCTTTTTGTTACCCCTGGAACATCACTCAAAATATAGTTCAAGTTCATTTTCCTGGTGAACTTTTTAATGTCCACGATTGTTCTACACAAATCTGCCCTCTTAGTTGGAATAAAATTTAACCCTAAACGTAACAATTTAAGTTCACGTGGAGTAAAAGTATACTCTGTTAAGTTAACAATGTCCAAGTTATCATTCAATGAAGGAATTCAATTCAGGAAAGTTAGACTGTTTTCTTCAACGGTAAACCTTTTTTCCCTAAAAAACCATTCGCATTATTAACACTATTGGACGCACTGTTTAAGGTAGTTGAAATGCTTTTCTCAGTCGTCGTCGCATCCTCGGTTTCATCATAAGTACTTGGTTCATTACTTAACATCTTATCACTTTCATTACTAACAGCCTGTTCAGACATTTTTAAAGAACCAGGTACAGACCTCCTTTGAATTTCCACAGTTCGTAGTCTGAACACGTGTATTTGCTTTTCTATAAGAATTAAAACTGCCCAAAGGTTCTTTAGTAGCCACCACTGAACTATAATTACGTCTATTAAAGCCTTGGTAGCTTTGTTGTTATACTCTTTTGTATTAGAAACAAAATAAGTATATGCTGAATTTGTTTCATACGCCATAATGTCCCTTTGTAGTTTGGTTTGCTTCCTGTTTGTAATTTCTAATGAATGTTTTTCAACTTCATCAAAAACAGACTTAAAAACATCAACATGATGAACATTACTGTCCGCTATTTCTTGCTCTAGCTGATCGATCTCATCTTTTAAGTTAGACATCTTAACAACATTATGATCAATAAGCAGTCTAAGAAATGCCATACCTGCCTCGTTGAAGAAGGTAACCAGAGTCCTGAACATGGCATCACCTATATGAACGCCATTGGGGCATTTGAAAAATCTCAACCCCTTCGGCATTATTTTTAACTCAATGCATTGTTCGAAATAACAGTTCTCAACAACTAGAGAACGATGCCTTTTTACCAGCTTGATTAAAAGATCACGTTTCCGATTGATTTCATCATTGTTAAAATGTTGTCTACAGGAAAAGTTCACAAAAGGATTGTGTAACGGTTTTAACAAAGATTTTACTCCGGTCTCGTTAATGGCACCAGGTGCAGAAGTAACAATACCCGTCTTAGTCGCTGGATTGGTGACGTGATTACCGGGCTCCACTTCAATTACACATTAAGAATTTCAACGACTATTGAACAATTGGAAAATCATTGAATAGGCAATAAACCTAATTTTGTATTTAGGAATGTATACAATATTAAGAAAGCTCTTGAAACTGATAAAAATATATTGAGAAACAGGAAAATTGAGGCCAAAGGTATGTTTGCATGCAACAATTGTAATATGTGTAGGTATATTGCCAAAGGTCCCATTGTTGTTATAGATACTTTTGATCGGACCTTCATGGTGCCAGAATATGTTAAGTATATTGCCATGTGTTGTTCCTGTTCCGGGTTTTATGTAGGTATGACCATCCGTAGCCTCAATATTCGTATCCGTGAGCATATTTACAATATCAAAACAAAAGATGTTAATAGTGTCTTATTTAGACATTCTGTTATTTGTAATAATTTTAAGAAATTTGTTTTCTCAGTAGTGGAGGTAGTTAAAACTGATTTAAGGGGTGGTGACTACAAAAACTACGTTGAACAAAGGGAAACACTGTGGCAGGTCAGATTAAAGGCTGACAAGCCCCCTGGTCTAAATGAGACCATTAACATCAAATGCTTTTTAAAAGGGGCTCGATTAAGTATTGATAAAAAAACAATAGGTTTGTCTTCCTTATTTAATTGATGTTAAATTTATTTAAAATTTATTTTTAAATTCTTCATTTTTAACTGTTTTTTACTGATGTTGAGATTCTTTGATAGGTTAATTAATTGATTGACTAATTAGTTTATTGCTTGTGTGATAGAGTATATAATGGGTGTTTTTTAAGTTTATGGTATTCTGATGAAGTCTGTTGACGAAAGCGGAAATAAAGGATTTTCTACGCTATTTGTATTCCAGCATTTTATTCATTCTTCCTTCCAGACTTTGTTCTTTGGATGTTGTCTGTCTTTACCAATAGTTGTCCTGGAAGAATAAGGTCTTTGAAGACTGTCAGAGCATTCTGTACCGCTAACATTTCTTTTTGATTGCTATGCAGGTGCATCTGTCTCGGGTTCCATTTGTCCTGAATGCATGGCCCTGCCATGTGAGCCCCCCCATGCATAGTTTGATGCTTCTGTTGTTAAGGTTTGGGCGGCAGGGGGTAGAGTGAAAGGGAGTCCCTTGTTGTGGTAGCAGGCCTCTGCCCACCAAAAGAACTCTGTCCTTAGACAAGGAATGATAGGAATCATTGTTTCCAGGTCCTGAGAATGTTGACACCATAGACTTTTTAGATACCACTGGAGTTTCCTCATATGCAGTCTTGCATATGGAATTAGCAGAATGCAAGAGGCCATGAAACCCAGAGCTTGCAGTATTTTCCTTGCAGATAGCTGGGTTGTTGTGACTAATAGTTTGAAGTTGGTTGTCAAATAAACTTGTTTCTCCGGAGTGAGGAATGCCATCTGGGAAGTTGTGTTCAAGCTTGCTCCCAGGAGTACAATCTGTTGGCAGGGTACTAGGTGTGATTTTCTTTTCGTTGATGGTGTACCCCAGTGAGGTTAGAAGTTTCTTTACAAATGCCAGGTGTTGTATTAGCAAGTCCTGGCTCTCTGCCTGAATCAGACAATCATCAAAGTATGGGTAAATTTGAATATTTCTCTGCCTGCAAAATGCAACGGCTGGAGCTAGACACTTTGTGAACACCCTGGGCACGGTAGATAAGCCAAAGGGAAGTGCAGGGACCTGAAAGTGCATGAAGCCCGCCCTGAAATGTAGGTATTGTCTGAAGGATTCTCTTATTGGGATGTGCAGGTAAGCTTCCTTTAAGTCTAGGGTTGCCAGCCAGGTTGAAGAGTTAGCATTTTGAATTTTGGAACCACCAGAAAGGTGTTGAGAATAGAGAGGTCCAGGATAGGACACTAGGAGTTTACTTTTCTGGGTACCAGAACAAGTCTTGAATAAAAACCTTGCCCCCTTAGTTCTTCTGGGACAGGTTGAATAGGCCTGATACTGAGAGAGAGAGAATCTGCTGTTGGGCCATCGCCCACTGATTTGGGGGGAGGTCTGGCCAACCATTTGGGGTTGGTAGGGTGTGGAAGTAGAATCTGTATCCTCGGGAAACTATGTTCAAAACCCATTTGCCCTGGGTAATGAGTTCCCAGTTTTTTGCATGCAGGGCGAGCTTTCCTGCTAAGGGAGCAAGAAGATGAGCAGGGTTTGGAAGGGTTAAGGTTAAGTCATTGTGCCATTTTTCCATAGGGGTGGCTTACTATTCCCCGATTTGGAAGTGGGGAGCCCCCCACTGCTTAGATCTGTGCATAGCCTGAGACTGAAGTCTTGGTGGTCTGCTTTTCCTGGGTTTGGACTGAGGAGGACTGGAAAGGACCAGTTCTTTGAAGGCCAATGCCTACTGAATCTGGGAGGCTGTACTTGCAGAAAATCTTTAACAGTTTGCATAGATTTAGCTTTTTCCTCCATCCTTTTCAGGACTTCCTCTACTTTGCTGCCAAAAAGGTCGTCTTGGTTTAAGGGTGCATCCAGTAATTTAGCTTTAACATGATCTGGCAAGTTTTGTTCCTTAAGCCAAGCATGCATTCTAAGTACAGACCCAGTGACAGCAGCCCTGCAAGATGCTTCTAAAGCATCAAAACAACAGTATGTTTACCAACTTGTTCTGCAGAATGCATTAATTCTTGCAGGTCTCTGTGTTCAGCACAGTCAGGAATCAACATCATTTTCTGTTTAAGTAGTCCCATAATATGTTGCTTATACTTGAACATAAGAATCTGGCAATTTAAAGACCTAATAGCCAAAGTAGCAGAAGTGTTTACCTTCTTACCCCATCTGTCTAAGGCTCTAGAATCTCTATCAGAAGGGGTAGGATTTTTGGCAGCAGTAGCCTTAATGCCTTTTGGTCCTTGGGAAATAGTGTCTGGATCCACAGTAGGATTCGTGAAGAGGAACTTGCAAGAGTCAGGTACTCTGTAGTACTTTCCAGGTTTTCTGGGAGCTGGAGGTAAAGTGTCTGGGGTAAGGCTAGATTCCAAGAAAACATCATCTACAATAGCCAGAACAGGAGGGATAGCTAGAGGCCTGTGTTGAGGCAGCAGTAAGAATTCCCTAAGTCTCTTTTTGGACTCAGAATAGCCCTGGCTTTCCCAGTGGAAATGCTCCCTAAGGGTATGCAAGGTTTCACCAAAAGAAAAATCTTCTGGAGGGGACTCAGAGGGAATGGAATCCTCTGCATCAGAATCCTCATAAGTTGATAAGGGCAAATCCTGGTAATCAAAAGGAGCAGAGATATCAGATTCCTAATCAGAAGACTCGGAAAGAAAATCGGTTCTAGTTTTCAGAGGGGGAAGGCTGGCTTCCCCTAATTAAGGTAATAAGGTCTTCAGCCATTCTAAGCATTTGTTTTTGAGGCATATGGGCCTAAGTCAGCGGTTTGGTCGTAGGTTTTCTACGCGTAGTGCGAGATTTAGGCCTGAGGAATTCGGTACTTCTAGCTGGAAACGATGCTGTCGGTTTGATATGAAAGTCTGTAGGCCTGAATACACACTCAAAAGCCGGTGCCTGCACAGCGGCTCCGAACCCATCCAAGGTAGACACATCCGCAGGTTCCATAGTCGAAGAAGCATATTACAGCATATCGGACTCCGAATGGATCTCAGTAGAGGCCTGCGAATCTGTAGTAGCGGGTATCAGGGGTTGGGAAAGCGCCAGAGTACTGGCGACTAGCTTAACGGAAGCGTCATCGGCAGTTTTGGACCTATGCGGTCTGTCTCAGTCTTTATCCTTACATTTTTTTGGAAGATCGGTAGTGGGATGGCTTAACAAACCCATTACGTACGGAGATTGAGAATGAAAGTATTTAGCTTTAAAAATAGACAGACGACGAACAGTTTGGGCGTTGAATAAGGCACAAAACTGACAGTGAGGTACGTCGTGGTCTGGGCCTAAACAGGTGACGCAGTAAGAATGAAAATCTCTATGAGGTATTTGTTTCCACAGGCAAGACAATTGTTAATTTTTTCTGACATCAGTTAGAGCAAGAAAAAAGGATCCCCAATGGGGTACTTATCTTTTTTGAAGACTTCGGGTCTGAAACTTGAAAACAAAAATTTCAGGAGTCGGCCGACTGGCACTTGCGAACTGCTTCTGCTTCAGGCACCACACGGCAAGAAAGACTGATGTAATGGCGTCGGCTGCATGTTTTATACCCCTGACGACCTGACGTCATGGAAGAAGTGACAGCATCCAATGCAGAAATCCGAGGACTCTGGTATTCAGGCCGGCTGAGAGCTACCTGAAGGCAGATAACCCAAATGTGATGACTGCAACAGTGAAACACGAAGATCATCAAATAGTTGGTCAGTTTTTCTAAAATCCTTCGTTCTATGAAGATAAAAATGAAGCTGCCTATGTACATCCAAAAGGTGAAGCATGTATTCCCCTTTATTGGAAAAATTTGGAAAGATCACTAGCAAATTAATCAATTAGTTGATGTTTGTTTCAGAAGTTATTTTTGATAGAAAACATGGATTAGTACATAAGGTAGCTATCTTTATGGAAAAATCCAATAAGGCAGTTTTGAAGAGTGTGCTTGGAGTTCAAAAACTTGCCTAGCAGAAGTAATAACCACAAGAAAGATGGTCGTCCACAAGAGAAATTTGAGATCTGACTTAGCTGAAGGTTCAAAGGGAGGTCAAACCACTCTTTACAACACGATTTTAAGATCCCAAGGTGGAACAGGATCTTTAATCGGAGGTCTAAGCAAAAAAGTACCTTTACGGAATGCTTTACATAGTCTGGATAAAGCTATAGGGAAAGCATTATCTCTAGTGTGCTAATTAGATAAAGCCTCTAGCTGAACTTTGATGGTGGAGAAAACAGCAGGAATGGGAGCAAAAAAGGGATCTAATTCTCTCTGTTGTGCTCAGCAGGAACATCTTTTCCATTTACTCTTGTATACTTTCCTAGTCAAAGGTTTCTGGGATGAAAATAAAATTTGGCAAACTGGTAAAGAAAACCTGTACTGTCTAGCCATCATTAGAATTGGAGAAACCATGCGGTTAACTTAAGGTCTGGAATATTTGGGTGAGCCATTCCTGAGGAATGAGATACCAGATCTGGACTAGGGGTCCAGTGTCCACGGGTGGCATAAAAGGTGATACCCCAGGAAGGTGAACCAAACTTGCTAAGGCCAAAAGGGGACAATGAGAATAACCTTGCTCTTCAACTGAAGTGCTTTCTGAAAATATTTGGGGATTAGAGGTAAGTGAGAGGAAGCGTACAGGAGACTGGAGGCCAAACATGGACTATAGCATCTCTCGGAGACTCCCACTGTGACGGAATTAGGGCGAAAAGCCTGCTGCATTTGTTGTTGAGGGGAGAGGCAAAGAAATCACAGCAAGGTTTACCCCATTGCAGAAAGATCCTTTCCGCCACTGTATGGTTGAGAGACCACTCATGAGGCATCAGAATAGTCCAGCTGAGTTGGTCAACTAGAACGTTGGATTTCCCTGGTATGTGCATTGCTACAAGAAACTGGTTGGAGGAGAATGCCCACTGCCAGACTCTCGCTGCTTCTTGGCAAAGGGGGTAGGATCTGGTTCCCCCGTTTGATGATGTAACATACCACTGATATATTGCCCATCTGGATAGCAACCCTCTCTAGAGAGAGGGAGGGAGTTCTGAAAGGTCTGCAACACTAAAACAACCGCTCTCATCTCTGACATTTATATTGAAACTGGTTTCTTCTGCGGTCCACGCACCATTAACAGTCCATCCCAAGAAAAGCCCCCCACTCCAATTGGGAGGTGTCCATGGTCAACATGGTCTTTGAAGGAAAAGATAAAGGGATGTCCCTGACAAATTTTACTGGACTGAATCCACCAAAGAAGCGAGTCCCTGCAGACCCTACAAAGTTTTATAGGACGGTTCAAAGGTTGTCAACGAACAAGCCACTGTGCTACTAGAGTCCACTGGAGGATTCATATCTGATCTTTTGTGATGGCTGCTTAGGCCTCTGGGTGCAAATACAAGCACCCCCAACTCCCTCCAGAGAAAAAGTCCCGCAACCCCTCAGGGCCTATCCCAAAAGGAAGCTCATAACCTTTGGTTTTGCAGACCCCCTCTGCTGTGAGGACAGGATCTTCCATTGGAATTTCCCCCCTCTGTGACAGAAATCTCCCCTCATGTGTCCCGAAAAGGTCCTTGAGATTTTCAGAACTACATCTTTTTCTCACTGTGCTGATTCCTAGAAAACGATCTTTGGGAGGTAGAAAAACAGATTCTCACTATGAGGAAGAAGATACATCCAAAGAAGCACTGATGAAAGAAAACTTAAAGGGCTCCACAAAATCACAGAAGCACATCCAAGTATGTCTTCTGATGTTTATGCCTGAACCCACAGCCTGTGAGGAACCTTCAAGCTGCATGATAGATTAACCTCATGGATGCATTAAACATTGAAGGGTGGCCAGTTGCAAGGAAAAAAAACTTCTATTCCTCTGCTGACATGGTCCTAGGGCTAAACTTAGAGAGTTCCTTAATCAAGTCCCTCTTATCTAGTAAAGTGCTCCAAGTAATTAAATGCTAAAGTGCAAACATGCTTTCCAAACCTGTCCAACACCCTAGACTCTCTATTAGGAGGATGGACAGTGAAGCTCTGTTCAGCCAGCTCATTTTTTGTGGCTGCTTCAACAACCATAGCATCTACAAAGACTCCCTTACTACAAAAAAAAAAAAAAAGCTGTCTTTGGGTGGAGCTTGGATTTTGTCCAGAAGATGGGGAATTTGCTCTACAGTATCTGGCTCCTTCCAAGCCTGGCAGGAGACAAGATCTATAAAGGTCATCCACTGTTAGAGCGTCAAACAAGATTTGAGGTAATACAGTGGTAAGGGGCATTATGGGTAAGGGGAGGAGCTCGACAGATCCAACAGTCAGAAAGAAATGTGGTCGAGTTGGATCTCAGATCCATTCGGTGAAGAATGAATGAAAATGACAACATCAGATCGGTGCACAGATGGAAATGATCTTACTGGCAGCTTGTACAGAAAAGTAGGGAAGCTTTCTTGACTAATAAGAAAAGCATTTGTAGAAGTGTGCTCCTTTGGTGAGGGGACAGCCAATAAGCTTTTGTAAGCTGCAAGATACAGTCTGCAAGCCTTTGACTAGGATGATAATGAACAGATTTTTTTTTTTTTTTTTGGTTTGAAATACAAAGGCTTTTTCTAGTATTGACAGCTAAGTGAAGTAAAAAAATATCTTATGGGTTCTGTAAATAAATGTCTAATCATTTCACTTGCTGGTATTCCTAATTAACATACAATTCTTTACCAAGTGCAGGAAATGCAGACATTTATTAACTAGAGATTGCCGTCTCCATGACCTTATTCAGTGGGCCATAGAAAATAAGCTTTAAATGTACTAAACTGTGGAGAATTCAATCAAGCAGCTTCACCTTCAACTCTGCAGGGTATAAAGCAAAAATAAAAAAAGCAGAGTCAAATAGCATAAAAGGGGGTTTGTAAAATGACAATTAAAGGCTGGGTGGAAAATGTAATTGGATAAGTAGGAAATATGTTGGTGATCTTCCTTGCTAAGAGGGGACAGAGGGCAAACAGATTTTGCACAGCAATTTTGCTTCTGCTATAAGAAAAGCAGCCAAAAGCATCTCAAACTCAGTCTTAGTACAGTAGTTACATACTAAGCAATTAAATGACAAAAGTAGTCAATGTGAAAAAAAAACATGAAATATAACAATAATGAAATGTTATTAATATACAAAGATTCCAAGTACCATGTTACTCAAAACAGTTAAATGAGACCAACGGGATTCTACTTCAAAATGCTCAACACTTGAGCCAGTTTTCTCCGTTTTACAAATATTTTTCAAGGAACGAGCATTTGAACATTTAAAAGTTATCAATCTGACTGTTTGCCCGAGAATGTATACTGCCTTACCGTACTGTGGTAGTTTTAGTTTTAAAAATCAATCATCGCGCCATTGGAAAACTTGCTTCAGTCTCAGAAATAGTTACGTCAAGACTACTACACAGTCCCTGTAGTTTACCAAAGAAAGTCCCACACCCAAAACGTTTTCTATGGAATGGTGCATATAACCACCAATTCAGTGATGTCACTGCTACCTAGTCCTGCCCATGGCCATCAGCTCTTTAAAAGCACGTGTTTTTTATGTTGGGAACTCTTTCTCTTCACTGGCGTTTCTCGGAGAGTGTATTTTGTCGTTGGACTGTTGCGTTGTGCTGATAAAAGGTAAGCAACAGCATTATGCAGGAAAGTGGTCATATTGCTTTCACGTATCTTTTTGTTTGCATTCCGTAAACTCTTAATAGAGTTCCTACACAGTCTGCCTCTGTTATGGTTTCAACTGCAGTTGAATGTGGGCCAAATTAACTTATTTAATATTTTCATTGCGGCTCCGTTTACTGCTGTAATCTGCTTTCAGCAAACATCATTTCTTTTCACGTTTCTTTGGCTGATATTAAGTGGTAACCATTACATTTGATTCACCTTTTTGAGCTTTCCTTGATCAAGTAAAGCACGTGATTGCAAAGAGTGGTGATGTGTAACCGATTACATTTTCAATGCAATAGGGATCCACCAGGAGTTGGTGCTATTGTGGCCGGATATTGTTATATTTTTGTTTCATGGAATTGTGCAGGTCTTAAAAGCTAGCTGGTGCTTCTAAAGAGTGATGTATTGCTTGCTGCTGAAATGGGTGCTTTCTGTGCAAGTTTAGAAAACCATGTGCACACACTAGTGTGTGCCTGGTAATACTTTTTCGCTTGATTCATGCATGCTGTGCAAAAATTAATCAAACACCACTCCGTATTTTTTTCAGCACATTTAGTTTAGCATAGGGCTTTTGAAAGTGTCTGTAGTGTCGCTGCTGTTCAAACATTCAAGGAGAACTGCTGTAGTGAGCAAGGAACAATGTTCAGAAACACTGAGATATTTTTTTTTCCTTACAAGGGCACTACACAAACTGAAAATGCCTTTTCCGTTCTCGGACCAAAACTTAAACACCGACATTCACTCTCGTATCCCACTGATGTAATGGGCAGTCCCACCCACAGAATCTTGTTTCTGCATAATCCTTTGTCCCTTTACTGTTTCTATTCACTTTGGAATGAAAACTATGTGTTTGTTTTCCAGGCAGTAGTATAAATTTACACTGCTTTATGTAGATGGAAGGAGCATTGGATTTCTAGTTTCATTATATTTAAATAATGCACATTTTGACCAATTCTGGCCTGAAATAGCTGCCATTTTAGTAGTAAAACTTTTTATTAAGGTATTTTGTTGCGTCATAGTTTAGTTTTTAAAGTTGTATATATTAATTTGTATAAACTTTTTTTGTCAGTGCAACTCTCACTTAACATAGCGGTAACGTCTTCTGATTACAATGGCATTTGCAAATAAATGTTCATATGTAACTGCGCAATAGCAGTTTGCGGTAGAACGCCTAAACTGACAACCTGCTTGGAATATTTTTTTACTGTATAGTATAATGCTTCACATTGTTATTATTCACCAAAGCCATACTATAAATCCCATTTCCTTGATGGCACAGATTCTCCAAGCAGAGTCAACAACGCATACAACTAATATATATGTAATGACTCAGGACTGTTGCATGTAAAAATGGGATTTGTTAATTGAGTCATGGTCTTTTTATCTACTTGCCTGGGCAGCAATTTCTTGTCTTCGTAATTGCCAATGGCAGTGAGCATTTTTAGGACTGTAGTACTGCGGTGGTGGTGTTGCGGCAGCGTTGTCGCCTCACAGTAAGACGTTGCCCTGTTCAATTTTCAGCTAGAGCGTCTTCTGTGTGGAGATGTGTGAATGGGTGTACCTTCGTTGAAGGTTGTGCGCCAGAGCTGGCAACTCGGCACGTAAAAATCTACTGCCAATCATTAGCGGACCGAAGTTCCGCTGTGGCGACCCCTAACCGGGGAAAAAAGCCGAAAGACACAAGTTTCAACGTGTAAGCAGCTGTTTGTTTTGTTTAAGGATTGCAGTTATATGCTATTAGAATTAACTTTTACGGCTTTTAAAAACGTGTTTTTTTTTCACCTTGGATTGGCATCTGAAAGAGTGTGCTTCTGTTTAACTGTTTGTGTGGAATTGCAGTTGGTGTATCACTCTGAATTCAAGTTCTGTAAGGGCTTGATGTACTTTACTTGCTTGCTAGTTCGCCTATGTTTTGGTTAGGATTGTTATGCCGTGTGACCATACCTTTCAACTGTTTCGATTTTTGCCTCATATTTTTATAATGTCCCTCATAAAATTTGTGATTCTCTGTGTTTTTGTTTTCAAATCAGTGGGTATTGAATTCAATAAATAATGGCAGGCATTTGAGTTTGACTTCATATCTTTAAGAAACTGCATGGTAACACAAAACATTTTGTTCTAGCAACTTTCAAAGCTTATAAGAACAATATTTTAAAATGTATCACTATTTTTGGTGCTTTGTCCAGAATTGTTGTACCAAGAGGTTGAGAACTAGGCATGTGACATTCTTGCATGTCAAGCCAAGTGGGTGAATTGCCATTTTGTATTGGAAGGGTGCATCCAGCAACTGTTTAGTAGACTACCTTGTGGACTATATCAGAAATACTGACAGTGAAGGCACATTTGCCTTCAAGGAGTGTGTGTGTGTGGGGGGGGGCAAGCAAGAAGTGTTTGTGTGTGTGTGTGGGGGGGGGCAAGCAACATGTGTGTGTGTGTATGTGTGTGTGTGTGTGTGGGGATGCAAGCAAGGAGAGAGAGAGAGAGAGAGAGTGTGTGTGTGTGTGTGAATGCAAGCAAGGGGGAAGTGTGTGTGTGAATACAAGCAAGGGGGAAGTGTGTTTGTGTGTATGCAAGCAAGGGGGAAGTTTGTGTGTGTGTGTCTATGTAAGCAAGGGGGAAGTGTGTTTGTGTGTATGCAAGACAGGGGGAAGTGTGTGTGTGTGTGAATGCAAGCAAGGGGGAAGTGTGTGTGCTCGAATGCAAGCAAGGGAGAAGTGTGTGTGCGTGAATGCAAGCAAGGGGGAAGTGCGTGTGTGCGAATGCAAGCAAGGGGGAAGTGCGTGTGTGCGAATGCAAGCAAGGGGAAGTGTGTGTGTGTGCGAATGCAAGCAAAGGGAAAGTGCGTGCGTGTGAATGCAAGCAAGGGAGGGCCAAGTGTGTGTGAATGCAAGCAAGGGAGGGCCAAGTGTGTGTGAATGCAAGCAAGGGAGGGCCAAGTGTGTGTGAATGCAAGCAAGGGGGAAGTGTGTGTGTGCGAATGCAAGCAAGGGGGAAGTGTGTGTGTGTGAATGCAAGCAAGGGGGAAGTGTGTGTGTGTGAATGCAAGCAAGGGAAGTGTGTGTGTGTGTGAATGCAAGCAAGGGGGAAGTGTGTGTGTGTGTGTGAATGCAAGCAAGGGGGAAGTGTGTGTGTGTGTGTGAATGCAAGCAAGGGGGAAGTGTGTGTGTATGCAAGCAAGGGGGGGAAGTGTGTGTGTGTGTGTGTGTGTGTGTGTGAATGCAAGAAGCAAGTGGGAAGTGTGCAAGCAAGGGGGAAGTGTGTGTGTGTGTGTGTGTGTGTGTGAGTGTATGCAAGCAAGGGGAAGTGTGTGTGTGTGTATGCAAGCAAGGGGGAAGTGTGTGTGTGTATGCAAACAAGGGGGAAGTGTGTGTGTGTATGCAAACAAGGGGGAAGTGTGTGTGTGTGTGAATCCAAGCAAGGAGGAAGTTTGTGTGTGTGTGTGTGTGTGTGTGAGAATGCAAGCAAGGGGGAAGTGTGTGTGTGAATGCAAGCAAGGGGGAAGTGTGTGTGTGTGAATGCAAGCAAGGGGGACGTGTGTGTGGGATTGCAAGCAAGGGGAGTGTGTGTGGGATTGCAAGCAAGGGGGAAGTGTGTGTGGGATTGCAAGCAAGGAGGAAGTGTGTGTGTGTGTAAATGCAAGCAAGGGGAAGTGTGTGTGTGTGTGTGTGTGTGTGTGTGTGTGTGTGTGTGTGTGTGTGTGTGTGTGTGTGAATGCAAGCAAGGGGGAAGTGTGTGTGAATGCAAGCAAGGAGGAAGTGTGTGTGTGTGTGTGTGTGTGTGTGTGAATGCAAGCAAGGGGGAAGTGTGTGTGTGTGTGTGTGTGAATGCAAGCAAGGGGGGAAGTGTGTGTGTGTGAATGCAAGCAAGGGGAAGTGTGTGCGTGTAAATGCAAGCAAGGGGGAAGTGTGTGTGAATGCAAGCAAGGGAGAAGTGTGTGTGTGTGTGTGTGTGTGTGTGTGTGTGTGTGTGTGTGTGTGTGTGTGTGTGAGAATGCAAGCCAGGGGGAAGTGTGTGTGAATGCAAACAAGGGGGAAGTGTACGAGTGTGTGTGTGAATGCAAGCAAGGGGGAAATGTGTGTGTGTGTGAATGCAAGCAAGAGGGAAGTGTGCGAGTGTGTGTGTGTGAATGCAAGCAAGGGGAAGTGTGTGTGTGTGTGTGAATGCAAGCAAGGGGGAAGTGTGTGTGTGTGTGTGTGTGTGAATGCAAGCAAGGGGGAAGTGTGTGTGTGTGTGTGTGTGTGTGTGTGAATGCAAGCAAGGGGAAGTGTGTGTGTGTGTGAAAGCAAGCAAGTTGGAAGTATGTGTGTGTGTGTGAATGCAAGCAAGGGGGGAAGTGTGTGTGTGTGAATGCAAGCAAGGGGGAAGTGTGCGTGAATGCAAGCAAAGGGGAAGTGTGTGTGTGTGTGTGTGTGTGAGAATGCAAGCAAGGCAGAAATGTGTGTGTGAATGTAAGCAATTGAGTGTGTGTGTGAATGTAAGCAATTGGAAGTGTGTGTGAATGCAAGCAAGGGGAAAGTGTGTGTGTGTGTGTGTGTGTGTGAATGCAAGACAGGCGGGCGTGTATATGTGTGAATGCAAGCAAGGGGGAAGTGTGTGTGTGTGTGTGTGTGTGTGTGTGTGTGTGTGTGTGAATGCAAGAAAGGAGGAAGTGTGTGTGTGTGTGAGTGTCAATGCAAGCAAGGGGGAAGTGTGTGTGTGTGTGTGTGTGTGTGTGTGAATGCAAGCCAGTGGGTGGGTGGGTGTGTGTGTGTGTGTGTGTGTGAATGCAAGCAAGGAGGAAGTGTGTGTGTGTAAATGCAAGCAAGGGGGAAGTGTGTGTGTGAATGCAAGCAAGGGGGAAGTGTGTGTGTGAATGCAAGCAAGGGGGAGTGTGTGTGTGTGTGTGTGTGAATGCAAGCAAGGGGGAAGTGTGTGTGTGAATGCAAGCAAGGGGGAAGTGTGTGTGTGAATGCAAGCAAGGGGAAGTGTGTGTGTGTGTGTGAATGCAAGCAAGGGGGAAGTGTGTGTGTGTGTGTGTGTGTGTGTGTGTGAATGCAAGCAAGGGGGAAGTGTGTGTGTGTGTGTGTGTGTGTGTGTGTGTGTGTGTGTGAATGCAAGCAAGGGGAAGTGTGTGTGTGTGTGTGTGTGTGAATGCAAGCAAGGGGAAGTGTGTGTGTGAATGCAAGCAAGGGGGAAGTGTGTGTGTGAATGCAAGCAAGGGGAAGTGTGTGTGTGTGTGAATGCAAGCAAGGGGGAAGTGTGTGTGTGTGTGTGTGAATGCAAGCAAGGGGGAAGTGTGTGTGAATGCAAGCAAGGGGGAAGTGTGTGTGTGTGTGAATGCAAGCAAGGGGAAGTGTGTGTGTGTGTGTGTGTGTGTGTGTGTGTGTGTGAATGCAAGCAAGGGGGAAGTGTGTGTGAATGCAAGCAAGGGAGAAGTGTGTGTGTGTGTGTGGTTTTTGTGTGCAAGCAAGGGGGAAGTGTGTCTGTGTGTGTGAATGCAAGCAAGGAGGAAGTGTGTGTGTGTGTGTGAGAATGCAAGCAAGGGGGGAGTGTGTGTGTGTGTGAATGCAAGCTAGGGAGAGTGTGTGTGTGTGAATGCAAGATAGGGGGAGGTGTATATGTGTGCATGCAAGCAAGGGGGAAGTGTGTGTGTGTGTGTGTGTGTGTGTGTGTGTGTGTGAATGCAAGCAAGGGGAATTGTGTGTGTGTGTGTCTGTGAATGCAAGCAAGGGGAAGTGTTTGTGTGTGAATGCAAGCAAGAGGGAAGTTTGTGTGTGCGTGAATGCAAGCAAGGGGGAAGTGTATGCGTGTGTGAATGTAAGTGTGTGTTTGTGTGCGAGTGTGAATGCAAGCAAGGGGAAGTGTGTATGCGTGTGTGTGAATGCAAGCAAGGGGGAAGTGTGTGTGTGTGAATGCAAGCAAGGGGGAAGTGACTGTGGATGATATCTCTCAACTCAACAGATTTGCAGCATTGTTGCTGCTTGTGCACACATGGAAAAACTGGACTGAAGTGATCATTGCAGAAAATTCAAGAAGGCTATTCAAGAATAGCCTCTATTCTCTATTCAAGAAGGTTATGCACCCCAATTCTGGAAGAAAGCATATATTATTCCCCTCCACAAAGGTGGAAACAATAATAACATCTCCAACTTTAGACCTATTGCCATCCTATCCCCATCTCTAAACTACTTGAGAAATGTATTCATATACAATTTCTACCCCACCTCATCAACAATCACCTACTTGCTCCCACACAGCATGGATTCAGACCTGGTCACAGCACTACTGCTGCTCTACTCTCCTTCCTTGAAACCACAAATAAAGCACGCGACTCTAGCTGCATTGTTTCCACACTCCTCTTGGATCTTTCTAAGGCTTTCGACTCTATCTCACACTCTCTCCTTCTGACTAAACTCTCTAAACTTCAACTCTCACCTGACTCTATTAACTGGTTTACTAGCTACCTTTCCAACAGGCAACAAGCTGTCAAAAGGAAGAAATCCACTTCCTCATTTCTTAACACTACCACTGGCGTACCTCAAGGTTCTATATTAGGTCCCTTACTGTTTAACATTTTCATCAATGACTTCCACCATGCTATCCCTAATGCTAAAATCATTCAATATGCAGATGATTCAACAATTATCTGTGATGCAAACTCCATTCCCACCCTTATACAACTAACACAAGATGCCATCTCAACCACAGAACAATGGATGCTTGATAATCATCTAGCTCTTAATCCATCAAAAACTAAACTCATGATATTCACCCCATCCAAAACCTTAACTTATCAACTTAAATTCATTCTCCATAGTAAGTCACAACAATACTACCCTTGAAATTGTTCCCAGTGCTAAGCTATTAGGTGTTCTTATTGATAATCAGCTTAAATTTGACACCCATATACAAAGTAACATAAAAAAAACTCACCAGAAACTTGGTATGTTCTATCGCCATATTCGCTTCCTCTCCCCATCCAATAGATTCCTCCTCGCTACCACATATCTCATCCCTTCCCTCCTTTATGGTGCCCCACTCCTTACCAATCTATAATCCTCTACCAAAACAAAACTCTCCTTCTGTTATAATAAAATCGCCAGATTCATCACTGGTCACAGATCCTCCTCACATCACTGCATTGCACTCCACAAATTAAATTGGCTAGAACTTCCTAACTACCTTATCTACACTTAGCTAACTCATGCCCACAAGCTCATATTCAAGCCCTCCCTCTGCCCTTCTCTTGCCTCATCCTTCACCATGCACACACCCAGCAGATCCCGAAGAACCAACAATCAGAACCTGATTGAGCTCCACAGACCCGCGCGTCCAGCAGGCAAACTCCTACTCTCTTTTTCCCTAGCCCGTCTCTGGAACTCCCTCCCACCTAACATTCGCAGCACCCGCAGTCTCCCCTCCTTTAAAACTCTCCTCCACTCTCACTTACAATCTCTATGGGAATGCTCATGTTCCCATCCTGCTTAACATTCCCACCTACTATCCTATCCCTTAAACAACAATCAGATCACCTCTACAGGAACTTACATACTGTAAATATCCTCTCACAGTTAATCCTGTGTACATGCCTTCACACCATTGTCTTTTACTTTATATCTATCTTGAGTGACTAAAAAAAACCAAAAAAAAAACCAAAACTTTCTCTCATGTAAATTGTTACATACTGTTACACTTTACCTTCTAATTGTGTTAAGATTTACTTCAACTTATAATGTACTCTTCTTGCATTTTTACTATGTTTTTATACATTGTACTTTCACTATGTTTTATATATTGTATTCATGGAACTTTTCTCCCCAGGACTCCATTGAAAACGGGCTCATTCGGCCCAATGGACCATCCTGGCAACCAAACTTCAAACAAACAAATAAATAAATAAATAAATAAAATAAATAAAAGGTTTCATTTGGGTGCTTATGCAGACAAAGTAATGAAGGGGTTGTTGGGAGAAATGTTTAATTTTTGTGCTTCTGCAAACATGGACCAAGGTACTTATGGGAACCTTGGGGAAATTATTCATTTTGATGTTATTTGGTGGTGCTTGTGCATACATGGACCGACTACTGGGAGGGTTGTTAAGAGAAATGTTTCATTTTTGGGGCTTGTGCATACATAGACAAACTTGACTTAAGGGGTCATTGCTGAAAGTATTTTGTTGAGTTGTGCTTACATAGGCAAAAGTAATGAAGGGGTCATTGGGGAAAAATGTTTAAGGTAATTATGAGGTCCTTGGGGTAATGATTTATTTTGATGGAATTTTTTTGCTTACTGCGCATTGAAAAAAAGAGTACTGAAGATGTTGTTGGCGAAAATGTTTTATGTTTGTGCTTGCACAATTACATGGACAGATTACTGAGGGGGTTGTTGGGGAAAATCTTACATCTTTGGGGCTTGTGCATACATGAACAAAGTACACTAGGGATCCTTGGGGGAAATTATTCATTGTGATGTAAATATCTGTTTACTATGCATACAAAAAAGACTACTAAAAAGTCATTGGGGAAAATGTTTGTTTAATTTTGGTGCCTGTGCATACATGGGCCAAGTACACAAGGTATCCTTGGGGCAAATGATTCATTTTGATATCATCTGGTAGTGCTTGTGCATACATGGACACAGTACTGAGAGGGTTGTTAGGGGAAATGTTTAATTTGTCGTGCTTGTGCATACATGGACAAACCTGACTCAAGGAGCCTTTGGAGAAAATGTGTCTTTTTATTGCAGGCAAGGGGGAAGTGTGTGTGTGTGTGTGTGTGTGTGTGTGTGTGTGTGTGTGTGTGTGTGTGTGTGTGTGATTTAAAATAGACATTTTTGTATCAGTGTATGAATGCCTATTTATGTAACTTGTGTGTGCATATGTATGGCTATAGTTGTAAACTAGCTGTTCTGTTCATATGACAGTGTGTGTGTTGTATGGGAGAGAACGTGTGTATAAGTAATCTAGAGAGAAACTGAATTTGTGTTAGAGAGAAAGTACGTGTGTGTGTGTGTGTGTGTGTGTGTGTGTAGAGAGAAAGTGAGTCTGTGTATATGTAATTTAAGCTATCCTTTCCATTTCTGTAAGTGAGTCTGTGTACATGTAATTTAAGCTATCCTTTCCATTTCTGTAAGTGAGTTTGTGTATATGTAATTTAAGCTATCCTTTCCATTTCTGTAAGTGAGTCTGTGTACATGTAATTTAAGCTATCCTTTCCATTTCTGTAAGTGAGTCTGTGTACATGTAATTTAAGCTATCCTTTCCATTTCTGTAAGTGAGTTTGTGTATATGTAATTTAAGCTATCCTTTCCATTTCTGTAAGTGAGTTTGTGTATATGTAATTTAAGCTATCCTTTCCATATCTGTAAGAGAGAAGGTGTGTGCGTCTGTATGAGGGATAGTATATTGTGTGTTGCTGTATGAGAGGTGTGTGTGTGTCTGTATGAGGAATAGTATGTTGTGTGCTGCTGTATGAGAGAGGTGTGTCTGTCTGTGTGTGTCTCTCTGTGTGTATCTCTGTGTGTGTAAAATGTAAACTAGACATTTCTCTGTATGAGAGAGAATGCGTCTTTTGCTGCAGAAGGGAACAGGTGTGGGTATGTGTTGCTGTGAGAGTAGACAGAAGTGTGTGAGGGTGTGTGTTTAGCATACTTCTCAGATGTCCAGATTTTGCCTCATAGTTTTGTTTTGTTTTTTTCATAAACTTTGTGGTTTTCTGTCAATGTACGGAGTATTGAAGTCACTAAATAATTACTTTAAGTTTCAGACCTCATAGCCTTCAGAAAATGCATGCCTACACAAATCCTGTTATTCTAGCAAGTTCCTAAGTAAAAACGAGCAATACTGATTATCTATAAATTTTGGACCATAGTATCATTATTTTAAATTTTGCCCAGATTTCTTGCACTAAACGTTTGAGAGGTATGTATACCTCTTAACTGACCAGATTTGTGCTTCATATTTTTGGCCCATTCCTCATGAAATGTGTGGTTTTCTGGCTATTCACAAAGGATTGAAGTCTCTACATTTCGTTTCAGATTGCATATCCTTCAGGAAATGGATGCTAACACAGATTTTGTTTGTGAAGCAAGTGCAGTGGTAGGTTATTGCTGGACATTGTTTTATACATTTGTTAAGTAAGTAAAGCCATTGAACTCAATTGCCCCTTTTCACGGCTGATGTGGTAGCACTGTCTAGTTATTGCTTGGAGATGCACAGTAGATGGAGGTGGAAGTACTTAAACTCTGCATGCTGGGCTACAGCGAGCAGCCCTTTAATAGTCGAGAAATGTATTCCACTGCTTTTAATACACTTTTAGTAAAATTTTGAGAAATAGTTTGTTTTCTGAATAGTTTTAATGCTCCTCCTATTTTTTCTGGGTTCGACAGCTACTTTCTCTTCTTATAAAATTGTCAATGGTTTAGCTGTATCTGCACCAATATTAAGGCACAGTTTCTAGCTGCTGTTAGCCAACATTTCTTAAAATTATCTTTCTGGGGCCTTCATAGGTAGGTACTAGGCTATTGGCCCTAGGGCCTATATAAGCCTAGCCAAAAAGGTACCTTGGCTTTTGCCACCCAAGAAAATTATTTTCCTGTGCCCCAGTCGAGCACAGCCACAGAAGTGATCCCTGGGGTGAATTTCCTATTTCCCATCCAATCATCAAGATTTTTCTTGGAGTGCTAATGAGGAGGTTTGCTTGATATAGATAGGTAGTTTGTTACAGAGTATGGGAAGTCTCTGGAACAGGAATCTATTAATCCAGCATGTTCTGTTTATTGTGGTGACAAGATTTAGGTCCCTACAGCGTGTAGCTCGGAGGGATTGGGATTTCTTTAAGTGGAGCATGTCCGACAGCTCTGGGTTTGACATAGCTTTGTATGTTAGGCAGAGATCGCCTCTGAGTAGGTGATATGCTACTGAGTAAAGCTAGAGTTTTTTGAGACGGTCTGCGTAGGGGATCTGTTTGAGGCCAGTAATCCTCTTTGTGAAGTATTTCTGCGGCCTTTCCATTGTTGTAGCTGTATTGTGAGGTACATACCAAAAGGGGCATTGTACTCTATAGTGACTAGCAGAAGGGAACGATGACCTCTTTTTTTCTGGATGAGCAACCTTTTGTGATGAGGTGTGCCACATAGAAGGATTTCCTGACTACAGTGGTAATGTGATTATCAAAGGAGAGACTACTGTCCACCTGTATCCCATGGTCTCATCACACTTTCGGTGTTAAGAAGACTACCGGCTATGTGGTAGTTCATGGGTACAGAATTTTTACCAAAGGGGATGACAATGCACATTTTGGCATTAAGCTTAAGGCCATGGCTTTGACACCAGGCATCTGTCTCAGTGAGGCCCTTTTTGTAGGATGTCCACATCGTTAGGAGTTTTGATTATAGCTCCTAGTTTGCAGTCATCTGCGAACTTCATTAGCCAAAGGCCTTCTGTGTTACCCTGTACTTCAGAGAAGTAGATACCACAC
The DNA here is from genome assembly GCF_019279795.1 of Protopterus annectens. Classification (NCBI taxonomy): domain Eukaryota; kingdom Metazoa; phylum Chordata; order Ceratodontiformes; family Protopteridae; genus Protopterus; species Protopterus annectens. Next base: position 1,806,997,546 of record NC_056743.1, on the reverse strand, counting down.
AGAAGTGGACATAGGACTGAACCCTGTGGTACTCCACTTGTCACTGATCTGAAGTCGGATTTGGGGTCTGCTACTTTCACAGTGTGGGTTCAGTCAGTGAGCCAGCTGGCTACCCATCTTGTGACATAGGGATTTATACCTAGTTTAGTGAGTTTATCTATAATTCCAGAGTGGGGGATGGTATCAAAAGCCTTGGCGAGATCTAGATAGGCTGTGTGAACCACCTTACTCTCATCTATGGCTTTGGTGACTGATTCAAAGCAGTCTATCAGGTTTAGGAGACATGATCTGCCTTTTGCAAGTCCAAACTGGGGGGGGGGGTCCAGAGTTTGAACATTACCAATGTCTTTGTTTAGAAGTTCCATGATGATACGAGTTTCATGGCTTTGCAGATCAGGCTAGTCAGGCTAATGGGGTGGTAATTACCAGGGTCCGTGGTGGCTCCCCCTTTGTGGAGTGGGATAAATGTCGCTGTGTGCCATTCAGTGGGCACAAAGCCCGAGATGAGGCTATGATTGAACATGGTACTTAGGTGGGGTGCCAGTTCATTCTGTAGTTTGTGTAGAACGCAGCCTGGGATGTTGTCAGGTCCCATGGATGCTGTGTTCTTGGCTTTGGAGAGTGTGGTTTTTTACCTGTGTAGCCGTGATTACAAGAACTTTGCATTCTTCCAGTATAGAGATGGGCCTTTTAGGGGGTGAGGGGGGGGGTAAAGTCAGCACTGAACCTATCTGCTAGGATGTTGGCAATATCAGTTGGTTCTGTATATTTAGTGCCATTGTGCTGTAACTCAGAGCAGATCTGAGTGTTGCCATTGAGATTCTTGACATAGCTATAAAATGCTTTGTGGTTGTCTTTAGAATCCGTGGCGATTTTGTTTTTGTAACTAGCTTTGGAGGATTTTGAGGGATCTCAGCTACTTACTGAGGCTGACCAGGGAGTTCTTCCAATTATGGGATTTTACTCTTTTTTTGCAACAGTTTCTTTCTTCTGTTGCAGAGTTTTTTTTATGGCAGGGGACCACCAGATTGGCTTCCTTTTTTTGGAGGACAGTATCTTGGTTCTGTTAGGGATAGCACGATCCATGCACTCGTGTAAGTGCTTATAAAGTGCATTTGTGTAGGATTCAGTAGTCCTACCTCTATTGTCCGTCTGCATGGGTATCGTGAAGTTTGCCACTTCTCTCTTAAGAAGTGTGAAGTTGGCTTTGGAGAAATTTTTTACGGTGGTTTCCCTAATCGGGGGGTGGGGGCGATGTGGATGTCTAGGGTGATTAGCTTGTAGTCGGATCTGACCAACGAGGAATCCACCTCTGGTGTGGAACACTGGTCTCCTATATTGGTAATGACCAGGTCTAGGATATTGCTGCCCCTGGTGGGGGTGTGGATAAGTTGATCTAAGGCGTTGGAATTTATGAATTCCAGAAAACGTTGAGCAAAAGAGTTAGTACAGAAGTAGTTTTCTCAGTTAATGGTGAGGTAGTTGAAATCGCCCATTATTAGGGTGTTGGGTTGTACCCTAATATTTTCCAGTGCATCAAGAAATGAGGAGTGGGAATCCTGGGGCATGGTGAGGGATCTGTAGCAAGCTTCAATTTGGATTGCGTTCTTGTCCAGAGTTAGTTGCACTTGGATAATCTCGGTTGCATTATGCTGAGCAACTAGCCTGGAGGTGTGGATATCCTTAAAGTGTTTAAGTCCAGGTTAGGGTGGCCAAAAGGTGTGGTATGATTTATAGCCTGGTAATGCAGGTCTCTGTCACAAATGTCGATGTTCTCTATTTTAAGGAGTGCCTCGAGGGAGTGCATTTTGAGGTTTAGACTTCTAGCATTGCGTAGCATTACCATCAGATTTTTGCTTACTTGTACCTGTTACAGTGGTGAATTTGTCATTTGACCCTTGCCTAAAAAAGGCACTATAGGGGTGGCAAGAGCCTTAGCCAGTATCTGGAATCCCAAGGGTGACAGGCACATGCCATCTCTGGCAAAGCATTGTGGTCTGTCGACCATGTAATCCCAGGCAGACAGATACTGGATCCCCTTAGAATGACACCAGAAGCTTAGCCAGTTGTTGAAGTCAATCATTTTGTCCTTGTATTGTGGTATCATTCTGGGTGATGGCAGGATGCTACTCAGGGCTAGGGTCATACCTGCCTGGGCTACAAGACTGGAGAGTTTCATCATGTCTCTTTTCATGCAGTCCAAGGAGGTACATCTCAGGTTATTCACACCAACATGGACAATGACAGAGCCATATTTGTACTTGTTGTGGAGTGACCTGAGTGTGTGGGTTATGTGGTGGATCCTGGCACCCGACAGGCAGCTGACAGTAACTTTCTCCTTGTTTAGCCTGTTGTGTGGACCATCAGTGTGCCTGACTATGCAGTCACCTATGACTAGAGTGTTGGGTACATTGTTATGCCTCATGGGCTGTGACTGAGTGGCACACTGAGTTTGTGGGCTCTGTCATTTGGGTTGTGTTGGGGGGTGGAGGTTGCTTGCATTTCTGCTTTGGAGGTCTCTGTTGCTTATGCAGAGTTTTATTGAGAGCCTCCTCAAATGTAGGTGTGTGTCTTGTATTTGTGTGTGTGTTTTGGTGGTGTAGGATTTGAGGGACTATGTGATAAGTGTGGTGTGGTGCAAGTGTTTACCTTCTCCTCTTGACTGTCAAGTCCAGTCTTGGGTGAAGAAAGCTATGCTTCCAGTTTGGCTATATAAGTGCATCTCTCACAGGTTGTAGTATTGGGTGGTAGGAGGAGAGGGTTGTCTGTGTACGAGGCAATTGCTACATTGCCCAGATTCATCAGGTAGACAGGAGAAAACACTGGGAGCTGACCCCTAGACATGGCTGGATAGGTGCTTACTTATTAAGTCCCAAAAACTGTTTTCCTCTTGACGAAGTGAGGAAAGTTGAGTGCTGTAGTAATTTGTAGCTTATTTAGTGCTTACAACGAGTTCTGAACAAGTGTTGAGCTCAAAGAAACAGATTTGAGTGTTAAAACTAAACTGGCTAGTTCTAAGGCAAAATTTGAAGAGCAGACTATGGTGCCGGGAATAGTCTAACCCTAGCTAAGAGGCGATGCATAAAGTGTATTTGTTTTTTTCAAATATAACAGTAGCAAATGAGCAAACTGATTTAAACAAATTAACCAATAAAAAGCTAGAAACTGAGCCCACTTCCAGCAGTCTTCGATCAGACAAGTTCTAACTGCACACTCCTGCCACTAGGGTGCAGCGGAACCTTCTCCGAAAAAAGATGGCCTGGATTAGTGCTCAAGTTATACAAATAAAACAAGATTCAGCAGATCTGAATCTAGCCTATGCTACAGCAAACAAGGCGTACTAATTTCAGAAAGAAACAGTTCAAATAAGCAGGCACAATAAGCCTTTAACTAGAACCCCCCCGCTCAGAAGGGTAGAACCTACCCTGTCCTCCCACAACAGTGCAGACCACACCTTCTTAATGTAAAATAACTGACCTGAAGCCCAAGTGCTTAAATCAGAACCAATACACTTTTAGAATAACAGACACTAGGCCTTCAATCAGCAACTCCCAACTTAGAAGGATGTAATCTACCTGTCCTGCCACAACAGTGCAGACCACAAATCTTCTTAATGTAAAACAACTGGTCTGAAGCACCAAGTGCTTAGAATAAGTTACAATTTAATCAGGCTACTAACAAGTAGTAATAAATGCAGCAGGATAAGTGCAGTTCAGTACTTTTAAGAAAAGGCAAAAACAAAATAAAGTAATAAAGTAGGAAGAAACACAAATGCAGTACAAGCAAATGAATAAAGTGCAATTTTTTTGGTTAAAGTGCAAGGAGAGAGGAAGGAGGGGCAGAAGATAATTCCACGTTAAGAACCTAAGTGGGTTGGCCTTTCAAATGTTCTCTCTGTATTAGTTAGAGTGAACACTAGACTGGGAGGGTTGTCCTAAATCAAATTTACAGTAGGGGCGGGCAACTGCAAAGCCACCAACTATAACAACCACCACAAGAATAGGGTGGAAAGGAGGGGGAAAACAGTTTCAGGACAGATGAGAAACATAAAACAGTACCAGAAAATATAAAATAATTCAGTCAGGCCAATTCAGTCAGGTAGTTCCCTGAGTCAGTGGTGGCTCCCCCCTTGTGGAGTGGGATAACCTTCGCTGTGCACCATTCAGCAGACACAAAGCCTGAGGTGAGGCTATGATTGAACATGGTACTTAGGTGGGGTGCCAGTTCATTCTGTAGTTCGTGTAGAACGCAGCCTGGGATGTTGTCTGGTTCCATGGATGCTGTGTTCTTGGCTTTGGAGAGTGTGGTTTTTACCTGTGCAGCCGTGATTACAGGAACTTTGCAATCTTCCGGTATAGAGATGGGCTCTTTAGTGGGTGAGAGGGGGGTAAAGTTATCACTGAACCTATCTGCCAGGATGTTGGCAATATCAGTTGGGTCTGTATATTTAGTGCCATTGTGCTGTAATTCAGAGCAGATCTGAGTGTTGCCATTGAGATTCTTGACATAGCTATAGAATGCTTTGTGGCTGTCTTTAGAATCAGTGGTGATTTTGTTTTCGTAACTAGCTCTGGAGGATTTTATCAGGGATCGCAGCTTCTTACTGAGGCTGACCAGGGAGCTCCTCCACCCATGGGATTTTACTCTCTTTTGCAACAGTTTCTTCCTTCTGTTGTACAATTTGTTTACGAGAGGGGACCACCAGATTGGTTTCCTTTTTTTGGAGGATAGCATCTTGGTTCTGTTTGGGATAGCACAATCCATGTACTCATGTAAGTGCTTATAAAGTGCAATTGTGTAGGATTCAGCAGTCGTAGCTGTATTGTCCATCTGCATGGGTGTCATGAAGTTCACCACTTGTGTCTTAAGAAGCATGAAGTTGGCTATGGAGAAATGTTTTACCATGGTTTCCTTAATGGGGAGTGAGGGCAGGATGTGGACATCTAGGGTAATTAGCATATGGTCAGATTGGACCAATGAGGCGTTGACTTCAGGTGTGGAACACCGGTCACTTGTGTTGGTAATGACTAGATCTAGGATATTGTTGCCCCTGGTGGGGGTGTGAATAAGTTGATCCAGGGCATTGAAGTTTATCGCCCATTATTAGGATGTTTGGTTGAACCCTAATATTTTCCAATACATCAAGAAATGGTGGGTGATCTGTTGCAAGCTTCTGCCATTTTTGTTTTTTGCCCAGAGTTAGCTACACTTGGATAACCTCGGCTGCATTATGCTGAGCAACTAGCCTGGAGGTGTGGATATCCCTAATGAATATGGACACACCTCCGCCTTTGGTGTTCTGGTCCAGGTTACATGGCCGAAAAGTGTGGTATGAGTTATAGCCTGGTAGTGCAGGGGTGCTCTCTGGAGCCTTGAACCAGGTCTCAGTCATTTGCATTTCATACTGAAATAACTGAATTAGTAAGGAAGATATGTACAGGGTCAGAAGCAAGTGCGGATGGGGGATTTTGTCGGATAAACTGACTGCCTACAGGGAAAAGATAGGTATATCCTCTTTTGCTACTGTTGTTTGCAGTATGCACATAGACATTAGCAAATAAAATAACAGGTACAAACATTCAAGGGTATGAGTGGAAAATTGAGAAGTATCCTGGGGTGAACCCACTACTAAAGAAACCTCCCTCAGCCTGTCGGCACAAAGGTCGTTGGACCCCTAACCAACATCAGTGCTTACCATGTCAACTCCAAAACAGAGGCTTCCAGTGTCAACACCAATGCCAATCCTACAGAGCAAGGAAAGGCTTGGCACAAAAGGCAGAAATGCACATGATGCCAACACTGATGATGACACTTAAGGGACAATGCCAAGGTCAATACCAAACTGCTGACAGCTATGATATGGGACCAAGCGGAACAATGAAAGGGGCAGTATCAAAACCACCAGTATCACTGGAGGCTTTGTTACAAACACTGAAGTCTGTGGGCATAAAGCTGGGTGCAAAACTCCCAGTACTAATACAGAACCAAGGGAAGGGGCTTTCTCTAGTCAAATGTGAAACAGAGGGAGAAGGCAGGACATCCGGCCCAGTGTAGTGTAGGCCATGATCTATGCCATCTTCACTCTATCCCAGTCCAACAGCAAAACAGTGCTTCTGGGAAACCTATTCAACTTAGTGGAAATAGAAGGCGGCTTTAATTTTAGCTACCAAGAACTCTCTCATGCTGAGAAGCTACTTTGTATCCTCCTCAGATTAGGCTCTGGCACCAATAAAACCTTGAGCTGGGAGACCCCAGCAAAAGGTGGTTGCTTAGCCACACCAGTATCCTGCAATGCCATGGACAGAAAAGTCTCCTTCCTCATCCTAATGAAAGAGACAGAGCCCATCTTGGTCTATCAGCATCCTTTTCCCCTCTAGTCTATGCTCCTTCTTCCTTTCACCTTAGTGGGAAGAGCAACTTTTAAGATAAGTTTGCTCCATCTTACCTGTAATGTTCTTAATCCAAATTTCACAGGGGGCATCTAAGTGTTCTTCCTCCAGGGAACATGACCGATAGGTTGTGTGCATCTCCCAGCAGGGAGAGGATCTTATGACCAATAATTAGCATACCATTTGAAACCTGAGGCCTTGTCCCTTTTCCCTTTTACCATAATGTCCCTAAATGTAGTACTACAGCAACAATCTCCACAAACTAAACTAACTCTCACATGTAAAGTTATTATGGCTTCTAAAGGTAAGAGAACGTGGGTGATGTTTCCTGCACACAAGTGCACGGAGCAATCTTGGACTTCAATCTGTCTGCACACTGGGCAACATGATAATTTGATCTGTCCCAGTGTGAAAAATGGAACTGTGAAAAAAGAGCCACCATTGAAATTGCCAGTATGGAGTGAAATTCAGTCACTGGCTTGCAATTACACACTGCCTGGATTGTCAGCAAAGAAGAAATTTGTATAAGCTGACAGAATATCAAACAACAGAAAAAGAGGAGGAGAAAACTGACTGGGAAGAATCCTGCAACTGTTCCGAAAAAGCAAAAAGCAGTTCAAGTTTCAGTTTTGGTACAGAGACAGCTTTCAGTAATTTAGAGGAAAAAGTAAATCAAATACACTCAAAGGAATATGAAATAAATGAAAAACTCAGGAAATATATCATCTCAAATAATAAAAGGCTAAAAATACAGATGTTTTAACTAGCTATGCAGATGAACTCAAAACTGCAAAATCAGGGAGTTGAAACAGACAGGAAAGGCAGTCTCTAGCCTGCAGTCCAAATTTCTTCTTGGTGTCTTCCCATTCTATTACCTTTTCCCTCTCTAGTTTATTGCTCCCAATACCTTGGTATCTTGTTGCCAGTTTTCTCAGTAAATCCCAGCCCTTGTTGTATTCTCCCTGTAACCCTTATTGCATTCATCCCTAACAGAAAAATCTTATTTCTCCATTCTCATGTTGGCTTAGTTCTTAAATTATTTTCTACTTTATGAATATATATTTTTAACTTCTCTAAATCTTTTGGGTTTTCTAATACCATAATGGGAATGTAATCCATTCCCAAGTCAAAGAAATGCGATTAAGGTTCATAAATTAGTGTTGCTTCAATCTTTGATGTCAGCCAGAAGTGCTCTTCGCAGCACCATGATAATAACTCCAGTAATGACAACTCTTGCAATTCATATTGAATTACATGTATTGATAACATATCTAAATATGATTGCACATTCTTTTTTATAAGACCAGTTGCTCCTACTACTATTGGAGCTGTCTGGATATATTTCTTCCACATTGCTCTCGTTTCTGCCTGCAAAGCCTGATATTGTCTCTCTCTGTATGCAAGACACTGTAGTCACCCAGGACTGGCAATTTCAATGATCAATACTGCTTTTGTCTTCTTTTCATGACCACTACAACTGGTTTTCTTGCATCTATCTTTTGAACTGTTAGTAATGAGTCGATCACGTGATGATGTCTTTGCAACACTGATGCTTTGTGGCTCATGTTTCCAGTGTTTTCAGCCACTTCACTACCATAATGTTTGCACAATCCCCAGTGCAATAGTCTTGTTAGAATATTATGCCTTTCAGTATACCGTCCTTCGGCCATTAGTATATCCCAACCAGCAACAAGGTATGCAGCTGTTTCGATTCTGTTTTACCAGACCTACATTTTGTCTGTTTCTCCCATATGTTCAATGGACTTTTGTAATCCATGTAACCCAATATAGCCCACCTCTCCTTAACCATTCCAGTGTTCGCTCCAGATCAATATGAGGTTCTCCCAGAAGTTATCTATACTCGCAACTATCTTTATGCCTTTTGCACATTTCATGCCTTCTCATCTGGTCCTTCACCTTATACACTTTATTTTGTTTTTTGGCACATTCAGTTGCTGCCTGATTTTCATCTACTTCTGGTTTGATTTTCATCTACTTCTGGTTTGATTTCCATCCCTGCTTGATGCCGATATGCTTCTACTAGACTAAGCAGGGGGGAGTCATCTTAGATTTATTCTCCTCATGTTTCAAAACTTTCACTACATTTTGGTCTTGTGAGGTCAGCAGATGTGTGCAGTCCCACAATCTTTATGGCTGCTATCTTCCTTAAGGATCTGCATCTAAAATCTCTCTCCTTTTTCTTTAATTTCTCACATTTCATCATCATCCAGTAGCCCTCTCAATTATATCTTTTTTTCTTATATGTATGAAACTTAACTGCATTCCTCTAAGATATCCCTACAAATCAGGTATTTCTAAACCATCTTGTTCTGTTGGAAGGATCAACTTACCCCACACTGACCCTTGCCTCTTCCCCTCTCAGTTATATTCCTTCAGCTCTATTAATTGTCCACATCTTCTCTTCTGGTTGATAAAAGTATGCCTGACCTACATAAAACTAAAAGGGACTAAACATTTTTCACTACATGTATCTTCTATCCCCCCTTTCAGTTTCACAGTTTTGTATTACCTTTTGTTTAGTCTCTTCCCAGACATCCATAGCTGACAAAAAGAGAATCCTTATTAATCCATGCTCTTAAATACTTAGCGGATATTTCTGTACCAATTCATGTGTGAGCACACAGTTTGCAGCTATACCTCATCTTAGTATGCCCCCAAAAGACTAGAAACTGTCAAAATGCTCCACAATTTTATTATTAGTAAAACTATATTAAAATGATTTTATTTTAATTTTTACAATGGTCAAAATTATAGACATACATAAAAGAGTAGGGTGCAAATAATGCTGCAAGAGTCCCATTTAGATAGAGATGAACAAGAGAGGCTGATAAAGAAGGGATCCCTAGTACTCTGCTGAATAATCCCTACTGAATCCCCCCCTTTTTGGGGGGGATTCAGTAGGAATTACTGAGTTAAATAGGGATAAACGAAAGAGGGTGGGAGTGATATTACTAGAGAGAGGAGTTCCTTTCATTGAAAAAGGAAGGAAAGGCTGAACATGGAAGGTGTGTAGCAGTGAGGAGCTACAGGCTTGGAAACAATTACCTCCATGAGCATGCATGTCCCACCAAAGACTGTAGCTTTAGAACTGAGGAGAATGTGAGGGTAAATAAGCTTTCAGCAAAGCATCATAATTACACAGGGTGATTGGAATACGGTCAGTAATTTACTAACAAGGATTCATCAGAGGGACCAAAGAAAGACTATTACTACAAACAGCAAATTAAGGAAATACATGAAATTATACCAGATGAAAGATTTAGTAGAGCTTAACTGAAGTTTACTAACCACACAGATATGAAAATCTGGGCCAGATTGGACAGATGCTATGCAAATCAAGAAAATGTTCATGCATTTGAGGAAACAGAGGTAGATCTGATTAGAACAGCTGATCTTGCATCTATAAATGTTAGGATAAGGCCCCAAGGTACACAGAAAAGAGATTTTGAGTTTCCCTGTATATTTATTGAGGGGGCAGGTATTATAGAAGTGGGTAACAAATAACATTTGGGAAATAACAAGAAAGAAATTGGGTCAAGTGAGATAGCTGGTGCTTGGGAAGCAGTGAAAGGAGACTTTAAAGCTGCAATCAACATAAAGAACTGTGAGAAAATGGTAAAACCAAATAATGTTAAGGGCAGGCTAGAGTTTAAGTTCTTCAAAAATAGTTTAGGGAAACAATGAGGAGAAGAAGAAATTGTGAGGTGTCAGGGAGAGTATCAAAAAGTATTTAGACAATATGCATGAATGTGGCAAACTGGAACTTAGGCAAATATTTTGCACAATAACCCAAGGGTACATTTTAAAACAATAATTCCATACTATAAAAACGTTTACCACAAAGGTTAAGAAAGAAGAAAGTAGGTAGAGAGAGCAGTAGTAAATCTGAAGAACCTTAAGTCCAAGAGAATGATGAAAATCCTGAAGGGAATCCTGAAGATAGGGGTAATTTCAAAGTTCTTCTTTCTAGGGTATGAGACAATGGTACCAGAAGTCTATAGGGAGTTAGATGGGCTGATCATGACTGTATGGGGAAAAAGTGATAATAAAGAGGCAATGGAAGAGTACGAATACCCTGAGGGGAGTAGAGGTAGAAGAAAAAGACGACAGCAAACCATAAAAAGAAAGACTACGGGACAAAGGATAGAAAGAAACATATAATGATGTGGCTAGTATGGGAGGAAGATGAATGATGGATAAAAGATGAGAAATGGTGATGAGAAGCCTAGTTGTATGGTAGGAAGGGGCATAGTGATATACAAGGAATATGGAGGAGATAAGAAGTGAAGGGAAGGGATGGAAAGTGTATTTATTTATTTAATTTAACATTTGTTTACCAGGAAAAGTCTGACTTGGAACAAAGCCATACTTCAGGGGAGGCCCGGGGAGAAACACTCCAGACACACGTCTTTGTAATGTGGGAGGAAATCGGAGTACCCAGAGAAAACCCACACGAACACAAGGAGTACAAGAAGACTCCGCACATAAGGCAATCCAGCTGAGAATCAAACCAGAGAACCTCTTCTTGTGAGGTGACAAGGCTACCGCTGCACCACTGCGTCGTCCAAGTTAGTGGTATATACTTGAGTTGTTTATTTCTTTGTTTTTATTTCTATTAAAGGTTTTGTTCCTTTCGGTTATGATGTTTAAATAAGAGCATTGATTAAATGGTCAGCTACTGAACAGAAATCTGCTGTGCAGCATGCATGAAGATTAAACAAACACTAAGTTTGAGATAAGCTTTTGAAATAAAGCTTGGTGTTTAAAAAATGAAGGAATAAAGGAAATATTCCTGGTATTTTATGAATGTCTATAAATCAGACAAAAGGGTTTGAAGAAAATAAAGATTTTTATAGAGAATTTCATGGTAAACTTGAGCTTGCCAAATATGGCTGAGTTAGAGGCCCAACAGCTAACTGGAAATACAGATGAGGAAGAAGAACTAAAAAGTCATCAGGGTCAGACAGTGCATGCAAAGAACTCAAAGTTGGAGGGGGGAGATCCTAACAAAGACACGGAAGACATTATTTAATAGGGTCTTAAAGGGGGATTACTTTAATCCTGGAATAAAGCTGTTGTGGTAATTTTACCTAAATCGGGGGAAGATCCTGCATCAAATAGACAGACTTCAATAATAAATCAAGATTACAAATATCTATCTATATTAGCACAAAAGTTAACAAGAGTCTTCTCAAAATTGATATACCTAGCTAAGTGATTTGCAGAGAAGCAGCAGACATCTTACAACATTAAATGAACTTTGTTGATGCACAAAGGTGCAGAGACAAAAAAAATACAATTACTGGTTTGTATAGAACAATTTCAATAATAAATTATGAAAGATGAAGAGGACAAAAAAAATTACCATTACTATGTAAGCCTGGACGCACAGAATGTGATAAGGAATGTTGGGCATTTGTGTGTAGGGTAATGGCCAAATTTGCGTTTCCTACTGAAATAACTGAATTAGTAAGAAAGATATGTACAGGGTCAGAAGCAAGTGCGGATGGGGGATTTTGTCGGATAAACTGACTGCCTACAGGGAAAAGATAGGTATATCCTCTTTTGCCACTGTTGTTTGCAGTATGCACATAGACATTAGCAAATAAAATAACAGGCACAAACATTCAAGGGTATGAGTGGAAAATTGAGAAGTATCCTGGGGTGAACCCACTACTAAAGAAACCTCCCTCAGCCTGTCAGCACAAAGGTCGTTGGACCCCTAAACCAACATCAGTGCTTACCATGTCAACTCCAAAACAGAGGCTTCCAGTGTCATCACCAATGCCAATCCTACAGAGCAAGGAAAGGCTTGGCACAAAAGGCAGAAATGCACATGATGCCAACACTGATGATGACACTTAAGGGACAATGCCAAGGTCAATACCAAACTGCTGATAGCTATGATATGGGACCAAGCGGAACAATGAAAGGGGCGGTATCAAAACCACCAGTATCACTGGAGGCTTTGTTACAAACACTAAAGTCTGTGGGCATAAAGCTGGGTGCAAAACTCCCAGTACTAATACAGAACCAAGGGAAGGGGCTTTCTCTAGTCAAATGTGAAACAGAGGGAGAAGGCAGGACATCCAGCCCAGTGTAGGCCATGATCTATGCCATCTTCACTCTATCCCAGTCCAAAAGCAAAACAGTGCTTCTGGGAAACCTATTCAACTTAGTGGAAATAGAAGGCGGCTTTAATTTTAGCTACCAAGAACTCTCTCATGCTGAGAAGCTACTTTGTATCCTCAGATTAGGCTCTGGCACCAATAAAACCTTGAGCTGGGAGAGTCCAGCAAAAGGTGGTTGCTTAGCCACACCAGTATCCTGCAATGCCATGGACAGAAAAGTCTCCTTCCTCATCCTAATGAAAGAGACAGAGCCCATCTTGGTCTATCAGCATCCTTTTCCCCTCTAGTCTATGCTCCTTCTTCCTTTCACCTTAGTGGGAAGAGCAACTTTTAAGATAAGTTTGCTCCATCTTACCTGTAATGTTCTTAATCCAAATTTCACAGGGGGCATCTAAGTGTTCTTCCTCCAGGGAACATGACCGATAGGTTGTGTGCATCTCCCAGCAGGGAGAGGATCTTATGACCAATAATTAGCATACCATTTGAAACCTGAGGCCTTGTCCCTTTTCCCTTTCACCATAATGTCCCTAAATGTAGTACTACAGCAACAATCTCCACAAACTAAACTAACTCTCACATGTAAAGTTATTATGGCTAAGGTAAGGAACGTGGGTGATGTTTCCTGCACAGTGCAGGCAATCTTGGACTTCCAATCTGTCTGCACACTGAGCAACATGATAATTTGATCTGTCCCAGTGTGAAAAATGGAACTGTGAAAAAAGAGCCATTGAAATTGCCAGTATGGGTAAAATTCAGTCACTGGCTTGCAATTACACTGCCTGGATTGTCAGCAAAGAAGAAATTTGTATAAGATGACAGAATATCAAGCAGCAGAAAAGAGGAGGAGAAAACTGACTGGGAAGAATCCTGCAACTATTCAGCAAAAAGCAGTTCAAGTTTCAGTTTTGGTACAGGAGACAGCTTTCAGTAATTTAGAGGAAAAAGTAAATCAAATGCACTCAAAGGAATATGAAATAAATGAAAAACTCAGGAAATATATCATCTCAAATAATAAAAGGCTAAAAATACAGATGTTTTAACTAGCTATGCAGATGAACTCAAAACTGCAAAAATCAGAGGTTGAAACAGACAGGGAAGGCAGTCTCTAGCCTGCAGTCCAAATTTCTTCTTGGTGTCTTCCCATTCTATTACCTTTCCCTCTCTAGTTTATTGCTCCCAATACCTTGGTATCTTTGCCAGTTTTCTCCAGTAAATCCCAGCCCTTGTTGTATTCTCCCTGTAACCCTTATTGCATTCATCCCTAACAGAAAAATCTTATTTCTCCATTCTCATGTTGGCTTAGTTCTTAAATTATTTTCTACTTTATGAATATATATTTTTAACTTCTCTAAATCTTTTGGGTTTCTAATACCATAATGGGAATGTAATCCATTCCCAAGTCAAAGTACGATTAAGGTTCATAAATTAGTGTTGCTTCAATCTTTGATGTCAGCCAGAAGTGCTCTTCGCAGCACCCGCAATGTGCTCAGTAATGACAACTCTTGCAATTCATATTGAGTTACATGTATTGATAACACATCTAAATATGATTGCACATTCTTTTTTATAAGACCAGTTGCTCCTACTACTATTGGAGCTGTCTGGATATATTTCTTCCACATTGCTCTCGTTTCTGCCTGCAAAGCCTAATATTGTCTCTCTCTGTATGCAAGACACTGTAGTCACCAGGACTGGCAATTTCAATGATCAATACTGCTTTTGTCTTCTTTTCATGACCACTATAACTGGTTTTCTTGCATCTATCTTTTGAACTGTTAGTAATGGTCGATCCCACGTGATGATGTCTTCAACACTATGATTCTTTGTGGCTCATGTTTCCAGTGTTTTTCAGCCACTTGAATACCATAACGTTTGCACAATCCCCAGTGCAACAGTCTTGTCACATTATTATGCCTTTCAGTATACCATCCTTCTGCCATTACTATGTCATAACCAGCAACGAGTTGTGCAACTGTTTCCGATTCTGTTTTACCAGACCTACATTTGTCTGTTTCTCCCATATGTTCAATGGACTTTGTAATCCATGTATATAGCCCACCTCTCCTTAACCATTCCAGTGTTCGATCCAGATCAATATGAGGTTCTCCCAGAAGTTATCTATACTCGCAACTATCTTTATGCCTTTTGCACATTTCATGCCTTCTCATCTGGTCCTTCACCTTATACACTTTATTTTGTTTTTTGGCACATTCAGTTGCTGCCTGATTTTCATCTACTTCTGGTTTGATTTTCATCTACTTCTGGTTTGATTTCCATCCCTGCTTGATGCCGATATGCTTCTACTAGACTAAGCAGGGGGGAGTCATCTTAGATTTATTCTCCTCATGTTTCAAAACTTTCACTACATTTTGGTCTTGTGAGGTCAGCAGATGTGTGCAGTCCCACAATCTTTATGGCTGCAATCTTCCTTAAGGATCTGCATCTAAAATCTCTGTCCTTTTTCTTTAATTTCCCACATTTCATCATCATCCAGTAGCCCTCTCAATTATATCTTTTTTTCTTATATGTATGAAACTTAACTGCATTCCTCTAAGATATCCCTACAAATCAGGTATTTCTAAACCATCTTGTTCTGTTGGAAGGATCAACTTACCCCACACTGACCCTTGCCTCTTCCCCTCTCAGTTATATTCCTTCAGCTCTATTAATTGTCCACATCTTCTCTTCTGGTTGATAAAAGTATGCCTGACCTACATAAAACTAAAGGGACTAAACATTTTCACTACATGTATCTTTCTATCCCCCTTTCAGTTTCACAGTTTTTGTATTACCTTTTGTTTAGTCTCTTCCCAGACATCCATAGCTGACAAAAGAGAATCCTTATTAATCCATGCTCTTAAATACTTATGGATATTTCTGTACCAATTCATGTGTGAGCACACAGTTTGCAGCTATACCTCATCTTAATGCCCCCAAAAGACTAGAAACTGTCAAAATGCTCCACAACAGTGAGCTGTCCTTTTCTAGTTTGATTAGGTACAAAACTATATCTACAAATAAAGCCAACTTTTCTTGAATACCATACCAATTACATCCTTAAATTTGTGTCCTTTATTTTCTTTGCCAATGGCTCTAAATATAAAGAAAATAAAGGGGGGAAAAGGGCACTCCTGCCTGGTTCCTTTGTTCAGACAACTTGTCAGAGAGGAAGCCTCCCACTAAATGTTGCTTCTGATACCTCATATACCATCCCGATTAACCTTATTATTGTATCAGGGAATGTAAATGCTTTCATTGCCCTACTCAAAATCCCAGCTTATTCTGTTGAATGCTTTCTCTTCTCTGGATCGAGACCAAACAATAGTGGTATTTTCTTATACTCTGATTCCCTTAGGATCATCAGTGTTATATTAATGCTGTCAAATGCTTCCCTTCCCTCCACAAAACCACACTGATCAATATCTATTAATTTTGGCAAAACCTTTGCCAATATTTTAGCCAGTATAGACAGAAATCCTTCATATAATCATAGCTGAAAATCGAAATGAGCCTATATGAAGCTGGGTCTGATGGATCTTTAGGTATTACAGCCACAACAGCTTTCTTCCAGGATACTGCTACTTCCCCCTCCTTTTAAAATACAGTTAAAACCTTCCAGATTTTTCACTTCTCTCCTAGCTTCTACTCTGCATTTACTTCTCTTCCAGTTCTATGAGATTCCCCTTATTCTGCAATACTTCCTGTTACTTCTTACCCATATTTATTTATTTTGTCTACTCAATGTTTAAACTCCACTTTCACTTAATCCTACTCAGTATCCTGTTTTAAACTCCATTTTCATGTTATACCACTCACAAGTTATAACTTCAAAAGAAATGTATTTTTTTCTTCCCCAATAACTCTCAAATAATTTCCTCTACCCATTCCTTAAATTATTCTCTTTTTAACAGCTATGTGGGCAGAAGCCGGTGTCTCATTCTCACTCTAAATTTTTATCTTAGTTGTTATTGGTGCTTGAACACTCAATGGATGTGTGCCGAAGCTTTCAATTAAATACACGTTCCTGTGAAATATATTTTCGTGAATATGCAAATTTACCTTAAGAGTTCCTTCTACTGAACTTGTCTTCCATACCAAATATTTTCATTAATTTCTTCAGATATCTACCCTTTTGTTAATTTTCCCTTCTAAATTTCCCAGATAAGTACTCACTGTTGCAAATCAAAATTCACTCCCCACCTATAAGTAATATTCCCAGCAGAAAGCTGACCATTTCTCCTAAGTTTATCTTATGCTCCATAATAGCAGTTTTAGGTGGATAAATACATGCCAGTGTAATCCTTCCTTGCCAGCAGCCCCTAACTTACCATCTACTATCAACTTTTTTCATCTGTCACTGTTGCAGCTCCTCTAGCAATTAGCACTACTCCCCTTTTCCTTTGTCCATGACACTGCTCTATCTCCCTCCTGAAATCCTTTCTTTATCGAATTTACATGCTCACTTCTTTTCAAATGCTTCTCCTGTGGCACTGCCATTTGAACTCTGCATTTAATATAATTCGATATTCTCTCCTTTTTGTCTATACCAGTGTGGCCATTCACATTCCAAAATAACATGGACAGAGTAGCCATTATAAGTTATTATTCCCTTCTATTACACATGGCAGCCTTTTAAAATGTCTGTTTCCAACTTATGTGTGACATGCACTCACTGTCTGGCAGATTGATCTTTTATACAGTTGTTTCTTGTCGCCTCCACTTGAACAGGTCACATTTTTACAAGATTTTGTATTTTAATGAAAACTCTCAAAACAAAATTCCCAGAACACACCATAACTTTTTTTTCAATTAAACATATAAAACTACAAATAATGAAATTTAACCCTTATGAATGGAACAACTGTCCCAAAGTGAAAGCTGTGCACACAGGCGTTACCTAACGTAAAATTAAGGTTACCCACATGAAGATGTATGTTACAGCTGGAGCTCCTACTTGCACCAATTGCTGTCTGTTCTTGTCTTATTTTTATTCCCCTCCTAGATGTAAATAACCACTTATATGCTTTCAGAAAATACTGTCAGCCTTACAAAAGTGCTCTGCTTTTATTGCTTGCCCCTAGTCTCCTTGGAAATGTAAGTAAAAAATGTACACTTGCCCTCAGGTTTAGACTTCTCAACTAACACTGAATATTTTCTAAAGGAACACTTTTATTATATTCAGTGTTCTCTTATTTACTTGCCTACACAAAAAAAAAACATTGTATGAATTAACCTAATAACTTTACTTATGTAAAAGTAACAGAAACCCTATCAACTCTACACATGCTATAATCTGCGCACTTTTACACCCCATCCCTCACTTCCTCAACCCAACATTACAGTAGATTAACTTAAACATGCTTTTATCCAGACTTTCTTCCCTTTGCACATTACACTGCATGCATTTCTTAAAACTAAAAAAAAAGCACTTGTTTACTTTAGTATCTTCATGTCATACAATTGAAAATGTTTTACTATGCAACAAGCAATTTATTTCATGAAATGCTTATGCAGTTACTATTTAGAACAGTTACTTTTTTCCTCTCCTTTCAGTGTCCTTCCACATATTGACATGAAGCAGGATATATGTGTTTCAGTCCCCCATAAGTTTAACATAGTCAACAAAAGCCTGAGTTTTTCACTTCTTCTTGTAAGACATACTTCATAAATGTGAATGTTGCTTTATAATCTCAGACTTCACTAATTTCAGAGTTGCTGGTCATCTTCTTGTCCATCTCCATCACCTAACCCCAGGCTCTAGTTCAAGTGCAAAGCACTCCTGATTCTTCTAGCCTCTTGTGCTTTTTTCTCTTGAACACTGGAAAGGGTTTCACTGGCAAAACCTCTCTAAGAGCTTTATCATCAGAAGAATGAGAAGCAGAGTCCCCCATCTGTTTGATGGCTCACTTTTTGATGTATAAACTTATGTATTTCCTCATTAGCCTGGTCTACATCCAAAAAATCACTTTGATTCTCCAGGAAAAAATGTTCTGAAGACTGTGGTGGAATATCAGGCCAGGTGCTTATTTGTGTTTTTATAAAATTAACAGTCTGTTCCTTCCAGATATTTCCTGTGAGCTCCTGTGAGCTCATACCATTACTATTTTTGAAACAGCTCTTCTCAGCAAGTCTCATATTCAGCATCCCTTTTTTTTTTTCTTTTTTTTTCTTTTTTTTTTTTTTTTTACAGTCTGCCTGGGCTGCTTAAAGTTTCTTCCATTTTTTTTTATTTTATTTTTTTATTCATTTATGTTCATATGTGATGTTTACTTTCAATGTTCAGCTTTCAGGCAGCTGTTAGTGACCAGCGTGATACCCCCCTGTGAGACACCTGGATGTGGACACATGGCAGTATGGCATTATGGCTACATGGACAACTGCCCGTGGACAATTCCGACATCCCCCTGCACCCTAACCATATGTGGCAGACACAAACCCTCATAGTGTTAAAACCCTGCACCCTCTCAGAAGCCGACATGTGCCATCATCAGCAGTACAAGTGGTCGGGCACTTGATGCCACGGGGGCATGAAAGTGGTACTGTGAAATCAGTGTACACCTCACACCTGCCTCTTTACATTCCTTGATTGCTGGAACAAATTTGTTTTTCTGCCTGGTGTACAGTGATTAATCATTTTCCAAAAGCACTCCGTCTCCAATCTTGTTAGTTTGCCCTTCTGTCACAGTTCTGTCAGGATTAACTTTCTGCTAGTATGACTGCATCATTACTAATACACACTCTCAGAAGCCAACATGTGCCATCATCAGCAGTACAAGTGGTCGGGCACTTGATGCCACGGGGACATGAAAGTGGTACTGTGAAATCAGTGTACTGTGGGCACAGCCTTTATTAACACAACAGATAAAGTGATGTGTGTAGTGCTTGGTGTGTACTAGAACCAAACTTATTTATTTATTTTACATTTGTTGACTGGGATAGTCCGACTGAATACATGTCAATTTTCAGCAGAGGCCTGGGGAGAAAAGCTCCAAACATACAGACAAAAACATACATACATGCTAAGGGTTTTACAAAGTCAGAAAGGTTTGGCATTCAAGAGGAATGTACAATTTTAACAGGGGAGAAAAGCTCCAATTGTGCAGATAAAAACATACATCCCAAGAACACATACATAACAAGCAAATATTACAAGTAAGTACGGTGTGTCCCTCTCGAGGGATCCACAATTTTAACAGTGTGTAGTAGAATATAAAAATATTAAACAGGTGGATTACAGCAACAATTTACAAAGTAATGTACAGAACAAGAATGACACTGCAAGCATTTGTGAGCAAGAAGATAATACAGTACTGTTAAGTTAGGGAGTTGTTATGGAGATAATCGTGGTTGGTACATGGACAGACCCAGTGTCTTTTTTAATACTGTTTGAGGCCTTTTTTAAAGAGGCTTAGAGAGGGTTCCAGGGTACTATCCACTGAAAGCAAGTTCCAAGCTTTGCCAACAGAGTTGGCAAACAGGGAGTCACAAGCTCAGTTATTAGCTTTCAGTATTTGGACTAACAGCTTGTTGGATGAGCGTAATGGTCTGGAGTTACTGTATGGTTTTATAACAGTTTTAAGTGCGGGGGTGTTTTTGGGTTGGTTGAGAATATTATGTGCAACTATTAGCTGATTGAACTGAAGTAAGCTTGGCAGTTCTAGCCATCCTAGGCGGTTGAGGTTATGGCAGTGATGTGTCCTATATGTTTATCCTGTGGCAAATCTGGCAATATGGTGGTAACAGTGAGAGAGTTTGTTGAGCTCTGATTTGTTTACGTTACAGAGTATAGGGAAAGCATACAGAAGGGTGGAGAGAAGATGAGGGCGGGCGACTGCGATTCTAGCTACTGGGGTTAGAAAAGGTTTATTTCTAGTGAGCCGAGCTTTTTGTTGACGGTTTTGATAGTCTTGTTGATGGGCAGGTCGTATTTGAGATTATATACTATTATCCCTAAGAGCTTAGTTTGGATATCTGGCGAAATAGAGGTACCATTGTTTGATATTATAGTAAAGGAAATTGGGGTGGACCTACAAGTGGGGGGCAGAGAGTAACAGTTTGATCTTATTGGGATTCAACAGAAGACTGTGATTAGAGAGCCATTTTCAACAGTGTTGAATGTATTCTTGGTTAAGGTTTGCAGGGCTGTTGGGTAGGAGGCTGAGCAGATCAGAGTGGAGTCGTCTGCAGATTGGATGCAGGTTGCATCTGGGATAGCAGTGTGTAGGTTATTGATAAACACAGAAAAGAGTAGAGGACCAAACATAGAGCCCTGAGGAACTCCAAGAGTGAGAGGTAACAGAGTGGATAGTTTTCCCTGCCACAGTACTACTGGTCTACCATTCAGATAGGATTGGAATCACTGTATAGTATGGTTGTCCAGGGAAATAGATTTCAGACAGTGGATGAGTAATTGGTGGCTGACCATATCAAAGGCCATTGAGAGGTCTAGGAAGAGGGCTGATGACAGCAAGTTATTATTTCTGTTTAGATATATGGCACTGGTGAAGGAAAGGAGAGCGGAGGTGGTGCTATGATGTGGCCTAAAGCCATGCTGAGAGACAGCCAGTATTTTGTTCTGAATGAGATGGTACATAATTTGTTTGTGGATGCACTTTTCCATTATTTTGGCCAGTGGTGAAAGAATGGCGATGGGTCTGTAATTGGATAATTCTGTGGAACTTCCATCTTTGTGGAGTGGGATAACATGGGATATTTTCCAGAGGGGGGGATATAACCGACAGTTGGGGACCTGTTGATCAGGATAGATATGGGAAATGCTATGGCATCAGCAGCTATGTTTAAGAACTCTGCTGGGAGAAGGTCAGCAGATAGGGTGGTGGGCTTCAATTTGTTGATTAGTGATCGGATTAGAGTGGTAGAGACAGGTTGGAAGTTGAAGGGGGATGAGTAGTGGGTGTGTTAGTGGTGGAGCTAGTCAAGGGTGTATTAGTGGTGGAGTTTGAGTGTATAGGATTGAGATGGTTAGTGAGAGATAGGATTGTTTCAATGAAGAAATTATTAAAGGCACTAGCAATGTTCTCAGGTGTTTTTTGCGTGTAGTTTGTTGGGGTTGGAGGGGTAGATTGTTCTGGATGAAGAAGCTGGTTTATACCTGCCCAGAACGTTTTGTAGAAATGTGCTACAGCACGTAGGAAATCCTGCACCTCACTGTTGTCACACTTATGTTGCAAGATGTGTTTTACGCGACGCTCCCTTACAACAATGGCCTTCCTACCTGGCTTCACAGGCCTCCCCCTCAAAAGTGACTCCCTTCGGTTGTCCATCAGGTTCTGGTCCTGTTGTAGAACAGACATTAGGTCAGAAAGCTGTACGGTAGGGTGTCCAAGTAATACTTTTACTCAACGATGCCATACCTCCACCTGGTTATTGGTCCGTGGGAAGTCCATGTCTGACACATCAGACACATTCCAAAAAAATCACAGAGGGTAGGAAGATGGCAGACGTTGTTGTGCTGAACAGCGGGATGCATATTTCCTAGGTTGGCCACGCACATAATGATGGTCCAGAAAAATACCTACAGGCTTGGCACAGTCAGGTAAGGTAGCCACAATGTCCAAAAATGCAGAGACAACTTCATCCACTGGAAGGAATGCCAGTGCAATCAGCTTGCAGATGGCAATTGAGAATGCGGTTTCAGTACCATACAAGGCCACAAGGTGGTGATGCTGGATCTGGCACCAAATGATCTGTGCAAAATGGAACAGGCGCCCCTTCAAAATACACTTAGGGAATGCCTTTCGGCTGGTTCGGATTGCTGCCTTCTCAAAATCTGTCAATATACTGCAGTGTTAGGGTGCATCCCTGATCTGCAGCCATATCCTTCAGTATGTCTCACATACTGTTGTATGCAGACTCGGGGGACAATTCGTGCTGAGGTGGGGGTGCCAACAGATCCATGTAAAGTATACAGCTGGCGGCAAATATCAGCACGTGTTGGGAAGGTACCATCCCAGAGTATGAAGTCTGACCTGCACAAATCCGCCAGATTTTGTGCTGTAGTTAACAGAACCAAGAAATCTTTCCCATCCATATCTGACTGTCTGCGTAAGATAAAGCTGCCACTACGGAGTGGGTACTGGCTAAAATCAATATCTGCAAGTGTTGCCGGAGGTGTGGATATAGATGCCCATGACCTATGCCATACCCTGGTGATGCTACAATGCAGGGTGGCACAGCAAGGCATCTCCTGTAGTACATTGTCTTCCGATGTGCCAAGAGCACACTGCATTACCAGACTAATCATGTCATTGCTCTTTACTGCCCTCTGCCATAGTTCTGCTCGCCACACAGTCACCTGGGCAGTGGTTGCACCTGGTCCATGCTGATGTGGCAGTGATTTATGCAGTATTTCCCCCTCATGCTGGTGGACAGTGATAGCATGGCCCCCTGCAGGCCTTTATTCTCCACTCCACACATGCCCAGTACAGTTTGGAGAGGCTTCCCGCTCTAAGTGGTACAGGTTTCCCTCCACTACCAGCACTGGTATGCCTCGCTGGCTGGGCACTGTCCAATATCTGTTGCCAAGCTGACCTGGGCAATACTCGTATACGGACTCCATCATGGCAACACTACTTGCGGTTGGCCTCTCAGCATCCATCACATCCAGTGTAGCAGGACAGAGTACTTTAACACTACTTGGGTATAGCCCACTATAAGACTATGGTTATGCTGCAGTACACCACCTTGTTTGCTGTACCCTTCTGAATAGGAGCTGTCTGCCACAATGGTAATTTGTAGAAGTATACATAGCACCCTGCTCTTCCTACCTTTCCTTCTAGGGATTCTCTACATTCACTTCACTCAGCCATGGAACTAACAACTGACTGTAGTCTTGTAGGTGTCTATCCAGCTCACTTTTACACCACTGGGTCTACTTGTACTGCACATGTCCCCTTTAACTCTCAGCTACTGAAGCTGACCAACCAGGGTGTGGTGCACAGCCTCAGTTTCAGAGTCAGACATTACTTATGGATGTTCTCCTGTGTAGCACCCTTTTCTGCCTACATGCCTCTACATATGTGTGCACTTCGTCTGCAACAACCATAGGATCGATTTGGCTACCCCCATGTAGCACACATTGCTTTGGAAGTATATGATCAGTTGATGACAGTGAGGTGGGTGTATACTCCTGTGTGTCTGACATGTGCTTTCCTTCCCCTACATGTCAGTGTTCTCTTCTACAGTGGGTGCTTTTGTACTGCTAGTTAGGTAGTCATTAATTGCCAGGGTTGTCCTGTTCACACCGGCCATGGGTATATGGGCATGCAGTGCAGCAGTCATGACACTATATTCATCATGCACTTGGTATTACGGGAATATGTCTTACACAGGACTGCCTGTTGTTTGTATGTATATATGTAGGTCTGTGTTGTGCTTTTGACTTTCCTTTACCTGCGGCTTACTTGTGGATGACTGTTATAGGTATATCAGTAAGTAGTGTACATACCATACATCAATAACTACTGCAATAGATGGAGACCTAGATGGATAGGTAATACTGAGGTTAACCATAATGGTAGACAACTGAGTTTCAGACTTCATACCCTTCTGAACAGTCATGCTAATGCGAAACCTGTTATTCTATCTACTGTCTAGGTTTGTAACAGCTGATTTTGCCCTTTGTTCCTCTTTGTGGACATTACTCCCGCTTTTAATTATGGCTTTGTACAGATGTCTGTTCTATGAGGTGGGGAGGTATGCACTAGTAAGACTCTAACAGGGCACGTTATTTCCATTCCATTGTGACTGCGCTTGTGCAACTAACAGTGTGCTGGTGTATCTAGCAGCTGCAGCTTCTTTGGCCGTTCTGAGCTTGCAACTTTCCACTCTATGCTTTTCCTGCAAGGGTTGTATATGGGGATGTCTGTGCGTGTACATAGCAGATATGCTGGTTGTAAACTACACTCTACAATCCACTCTGCTACAGGCCCCATGAAGGCTCAGTGTCTCTCCAACCTAACCACCCTCTTAAGTATTCAACAACTCCCACCTTATTTAACTATAATAAGAGTGCAGACAGGTCTCCGGGTGAAAACTCTGCAAGCAGCTACAGTTAGTTTTAGAACTAACACCACTCTTAAGTATTCGTACCTCCTTTAACATTTTAACATTCCTAGTAAAACTAAGCAAAGTGCAGTCCAGCTAGAACTGTCTGCAAACACAGTTAACTAAACTCTGGTTTCTATTTTCTTTTCCCTTCCTTCATTTTCCCTTTCCCTGTTTATTAATGTAAAATAATAATAATAAAATAATAAATAAAATATTATTCTGTTTACTTGCACCTGTTTCTTATTTGTGCTGCCGATCGCATAATGCAGATATGCTGGCTTTTTTTGTTGTTTACTTGCACCTGCCGATTGCATAGAGCAGCTATGCTGTTTTTTTTTTTTTGTTTTGTTTCTGTGCACTTTTTTCTTGTACTTGTGTTGCTGATTGCATATCTAGCGAGGCTGTTTTCACTGTCAGGAAACAGCCCACTTAGTTCCGTTAGGGATCATCTCTATGTGGCGGGTTTAACATTTGTATGCAATCCAACCGTGTAGCGCTCTTTTGGCCGCACCACTCTACAATCTAGCAGTGCTGGGACCTTCTGCTTTCGGTGTTGTAGCTTGCAGGCATTTGTCTCGCGATCTACATGCCGGAACCCGCTCTGAGCACATTTGATTTTTTTTTTCTCTTGATTACTGGAAGCCATGTCTTGCTGCAAAGCTGACGATTGAACTGCTTTTTGCTGAACAGCTGCAGGATTCTTCCCAGTAAGTGTTTTTTCTACACTTTTTAGTTGATTTTCTTTCAGGCTCTCTAAGCTTCTTTGCTAGCATCCAGGCAGTATCTTACTAGCCAGTAACTGAATTTACTAAAACTTGCAGAGTTATTGGCCCTTCTCTCTCAGTTTATTTTTTCACACTGGAAGAGCTGAAATTAAGCCACTGATCAGTGTGCAGCCATCTTGGAAGTCTGGGTGTAAACGTGTATTAACCTTATTATATGCAGAATTAAGACAATAAATTCCCTTTTTATACAAGGGTGGAAGTCTGGATTAATGCTTATGGCTTATGCTGTACACAAGGGTTTTCTAAGCCAATCAGACTTGAAAAATAAGAACAAAAATGCTAAAAGGCATGCAAAATAATAGGTTTATTGCATATACAAAGTTATGTAACTATTTTTCTTTTTTCAATTAATTAATGCTCTTAGTGTGAAACAAGAACCTTTAGAGGTTCTGACAGCTGACTAGGAGAAGTCAGTACATTGAGTTCCGAGTGAAATTTACAAAGCTTCTTGCATGCATGGACAAAGTTATTACTTTTTCTTTCTCACTATTGTCTTATTTGGAGAGGAGCATACCTGCATTACGCGATCGGCTGCACAAATAAGAAACAGGAGCAATTAATCTTCAGTTTTGAATACCCTTTTCTTAGAGAAATACAGCATTTAAAGGTACACTGGCAAGTGGTTCATGGAAAAATAAAGTCTAAAACTGTGGGAAGTGAATATGTAGTAGCCTCTTCCCTAACAGCCTTAATACTTCAATTAATTTAACAGAACAATGCACAATTTAGTTTTCTGCTTAAATGTAGCCAGTGCATATTTTACAAAGGCTAAAAGTTACTGCTTACTGAAACTATGAAATCTGTTTTTCATACCTTGGAGGGGAATAGGGATATGAAAGAATAAAGCATAATCAGTTTAAGTGGGAACACAGGCAGTGACATGCACTTTAGCATGGGTAACCTTAATTTTAGATCAGGCAAAACCTGTGGGTGCAGCAACAAATTTGGGATAACAGCTTCTATCTAGATGAGTAAACTTCATTTGTTGAATAGGTACACAAGTTTACGTGTTTGCTCTAAGTTAAAAGGCGATGGGTGCTTTGAAAATGTATTATTTGAGTGTTTTCATTGAAATAAGTCTTGAAAATGTGAAAGTTTAAAATATAGATGAGAAAACACAGCTGTATAAAAGATCAAACTGCTGAACCACTGGTGTGTCCACATAAGCCAAAATTTAGAAATATACATGCACAAGTGGAAGCAACAGCTTGCTATCATAATGGCTGCTTTGTCCATAATATCATGGAATGTAAATGCCCAAACAAGAACAGACAAAAACCAGAATACTGACCTATATTAAGAAATGCAGTGTGCAACTAGCAATGTGCAGGAGACCCATTTGAACAGAAATGAGCATGTGACATTTTGGATTTCAAGTAGAAATCCAGCAAAATATCAGGGACAGAGGATAGGGGAATAATCATACTGACTGCTACAGAGGCTCCAATATTGGTAGAGGGGAGAAAATGATAACAGTAGATCTGTGGTAGGAGGAAAAAAAAAGATACAAGTAGATCTGTGGTAGCAAGGGGGCTACTGGCAAGGGAGAAAGATTATACTTGCATATATTTGCATTCCACCAAAGACTGAAATTACAGAGCTTAAGAAAATGTTGGGAGAAACAATCGGCTTTCAGCGGAGATTATTATTTATGGATGGAGACTGGAACTTGATTTGCAATAGTGAGTATTTATGAGAGGGAACCTAGAAGGGAAATGTACCAGAGGGTATATTTCTGAAGAAATTGAATTATTTATTTAACATCTGTTGACCAGGAAAGTCCAACTAGGACAGAACCAATTTTCAGCAGAGGCCCGGAGAGAAAAGCATGTCTTTGGAATTACATATTTCTATGGAAGAAGTGAATTCAGTAATAGGAACTCAATTTACATATTCCCAAAGGTACAATAACTGGGCTACACTGCATATGAAATTGTCACAGGAGCATGTACATTTGGCAGAAACCTCGGACACATCCAATAACAATTTCAAGTCATGCACTGAAAAATCAAGATAAAGATTCATGTAATGAAATACAAATGAGACACTGGTCTTTCCCACCTACCTGTTAAAAAAAGGGCAATTTAAGGAATGGGTAGTAGAAATTATAAAAGTTATTACAGAAGATACACATTTCTTCAGAAAGGATAGATAATGAGTTAGATAAAATAAAAATGGAGATTTTACAAGGGTAAAAGTAAAAGAGAAACATATGAGAAAGTAATAGGAATTATTTAGAGGGACTGGCAGATTTAGAGGGGCTACAAAGGTTAAAGTATTGCATAATAAGATGAATCTCACAGAACACGAACAGCAGCAGAGTGCTAAGGGAAAATAACAGAGTATCTGGATTATATACACAAATTTAGAATGATTGCTGAGAAGCAACGACTTTATGATAACAAAGCACAAAAATTGTTAGCACAATGACTGTCCAAAAGAAAGCAGAGATGTTTGTTGTCAAAAATAGGGAGTCTATGACAAGAAAAATAACCAGAGATTCTACAGAGGTATTACAGATATTTCAGAAATTGTATTAAAATTTGTATAAAGCACACGAATGTTGAAACCATGAAAATGGATAAATGAAAATATTTAAGGAAGACTTAATTATGCCAAGGTCAGAAGAAGATGAGTCTCGATGATTAATAGTTAAGAGAAAAGATAAAAACAAAAAAGAGAGCTTGGGAACGCAACCCCGATAAAAGATACTGTTTTATTGTTAGCAAAACGCTTTTGGAGGGCACAGTGTCTCTCCTTCATCAGACAAACATTAACAAACAATTCCTAGTGCATTTATATACCCTTATTAATTAGACAATCAACTTTAATTGGGTCCAATTCAATTAATGTTAAAGTCAATTGCTAAAAAATCTTTTGCTCTACAGAAACCACATTTGCAATATATTACATAAAAACAAAACTCAATAGCTAAAACGTAAATAAGACTTTCGTTCACCAAAACTTACATTTAAAATCTATTTCAACATCTCTTAAATATTGATTGTTAAAAAATGTTGAATATATATATATATACACACATTGTCCTTACAGGGCTAATGACTTTGTTTAAGTGAACATACAAATATATAAAAATATGTAATACATAAATAAATACGCACTTTTCTATAAACTTGAAATAATATTGAATTAGGCCAAATTCTACCTTTTCAAAGATAAATATTTCAAAATACAACTAATGGAAACATGGTCATTCAAACCAGGGTACATATATGCACCCGTACGAATTTGCCAACTCAATTCACTCATTTCTAAATGAGTCTGCCACGGACCACCTCTAATATCGGCAGTTGTTTTACCTAAAATAGTAAATTTAAAATAATGATCAGTAAAATCCCTTACATGCCGTGCAAGGGCATTATTTAAGTCTTGCCGATTAATAGCATAAATGTGTTCATAAATGCGCTGCTTTAATTTTCTTTCTGTCTTCCCTATGTAAAAAGCAGCGCATTTCTGACACAAAGCTAAATAGACCACACTATTGGTCTTGCAATTAAATCTCCCCACAATCCTACACATTTCATTCTTAATTTTAACACAAGGCTCAGTACATATGCGCTTACTTTGCCTGCATGCACCACATTTTGTCATACCAAAAACACGTTTACTTTTTGAGTGGGGTTTGACTTCGAGCGTGGTTTTCAGGTTACAACCTCTTCTAAACGTTATTTTTGGGGTGTCACCTAAGTTGCTAAATAGTTTTATGTCATCCATTACCAGAGCCCAATTCTTATTCAACAATTTCCTAATTTCATAATGATCAATACTAAATGTACAAAGGAAGTTGATACCAGTGAAAATTTTGTTATGACTTTTGTCATGGGAACAATAATCTATTCTAACACTACTCTCAGGGGTGATGCCAACATTTAAAAGAATTGGTTTACAAAAACCTATATTTCTTTTATGTGTCACTTCAGTTCTAATAGCAGAAACCATAGAGCAAGGGTATCCCCTATTAATAAACATTTGAGTCAAGTGTTCACATTCAGACAAAAAGTCGTCATAGTCAGATACCATCTTTGCCGCCCTAACCATCTGACCCTTCACAACTGCCTTCTTCTGATAACTAGGGTGGCAGCTAGTGAAGTGGAGGAAGCCGTTAGAATATGTCGGCTTTCTGTAAATGACACTCTTATATCTCTCTTATTCGTCATATCTTTAGTAACTAGAATATCTAAACAGTTGATGTTAAATTCTTGCAAATTATATGTAAACTCAAGAAAGGTAGTCATATTAGTTATGTTCCTTAAAAAGGTTGGAACTTCAGATGGTGAAGCCTTACAAAGGAGGAACATATCATCCTGGTACCTAGTGTACCAGGCAACATTTTCAATAAACCAAGTGTTTGGAAACAGAAAGGTCCTCTCCCAGTGTGCCAAAATGCAATTGGCAAAACTGCCACCACAGGGCAATCCCATTGCCACTCCCGATTTCTGCAAAAACATTTTACCTTCAAAAACATTATTATTCAAGACTATTTCTAATAAAGTCTCAATCAGATAAATAATATTATCATCCACCTTTTTACTGTACATAAAATCACGAACCCACTTGATACCCAAATCCTGTGGTATCACCGTATACAGGTCTTTTATGTCAATTGTTAAAAACCACGAACCTGCCTCAAAAGGAATTTCGTTCAAATTCCGAAGGAAACTCCACGAGTCTTTACAAATCTGAGGTTCTTGGCTAATAAGGGGCCTTAAAATACTGTCAATAAATTTAGCGCAAGCACATGTGATAGAGCCATGACTGTCTACAATAGGACGAAAAGGGGGGGTTAGATAACGATTTGTGGGTCTTAGGGATACCAAATAAACTTGGTAGCCTAGGAGCAAGACATTTAAATATTGGTACAAGTCAAGGTCAATAATTCCTTTGATCTTGACATAGGCCATATTTACCTCGTTTAAACTAACTTCTTGACAGAAGTCAGAATCCAAAAGTGACAACATTTTCTGAACATATAGAAAATGGTCCATGAAGACCAAACCACCCCCTTTGTCGGGCTTCATAACCCTAACATTACAATCTTGCAACATAACTAAAAATTCTCGTTGTTGTCAAGTAATATTGACAGCTTGCTTATTAGAGAAAATCTCATTAGCTTTAAGAGCCCTTAAATCATACTCACATATTTTCTCAAACAGATGTAATATTTCGTGTACTGGAGGATTGTATACACAAGATACTCTAAGACAACTAGGTGCCAAGCATCCATTGCCCGTTAATATTTTTAAATTCAATTTTCTGACAAACAACTTGAGATCGATAATAGTTCTAACCAAATCAAAATGTGAGTCAGGCACAAAAGATAGTCCCCTAGACAGGAAGTCAACCAAATCAGAGTCTATGTCAAAGGATGTAAAATTGTATATTTTAAAGTCACCCTTAGAGTCCATTAAAATCAATGGGTCAGTAAAACGACTCGTCATCTCCTGCGCTGTGTTCTCCGATTCCTGGAGTTGATCTGGTTGTTCCTCCCTTGACCATTGGTTTGGCTGGTTCTCTTGTTCCTGGGAAAACCCTGTTGGTTGTTATTAGAATTTTGGCCATTACTCTCAATAACCCCCTGAGCTTAAAGCTAATGAGATTTTCTCTAATAAGCAAGCTGTCAATATTACTCGACAGCAACGAGAATTTTTAGTTATGTTGCAAGATTGTAATGTTAGGGTTATGAAGCCCGACAAAGGGGGTGGTTTGGTCTTCATGGACCATTTTCGATATGTTCAGAAAATGTTGTCACTTTTGGATTCTGACT
The DNA here is from genome assembly GCF_019279795.1 of Protopterus annectens. Lineage (NCBI taxonomy): Eukaryota > Metazoa > Chordata > Ceratodontiformes > Protopteridae > Protopterus > Protopterus annectens. The sequence continues at coordinate 1,806,966,366 of NC_056743.1, read as the reverse complement.
TCTATCAAGAAGTTAGTTTAAACAAGGTAAATATGGCCTATGTCAAGATCAAAGGAATTAAGGATCTTTTTCTTGAAAGAACTATTGACCTTGACTTGTACCAATATTTAAATGTCTTAGCTCCTAGGCTACCAAGTTTATTTGGTATCCCTAAGACCCACAAATCGTTATCTAACCCCCCTTTTCGTCCTATTGTAGACAGTCGTGGCTCTATCACATGTGCTTGCGCTAAAATTATTGACAGTATTTTAAGGCCCCTTATTAGCCAAGAACCTCGGATTTGTAAAGACACGTGGAGTTTCCTTCAGACTTTGAACGAAATTCCTTTTGAGGCAGGTTTGTGGTTTTTAATGATTGACATAAAAGACCTGTATACGGTGATACCACAGGATTTGGGTATCCAGTGGGTTCGTGATTTTATGTACAGTAAAAAGGTGGATGATAATATTATTTATCTGATTGAGACTATTAGAAATAGTCTTGAATAATAATTTGATGTTTTTTGAAGGTAAAATATTTTTGCAGAAATCGGGAGTGGCAATGGGATTGCCCTGTGGTGGCAGTTTTGCCAATTGCGTTTTGGCACACTGGGAGAGGACCTTTCTGTTTCCAAACACTTGGTTTATTGAAAATGTTGCCTGGTACACTAGGTACCAGGATGATATGTTCCTCCTTTGTAAGGCTTCACCATCTGAAGTTCCAACCTTTTTAAGGAACATAACTAATATGACTACCTTTCTTGAGTTTACATATAATTTGCAAGAATTTAACATCAACTATTTAGATATTCTAGTTACTAAAGATATGACGAATAAGAGATATAAGAGTGTCATTTACAGAAAGCCGACATATTCTAACGCCTTCCTCCACTTCACTAGCTGCCATCCTAGTTATCAGAAGAAGGCAGTTGTGAAGGGTCAGATGGTTAGGGCGGAAGATGGTATCAAACTATGACGACTTTTTGTCTGAATGTGAACACTTGACTCAAATGTTTATTAATAGGGGATACCCTTGCTCTATGGTTTCTGCTATTAGAACTGAAGTGACACATAAAAGAAATATAGGTTTTTATAAACCAATTCTTTTAAATGTTGGCATCACCCCTGAGAGTAGTATTAGAATAGATTATTGTTCCCATGACAAAAGTCATAACAAAATTTTCACTGGTATCAACTTCCTTTGTACATTTAGTATTGATCATTATGAAATTAGGAAATTGTTGAATAAGAATTGGGCTCTGGTAATGGATGACATAAAACTATTAAGCAACTTAGGTGACGCCCCAAAAATAACGTTTAGAAGAGGTCGTAACCTGAAAACCATGCTTGAAGTCAAACCCCACTCGAAAAGTAAACGTGTTTTTGGTATGACAAAATGTGGTGCATGCAGGCAATGTAAGCACATATGTACTGAGCTTTGTGTTAAAATTAAGAATGAAATGTGTAGGATTGTGGGGAGATTTAATTGTGAGACCAATAGTGTGGTCTATTTAGCTTTGTGTCAGAAATGCGCTGCTTTTTACATAGGGAAGACAGAAAGAAAATTAAAGCAGCACATTTATGAACACATTTATGCTATTAATCGGCAAGACTTAAATAATGCCCTTGCACGGCATGTAAGGGATTTTACTGATCATTATTTTAAATTTACTATTTTAGGTAAAACAACTGCCGATATTAGAGGTGGTCCGTGGCAGACTCATTTAGAAATGAGTGAATTGAGTTGGCAAATTCATACGGGTGCATATATGTACCCTGGTTTGAATGACCATGTTTCCATTAGTTGTATTTTGAAATATTTATCTTTGAAAAGGTAGAATTTGGCCTAATTCAATATTATTTCAAGTTTATAGAAAAGTGCGTATTTATTTATGTATTACATATTTTATATATTTGTACATATTTTTATATATTTGTATGTTCACTTAAAGTCATTAGCCCTGTAAGGACAATGTGTGTATATATATTCAACATTTTTTAACAATCAATATTTAAGAGATGTTGAAATAGATTTTAAATGTAAGTTTTGGTGAACGAAAGTCTTATTTATTTACGTTTTAGCTATTGAGTTTTGTTTTTATGTAATATATTGCAAGTGTGGTTTCTGCAGAGCAAAAGATTTTTTAGCAATTGATTAACATTAATTGAACTGGACCCAATTAAGGTTGATTGTCTAATTAATAAGAGTATATAAATGCACTAGGAATTGTTTGTTAATGTTTGTCTGATGAACGAGAGACACTGTGCCCTCCGAAAGCATTTTGCTAACAATAAAACAGTATCTTTTATCGGGGTTGCATTCCCAAGCTCTCTCTTTTGTTTTTACTAGCTTGTTCTGTGTCTTTTGTTGGCCATTAAGAGAAAAGATATAATTAGGGATGTCTTATCGTGACTAACCTTTCTTTTCGGTTAATTTTAGCCCATCTGCGTAGCTATTAACGTAGAACATATGCTCTTATTAGGAAGCAAAAACTTCAATATTTGAAGATGTACATAGTTGTGTGTGTTATTGTAAAGTTTGTAGGTTTTAGGAGGGTTTTTTGGGGGTCATCTATTCTGTTTGAGGGCTTTAAAAAAAAAAAAAAGTTATGTAAGATGTGACATGGGGCAAATGGTTATGACATGAAACTGTATAAACGACCAACCTGCCGAACAGTATATACATGTAACATAAAAGTTGGAACTAGACATTTAGCAAAAGAGCCGTTATATATAAAAGGTGGTAATAATAACTATATAAGAAAATGCTTTCTGTAATGTCTTTCAATCTAAATGGTCTTACAGATAAATATAAAAAAGAAAGAGTAGTGAACTATATTAAAAAATGTAGAGTGCAAATAGCCATGCTACAGGAGACACACCTGGAAAGAAGTGAACATGTGAATTTGATAAAGAAAAATTTTCAGGATGGTTATTCAGCAGAATATTTGGGGCAAAGGAAAAAAGGAGTACTTTAATTGCAAGAGGAGCTCCAATAGTGACAGAAGAGAGAAAAAAGATGATAATGGAAGACACATAGTACTAAGGGGATACTGGCTAGGGAGGATTACACTAGCATTCATTTACATCCCCCTTAAAACTGCTATAATGAAGCTTAAGAAAATTTTGGGAGAAATAATCAGCTTTCAACAAGGAATATTACTTATAAGTGGAAACTGGAATATGGTTTGCAACAGTGAAGATGTGTCGGGAGGATCTAGAAGGGATAATATAACAAGGGAGGGTAGATTTTTGAAGAAATTTCTGAAAATGTTTGGCACGGAAGATGTGAATTCAGCAATAAGAGTTCAGAGTGAATTTACATATTACTCACCAAGATACAAAAACTGGGCTAGGCTACACATATTTTATATCTCATAGGAAGATGTGCATTTAACTGAAGGTCTTAAAATGCACGCAATAACCATTTCAGATCATGTACCAATAATAACTAAAATAAAAACAAAACGCAATGACATGAAAATGAGGCACTGGCACTTTCCCACCTACCGGTTGAAAAGAGAGAGGAATTTAAGGAACGGGTTGTGGAATTAATTCAGGAGCTAGGGTTGGGAGGGTGGCCTAATGGTTAAGGTGTTTGCCTTACAAACACAAGGTACAGGGTTTGAATCTCACAGGGGATAACTGGCTAGGCTTAAAAAATGGCTCGCAAGGACAGTTAGCCTAGTATTAACCTATCCCAACCCTGGCTCCTGAATTAATTCCACAACCCATTCCTTAAATTCCTCCCTCTTTTCAACCGGTAGGTGGGAAAGTGCCAGTGTCTCATTTTCATGTCATTGCGTTTTGTTTTTATTTTAGTTGATCCTAATGTACTCGTAATATTAAATGTTTGTGAACTTGGAGCTTTTCTCCTCGGGCCTCCACTGAAAATGGACATGTATCCAGTTGGACTAGCCCGTCAACAAATGTAAAATAAATAAAATAAATAAATGAACCTACTAGAGAAGACAGATTTGTCTTCTAAAAACATAGCTAAGGAGTGGGATAAAATTAAAGTGGAGTTTAAAACTAGGTTAGAAATAATAGAAAGGGAGATATGGCTAAACAGTAACAAGAATCACCCTTAGAGGACTGACAAATATTGCAAAATAGGGGAAATCTCTCAGAACAAGAAAAGGAGCAACTGCAGAATGCTCAGCAGAAAATAAGGAATTACCTCAATAATATTCATGAATTTAGAAAGATTGCTGTTAAGGAACTGTTTTTTGATCTTTTAGAGCACAAAAACTTTTGGCACAATAACTCAGGCAACAAAAAGTGGAAAGGGCAGTCACCAAGCTTAGGAAGCCGATAACAAGAGACCCTGTAGAAGTATTAGAAATATTTTGGAAATTTTATGAAAATTTGCATAAAGCAGAGAAATATGGAAATCAAGAAAAGGTACAAATGGAAATATTTATGGAAGAATTAAATATGCCAAAGTTAGAGGTAAATGAGGCTCAATTACTAACAGTTAGGATGGGAAAGGATGAGATAAAAATAGCTATATATAACCAATCTACAGGAAAACCTCCAGGAAAAGATAGTATTCTTGTGGAAGTTTGGCAGTTAGGAGGGGAAAAATGATAAAGATCTGGAAGGTTTTAACAGTATTTTAAGAGGAGGAGAAGTTCCAGCATCCTGGAAGAAGGCGGTGGTAACGATAATACCTAAAGAGGGTAAAGATCCATCAACTCCAGCATCATACAGGCCTATTTAAATAATAAACCATGATTATAAAGCGTTTATGTCTATAATGGCTAAAAGAATGGCAAAAGTGATACCAAAATTGACAGATATGGATCAGTGTGGTTTTGTGGATGGGAGGCAAACATTTGACAATATTAACAGAACACTGATGATCCAGGGGGAAGCAGAATGTAAGAAAGTACCACTTTTATTGATGGGTCTTGATGCAGAGAAAACATTTGACAGAGTAGACTGGGACTTCATGAGCAGGACAATGGAAGCATTTGCTTTCCCTGATACAATTATAAGGTTAATTAAAATATATGAGGGATCGGAGGTGCAAATTAAAGTGGGTGGGGTCCTCTCTGATACTTTCTGCTTGAGTAGAGGAACTAGACAGGGTTGTCCACTTTCCCTTGTGTTGCTTACATTATATTTAGAACCACTGGCAAAGAAAATAAGGGACTCAGAAATTCAAGGATATAATTGGTATGGTAGTCAGGAAAAGCTGGCTCTATTTGCAGATATTATGTTATACATGACAATACCAGAAAGGGACATTACCGTGTTGTGGAACATTTTAAGACCATTTCAGATCTTCTCAGGATACAAAATTAATGAAGCTAAATCAAAGGCAGTAGCGGTAAATTATGTATCCACGCATGAACTGGTCCAACAATATCCATATTTATAGGGATATGATAAAATTAAGTATTTAGGAGTATGGATTAGAAATTACTATGTGGTGACAGCTAAGGATACCTGGGAAGAAATTAAACAGAAGATAATACATAAATTGAGAAACTGGAAGTTTTGCTATATGGATAGGGGATACTAAGATACAAGCAATTAAAATGTTTTTAGTCCTATCAGTCTTACACACAGGTCAGGCATACTTTTATCAACTGGAGGAGAAAATGTGGATAGCAATTAAACAGAGCTGAAGAATTTTATCTGGGAAGGGAAGACAGCAAGGGTCAAGTGGGATAAGCTGATTCTACCAATAGAACAAGGTGGAATAGAATTACTTAATTTGAGGGGGAGATTTTAGAGCAACACAGTTAAGGCTCTTACATAGCACTGGCAAGAAACTATAATTCAAGGTGGAAAGGGATGATGCAGGGAGGAAGCTTGAGAAATAAGGAGAGATTGGGATTTTGGATGCAAACTCAAACGAAGAACATCAACCAAAATCATACAGAGTACTATATTCATAAAACAGCAGGAAGCATTCTAAGAACCAAACCAGCACTAGAATGGAGAAAAAAGATTTTGCTGATAGGGTTGATTGTGGTCAGGGATACAAATAGGTAAGAGGGGGCTGGAATTTATTGGAGAAAATTGGCAAAGGAACCAAGGTACTGGGGGCAAATAACTAGAGAGGGAAAGGTAATAGAATGGGAAGAGGCCAAAAAAATTATTTGGATGGCAGGTTAGAGATTGCCTTCCCTATCACGGATTGATATTAGAGTATAGGCAAAGGGAAACAAATAGTGGGCTCTTAAATGAAAGACCAGCACTGGTAGAGTTTTTAATAGAATCTAGAACCAAAGCTGCCATTAGAAAAGGAATAATTAGTAAAACATATAAAATACTGCATGATAATTACAAGAGTCAATCAGAGGAGCTTAGAAAGGATTGGAAAGAGAGATTGGATAAGCAATTCACAAAGAGACAATGGGGGGGGGTGTATATCTCCCAGGTATGCAACAAAGTCTAGAAGATTTAGAATTTTTGCCTGGAAATGTTTACATAGGTATTTTTATACCTCTAGTAGACTCCAAAGAATTTTTCCTCAGGTAGATAGCAAATGCTGGAGGTGTGATGGGCAAGAAAGAGGTAGCTGAGAACATTTTTTGGAGGTGTGATGAGCTGGCAGACTTTTGGGATTCTCTGCGGGCCGGTCTGTCAGAGATGCTGGGTGGGTAGACTGGACTGACTGGGGAGATGATTTTTTTGAGTTATGCTACAGAACTGGAATTTCCTATATATATTAAAGCCTTGCAGAGTCTAATTATGGTGGCTTCCAAAAAAGCAATTACTAGAAAATGGAACCCAAAGTCTAAACCAACTTTACTAGAAGTAGTGACTATAGTAACAGAGATAAAAGAACTGGAATTGGGATCTTTAGAAAAGGGAAGGAGCAAACTACATAGAAAAAAAATGGAAATTGTGGGAACAGTGTATGCAGAGCAGGAACGAGGTTTAAGAGGCAGGATTTGAATGAGCTGTATAATGCTTAACTGACAGTGACTAGAAGGTTTATAAGTGATGTATAATGTTTACAACTACAGTTGTTTCAATGGTGTCTGTGATGTAAACTGTTTGCAACTAAAGTGATATAATTCTGTACGTTTTTCATTTATATAAATGTAAGACTGCCTTTGTCATATGTGGAAATTTAATAAAGATGTTTGGGAAAAAATATAATTAGAGATGTATAATCAATGAACAGAAAGATCTCCAGGAAGAGATGGAATTCCTGTGGCAGTTCGGAAGCTAAAGGGGAAGTAAGTGTTAAAAGATCTGAAAGGTTTAGTTCAATAGCATTTTAAAAGGAGGGAAAGTACCAGCATCTTGGAAGAAAACTGCGGTGGCTGTATTACGAAAACTGGCTGTGTGGCTTGGTGGGTTGATGCACTGTTGTTCATGTGAAATGGTACTGGGTTTGTAACAGCCTGTAGGTGTATTTCTGGGTGGAAGGTCAGCATAATGGTTAAGGTGCAAGCCTTATTAGCACAAAGTGCAAGGTTTGATTCTCACATTGGGTAACTGGCTAGGCTTAAAATAGCCCATAAGGGCAGTTAGCCTAGTACTAATCTATGAACCTAAGAGAGGGCAAAGACTCTTCAGACCAAGACTGATATGGATTCATTTCCATTTTAAACCCTGAATACAAAGCATTTATATCTTTACTAGTTAAGATAATGACTAAAGAGTTACCAAAAAATTATAGATATGGACCAATGTTGTTTTGCAATGGTTTCCGATTCAGAAAAAAAGTTAATCTCCTAGTCTCAACTTTTCATTATATTCCTTTCTTCCATACAAACTGTATTTTTCTAGTTCTAAACTCTCTCTATTCCATCTCTTCTAGTCTAGGCCCCATTAGCAAAATTCTTTTTTTTTTTTTTAAGAATCCTCCTTCATTCCCATTTAGTGCATTTATGTATCTTATTATCCAGCATCCATCTTCAATCTTTTCCTTCCAGATGATCCATCTGCTTTACCTCACTTATTTTCTCTGTGGTTGCCTGAAGTCCTCTGACTCCCCCCTCCCTCCAAAAATACAACTGCTACTCTCTCCATTCCTCCCCTCTGCCTTGTTCTCTATCTTCCCTTGTAGGTAGTAGTCATAACACAGCATCTTCTCTCCCTCTCTCATTTTCACTTTTGTTTCTTGTAATAGAACAATGTCTCACCCATCCTCTTCAGCTTTTCTTGAACTCTCCTCCTGACAGGATTTGAAGAACCTCTCCAATGTTCCAGGTAATCATCTGCATTTTCCATGTTGTTTCTGCTCAACCTTGTTTGCCATCCAGTATAACCCTTCCTTCAGGCCTACCCTCAGAGTTGAACACTGCATTCTTTGCCAGCTGCCTATGTTTGGACCCCTCCTCAACCCCTGCAACCCTACCTTTTGGCTCTAGCATATGCTTGGGTAAGCCCTGAACATGCACCTTTTTTTCATTTTGCTCGCATCCAGCTGTCCCTCACACTAATACACTGCATGCCAACCCAGTACTGATGTCACAATAAAGCATTCTCATTCACTGGTTTCCACTTCTCACTGGTTCACTGGTCTGGTGCTCTTGTTTCTTGTGTAGGATAATTGAGCACTATTTTCTTTATTTACAGTCTTATAGATCTTTAGGTTTTCATGTTAAATTAGAAGTTATGTACTCACCATAACGTTCCATCTGAGTAGGCGACTTCATTCGGATGCAACCTGTGGGTATCGGATCCGACCTCGGATCCGAGCCGGCAATTCAAAAGCTTAGGCTCCGAGCTCCTAGCTCCTCCCTCTTACCCATAACCCCTTGCCAAGCCCTGACTGACCTCAGATTGAGTTTGCCTCAAAATACTGACTACAGTACACGAAAACAGCATAAATACTCGCTCTATAAAGGACAGGGGGATGGAGGGGGGGATGGTTGCATCCGAATGAAGTCGCCTACTCAGATGGAACGTTATGGTGAGTACATAACTTCTAAATCTGAAGTAGGCAGACTTCATTCGTCTGCAACCTGTGGGACAGAGTCCCCAGCTACCTGAATCTTGGGCCGTCATGGAAGGATGTTTGAGCACCGCTGAGCCAAAGGATGCTCTTCCTCTAGAAACAACATCCACCTTATAATGAGAAATAAAAGTATGAGGCGAGGCCCAAGTAGCTGCCGCGCAAATATCATCCAATGATACACGGGACTTAAAGGCGTCTGACGTGGAAACTGCCCTAGTAGAATGAGCCGTAACCCTCTGAGGAGCAGGTCTACCTGAAGTGTCATATGCCTGCAGAATACAATTAGCAATCCATTTAGATAGTGTGACTTTAGATACTGCTTTACCCAGAGCAAATTTAGCAAAGGAGACAAACAGCTGATCTGATTTCCTGTGACCAGCTGTTCTGTGAACATAAAAACGTAATTGTCTATGAACATCCAAGGAATGCAATTTGTATTCTCCTTTGTTTGAGTACTTGGGAAAAAACACAGGTAAATTGATTGATTGGTTAATATTAGATTCAGAAGAGACCTTAGGAAGAAAAGATGGATTGGTCCTGAGGCACACCCTATCACGGAAGAAAGAAAGGTAAAGCTGACGGCGTAGAGCCTGAAGCTGAGACACCCTTCTGGCTGAAGTGATAGCTAGCAAGAAGGCAGTCTTCCAGGAAAGGTACTTTAGATCTGTAGAAGCTGCAGGCTCAAGGGAGGAGCAGTAAGGGCTTGCAGAACTAAAGACAAGTCCCAAGGTGGTACCACCTCCTTGACTGGAGGCCTCAACAAAAAATCCCTTTGAGAAATGTTTTGCATAATTTGCGTCATAAGGGAGCTGTCTCATGACCAATGTGATAATGCTTGAGATAGCTGCCAATTGTACCTTAACCGTGGAAGAACTTGCCCCCTGGAGAAAGAGGGCTGTTTAAAAAACCACCCCCGTCGACATAGGTGCCGAGAAAGGATCCAAAGTTCTCTGTTCCGCCCAAATAGAGAATCTCTTCCATTTGCTGCGATAAACCTGCCTGGTGGAAGGTTTATGAGCTGGCACTGAGATGGCCTTGACCGGTGATGAGATACCGAGTCCTAATCAAGGATGGAACTGGAGCAGCCAAGCTGTCAACTTAGATTGGGAACCGACATTCCCAGAGGGTGGGAGATGAGATCCGAATTGGATCCCGAATCCAGGGTGGATTGATTTTGTGAGACCATCACGAAGGAACCAAGGTTGGAGGCCAGAACGGGCAATGAGAATCATTCTGCTCCCCAAACTGTTGGCTTTCTGCAGAAGCCTCTGCATCAGAGGAAGTGGAGGGTAGGCATAAAGGAGACCGGGAGGCCAAGCATGCACCATTTTAACTTCTTCTTCACATCCTCCATATTGTGAGGCTTGAACCATTCCCCTTCTCACTCCACTTCCAGAACTGCAGTGTTTCAACCATGCAGCTGATCTACACATTCTTATCTAACACCACCAGCATAGCTTTCCTTTTCCTAGAGAGTGTTTCAAAGTAATCCTTCACCAGCTTTACAGACAAACGCAAATGCCTGTTTTTTTTTTGTTTTAATTTTTTTACAGCAAAGAAATGAAAGCATGCCAAAGCATGCCTGGAATCAGCACAAACACAAAACCAAGCTCAAAAAACAAAACTTGAAACCACGGAGCCACACCAGTTAAGACTGCAAAGAGTTGATGATTCTGGTACTTCGGCTATTGCCCTCACGAAATATTTTTGCATTACCAAGCAGTCAATTTTATGTAAGTATAATAAGTATAACAAGCACCAATTAACACATAATAAATTGACTCAAGGGTTCCAAACGATTCCCCACTAATAAAACACTTTACAAAACAGTGACTACCACTTTTCAAAGTGAATAACAACAAGTGCAGCATTAAGCAATGAAACACAATAATGCTACATATTAAAACTGACTTCCAAATTAATACCATAAGATTATACTGTCCTATAATTTAATCTGGTTTCTAACTGTAATAATTTGTGTAGGAAATGTTCTAACTAACAATTTCTGTAGAAAATTATTTAATGAATCACACTGCTACTTTAAGTGATTTCTGCATTTTACACTGTTTATTGCACTTTAAGTTACTAATTGTTGCAAATTGTTTTTGTAGGCTACACACTAAAGTGCGCTAGCCGATTTATAGCATTTACTGTCTGTTTTTTTCCTTATCTCTGTAATAAAACAAAAAAATCTCTTGTTTTCCCGCCAAATTTTTACTGAACTAGAGTAGTCCAGTTTCAGAGTTGCTGATCCCTGGGCTTTGTTTTTAGTTCCTGTTACTGATCCATTGCCTTATTAGGAAGGAGGGAAGTTTCTTTGCTTACCAGTGGGAGTGGGAAGCACTGAGCGGCCTTTTTGTCCGATTTGGTGAAGTTTCAGCCAGAAACTAGTAGTCCATTGGTCGTTTTAGGCCAATTCCTAGCTCCCTTCAGCCCCCTGCTATAAAACACGCTAAACTGTACTGCTGATCTAACCAGCATATCCTATAACTGAAAAGTTCATCTCTACTTGATTCCCAAGTAGACTATTCTCCCTTCTATCTGTAAAGCCTAGCTCTAACTGCTACAGTCCTTGCACCTTGATAAAGCACTCTTTTATTATAGATAGTACCCCACCAGCCTAAAACCCACTTCCCCCGGAGTCCTTTGAAAGTCTCTTTATCTACTACTTCTAGTATGTCGAGGGATCAGTTGCTAGTGTCCTCCAGCTCAACTGGTGAACCTTAGAATATTGAGGCAATGTTACAATTGCCTCATGTACACAGACAATCCTCTCCTTCTCCCACAAAACACAAATACATGCGAGATGCAACTATACGGCCAAACTGGAGGCTGAGCTCTCTCAACATAGGGACTGGCAAGACCAGACAGGAGGAGAAAGGTAACCACACACAATACATACCCAGTCAGCTACACATGGTACCATCACAACTTCAAATCATACACATACTCACACAAAGACATACCGGAGGCTCTGATCAAAAATTTACCAAAACAGCAGAGGCCACCAAAGCAGACACCCAAACAACTACCACCTCACGAATTCCCAACATATGCAACACATAGACCACACAGTGTCAAACAGTCACAGCCCTATACAAACAAAATGCCAGACACACACTCTGTCGTTGGTGATTCCATAGTCAGACACACTGACGCCCGCTCACCAGACTGAGTAAGGAGAAGGTCACAGGTAGCTGCCTGTCGGGCGCCAGAATCCGCCTACATAACGCAAGCACTCCAGGTCTCTCTCAACAGCAGGTACAAGTCACGACTCAGTCATTGTCCACGCTGGTGTCAACGACCTGAGATGTACCTCCTTGGACTACATGAAAAGGTGTGCGTGACATCGAGGAGCTCTCTGATTATGTAGCCCAGGCAGGTATGACCCTGACCTTGAGCAGTATCCTACCTTCACCTAGAATGATGCCACAATACAGCAGATAGATGATCAGCTTTAATAATTGGCTTAAATTCTGGTGTCATTCAAAGGGGATCCAATGTCTGTCTGCCTGGGATGACATGCTGGACAAGTTTTCACGCTGCCGCCCAAGGGACGGCTTGCACCTGTCACCCCCTGGGCTTCGGATATTGGCAAAGGCTCTTGCCAATTCCCCATAGTGCCTTTTTAGGCAAGGCTCAAATTCTAAACCTACCACACCCTAGAACACCAAAAAGGAAAAAAAAACTAAGGGTAATGCTGCTCAATGCCAGAAGTCCTCAATCTCAAGATGCACGCACTGCAGAGGCCCTTCTCAATATGGAGAACATCGAAATTGCGAATTGTCTATGAACATCCAAGGAATGCAATTTGTATTCTCCTTTGTTTGAGTACTTGGGAAAAACACAGGTAAATTGATTGATTGGTTAATATTAGATTCAGAAGAGACCTTAGGAAGAAAAGATGGATTGGTCCTGAGGCACACCCTATCACGACGGAAGAAAGAAAGGTAAGGCGGACGATAGAGCCTGAAGCTCAGACACTCTTCTGGCTGAAGTGATAGCTACCAAGAAGGCAGTCTTCCAGGAAAGGTACTTTAGATCTGTAGAAGCTGCAGGCTCAAAGGGAGGAGCAGTAAGGGCTTGCAGAACTAAAGACAAGTCCCAAGGTGGTACAACCTCCTTGACTGGAGGCCTCAACAAAAAAATCCCTTTGAGAAATGTTTTGCATAATTTCGCCGTCATAAGGGAGCTGTCTCATGACCAATGTGATAATGAGATAGCTGCCAATTGTACCTTAACCGTGGAAGAACTTGCCCCTGATGAAAGAGGTCTGTTAAAAATCCAGCACCGCTGACATAGGTGCCGAGAAAGGATCCAAAGTTCTCTGTACCGCCCAAATAGAGAATCTCTTCCATTTGCTCCGATAAACCTGCCTGGTGGAAGGTTTATGAGCTGCCACTAAGATGGCCTTGACCGGTGATGAGATACCGGAGTCCTAATCAAGGATGGAACTGGAGCAGCCAAGCTGTCAACTTCGCGCAGATTGGGAACCACATTCCCAGAGGGTGGGAGATGAGATCCGAATTGGATCCGAATCCAGGGTGGATTGATTTTGTGAGACCATACAAGGGGAACCAAGGTTGACGAGGCCAGAACGGGCAATGAGAATCATTCTGCTCCCAAACTGTTGGCTTTCTGCAGAAGCCTCTGCATCAGAGGAAGTGGAGGGTAGGCATAAAGGAGACCGGAGGCCAAGCATGCACCAGAGCATCTCTCGGAATTCCCCTGGTGGGGAAGCAGAGCGAAGAAATTGTCGCATTTGGCGCTTGAGGGAGAGGCAAAAGATCGCAACAGGGTTGCCCCAGACGGCAAAAATCTTCTTCGCTACTTGAGGATTGAGAGACCACTCGTGTGGAGAAAGAATGGTGCTGACTGAGCTTGTCCTAAGGATGTTGGACTTTCCCGGAATGTGCGTTGCTACCAGAAAGCGCTTGGTGGAAATTGCCCATTCCCAGACTCTCATGGCCTCTCGACAAAGGGGTAAGACCTGGTTCCTCCCTGTTTGTTGATATACCAGACTACCGACATGTTGTCTGTCTGAATCACAATAGTCCCTGAAGGAAGAACGTGGTGAAGTGCTTGCAACGCTAGGAGCACCGCCCTCATTTCCAGGACATTTATATGCAATGACGTCTCTGTGGGATTCCACGTGCCTTGGACAATCTTTCCCGCAGAATGCCCCCCCCACCCGAGGCAAGAAGCATCCGTGGTCACTGTGGCTCGGGGAAATGCAGCACAAAAAGGTCTCCCTGCCAGGGGCTCCGGAGAAAGAAGCCACCAAAGAAGGGAGTCCCTGCACACCTTACTGACCGCAATCGGAGCGTTGAGAGGGGAACAAAGAGGGGACCACTGAACCTGAAGGGTCCATTGAAGAACCCGCATTCGTAAGCGAGCATGAATGAGAAGCGGAATAGCTGCCGCCATAGACCCTAGGGCTCTCAGGACCGAAGCTGCAGTTGGAGATGGTTGCAGGACCGCTGTCACATGACACTTCAGGTTGGCAATTCTGTCTGGAGTGAGGAAGGCTCGCATTGATCTGGTGTTTAGTCTTCCTCCTATGAAATCTATAACTTGTTTTGGGTGCAGCAAAGATTTCTCCCAGTTGATCGTGATGCCCAGCCTTGGGGCCAGTTGAAGAAAGTAGTCTCTGGCTGAGCACAGACGATGCCTTGATGATGCCGTAAGGAGCCAGTCGTCCAGGTACGGAAAGACCTGTAATCCCTGGAGCCTCAGGTGGGCCGCTACCACCGCTAGCACCTTGGTGAACACCCTGGGGCTGAGGTGAGACCAAAGGGAGGACCCTGAACTGATAATGACTGGCTCCCAGCCGAAGCGAAGAAACCTCCTGGATCGCCTGTCCATGCGAATGTGGTAGTACGCTGTCCTTGAGGTCGATGGAGCACATCCAGTCGTTCTCCCTCAAGAGGGAAGTATAGATTGAGGGTGACCATCCGAACTTTTGCTTGGTTACTGACAGGTTCAGCTGGGAAAGGTCTAAGATTGGTCTTAGGTCCCCGCTTTCTTTGGCACCAAAAGAACCTGGAGTAAAACCCTAATCCGGTTTGATCTAGGGGATGCGCTGGATAGCTCTTTTTCTAGCAGCTGTTCGTTTTCGACAGCTGCCGCCTCCCTTTGGTCGGGTGGAACATCTGGGAGGCTGCGATATTGGGAACCTTGAATAGGGGAATTGAATAACCTCTGGATATGACACGAAGCACCCAACGGTCTGTTGTTATGGACTCCCAAGAAGTCAGGTGCCTCGAAGCCCGACTGCCTCCAGAGACGGACAGCCGGGCAATCCTTCAGGGCTGCTGCGTGGGTCTATCAGAGAAAGGTTCTCTGGACCCAAAGTTGCTAGGAGCCCCCCTGCCTCTAGGACGACGACCTCCCCGTCCTCCTCTGCCACGGAAGGACTGGTTATCCGAGCAGGCTGGGACTGCTGCGATTTCGGAACCACATCTTCTTCTGTCCCTTTTGGTTCTTAGAGAAGGACCTCTGGGGAGCTGAGAAGCGGACTCCGACGGCAGACAGCGTCTTCCCATCCTTTTCGCTCTGGACTAATGTTTCGCGAACAGTCTTGCCAAACAAGGCAGAACCATCGAAGGGCATTCAAGGTCGCCTTTGAAGGGCTCTGCAAAATCACAGTGGCGGAGCCAGGCCTGTCGCCTCATGACTAGGCCTGCTCCGCTGGCTCTAGCGGCTCCCTCAGTAGCATGAGAAAGCAGCCGCATAGACGTACTGGAAACTGATCTGAGAGTGGCCATTCGGGTGGAATATACCTGTTTATCCTCACTGACATGGACTCCGGGGAGATGCAGCGTATTCTTTAATCAGATCCCGTTGCATCCTAATGACATGTGCCATGTAGTTCAGCTCTCAAAGAGAAGGTTGCTGAACTGAAAACTCGCTTCCCAATCGCGATCCATCGAGGACTCCTTGCCCGGAGGATGCATGGAGGGACTCTCCTGGGCCAATTCCCTCTTCGTGGCTGCAGCCATCATCATGGCATCTACTGGGGCCTTGCTCCAGTGAGTGCGGTCCCGGAGGGAAAGGATGCGGTCAGGACGCTTGGGGACAGGCTCAACGGTGTCCGATCCTTCCACGCCTGATGGATATAAGGTCCACCAGAGGGTCAGCAGGAGGGGACACCCAAGAGGTAGAAGGGCCTCGAATGCCTCCAAGAACACAGACTCGTCCGAGGAAGCCTTGGGGCAGACCACCCCCTGATCCTTAACATCTCCATAATGTCTCCAAATGAGACGCCCTCAGGGGTGACCTAGGGAGCCTTCCCTTCATCCAAATCTGTGTCTTCAGTAACGGACTCGGGGAGTCCATGTGCCTCCTTTACACTTACGCTTCGAGGTACTTCATCGGGGCTGTCCGAGGAGTACTCTTCAGCAGTTGGATGTTCCAAGGGAACCACTTGGGACATCGGGCGGCTGTTCCTGGGACCGGCTGGTGGGGCCTGGCCCAACTGCAAGGGAGTGCGGGATGGAGCTGGCAGGGACCGGGGTCCGGACGTCCTCAACAGTGCCCTTTCCACCACGCCGGCCGAGGGAGCCAGCTTCTCTAAACCCGAGCCGACCCCACTCGGATCCGACGACGGATCGGAGTCGGAGCGAAACCGCCGGATCCGAGACCGTGTGCTCCGACCTGGACGAAGCCGAAGACACACCAGCTCCCTCGGATCCGAGGCTCGGTCCTCGGCTCAGAGAGGTCGGGTCCGGCACCCGAAGCACTCAAGGGATGGGACGGATCCGAGGTGCGCCGACCTATCGGATCTGACCCACCCCCGGATCCAAGTCTGCCCGGCGCCGACAGCTCCGAACCCGTGGTATGGGTCAGAGAAGGAGCCAAAGGGGCGAAAAACGGGGTCGAAGCCCCTCCCGGATGGGGGTTAGAGCACTCCCATTTGCATTTGGGCCTGGATGAATTTCCTCATCATCCGTCCATATCAGCTTCACTCATGGAAAAGTTGACCTGGTGGAGGCCACCGGCGGACCTAGAGAGCCGCCTCGGAGACCTCCTAGAAGGGCTAGCCTCCTCCTCCTCGGGTCCAGGAGAGAACCGAGGGAGTGGAGCCGAGGAGGAGGAAAGCTAGAAGGCACAGGGAGGCCCGCTTAGACGGAGGAGCAGAACTGGAAGTTTCGCCTCCGCTTGTGGTGCCTCTCCTGTGCCTCTCCTTCTTCTCTCCCTAGATGACTCTTCCTCCCGGCAACTTAGAGGGAGGTTGAGTCCCAGCCGGAGGGGAGAGCCCACAGCAACAGGCTGCTGAGTAGAAGGGGCAGAAGCCGGCAGTATCTGGAGGTAAAGACCCGCCAGCACCAGCTACCTCCTCCCTCAAAGCCTGGGGGTTGAACCCTGCACAAATGGTACAACCAGAAGACAGGTGTTCAACCCCAAGATGACCAGAGGAGTGTGGCCATCCGCTGGGGACAGCTTATGGCCACACTCGGTACATTTAGAGAAAACAGCCTTATGGGCTTCAGACATAACCCCAGAAGGCCTAACACAACACACACACACTAACTACGAAAACCCGAGAAATATTAACTAAAAGAGAGAGGAAAGCCTAACACAATCAACACTAATAATATATGAAACAAAAATAGAGAATTTGTAAACTTTTTTTGTCAGACAAACTTATCTGTCACCAAAAAACGCCAGGAGCTCTAGAATCCGTAGCTACTTGAAAAGCGGCAAACGAAATCTGAGGTCAGTCAGGGCTTGGCAAGGGGTTATGGGTAAGAGGGAGGAGCTAGGAGCTCGGAGCCTAAGCTTTTGAATTGCCGGCTCGGATCCGAGGTCGGATCCGATACCCACAGGTTGCAGACGAATGAAGTCTGCCTACTTCAGATCTTATGTTTACTTCATTTTGTTATACATCAGTAAATATCTTTGAAAAATATATTACTTACCTTTGAGATTTGTACCTATGTCTCCTTTGACTATATTACCCCTCATTACCCCAGGAATTTCTTAATTTCCTTCTGTTTGCAATATTCTGATGATATGTTCTGTGGGTTATATTCTGCAAAATAATAACCTATTTCATTTAATACAGCCTTCCAACTTTGCCCACAGTCACATGAATGTTTATGTCCCTTCCACTTATTTCTCATTTCTCTTTTTCTACAGTTACTTTCATTCTTTCTTTATTCCTGCCTTACACATCACATCTTCACCTCCTCCATCCATCATAAATGCTGTTTTACTCCTCACTTGTCCAGCAGTTCAGTTCTGAGTCATCTGAAACATTTAGTACAATGTGCTCCCATCTCCTTTGAGCTCTCTCATGCCTATCTATGCTTCTTTTTCTGTACAATTCTTCCTTGAGAGATGCTTCTCACTTTTCAGTCCCTTTGATATGTCTTTCCACTTGTTTTCCCTCCTCTATTTCATCTCTCTTCTAATCTCTTTGGGGTTCCTTTGTGTCTTTTCTGCTCATTTCTTACCAGCATGTGATCCCTTCTGCACTTACTGGTCTTGTTTTCTTCCCTGTCGGGTGTTCAACGTGCAACATTGCATGCCTAAAAGTTTCTCTACATCACCTCTTATGTCTAAGGTTGCTCTCCAAGTCCATGTCTTACAGCAATTAAGATTTTTATTGCCTGTGTGTTTTAGTCTATGATCATTTTATTTTAACTTCTTCTTCACATCCTCCATATTGTAAGGCTTGAACCATTCCCCTTCTCACTCCACTTCCAGAACTGCAGTGTTTCAACCATGCAGCTGATCTACACATTCTTATCTCTTCTAACACCACCAGCATAGCTTTCCTTTTCCTAGAGAGTGTTTCAAAGTAATCCTTCACCAGCTTTACAGACAAACGCAAATGCCTGTTTTTTTTTGTTTTCATTTTTTTACAGCAAAGAAATGAAAGCATGCCAAAGCATGCCTGGAATCAGCACAAACACAAAACCAAGCTCAAAAAACAAAACTTGAAACCACGGAGTCACACCAGTTAAGACTGCAAAGAGTTGATGCTTCTGGTACTTCAGCTATTGCCTTCACGAAATATTTTTGCATTACCAAGCAGTCAATTTTATGTAAGTATAATAAGTGTAACAAGCACCAATTAACACATAATAAATTGACTCAAGTGTTCCAAACGATTCCCCACTAATAAAACACTTTACAAAACAGTGACTACCACTTTTCAAAGTGAATAACAACAAATGCAGCATTAAGCAATGAAACACAATAATGCTACATATTAAAACTGACTTCCAAATTAATACCATAAGACTATATTGTCATATAATTTAATCTGGTTTCTAACTGTAATAATTTCTGTAGGAAATGTTCTAACAATTTCTGTAGAAAATTATTTAATGAATCACATTGTGGTCTGGCTAACATGCTAAAGAAAAAGCTGGCATCCAGACCATTGTGCATGGAAACATGCCTGACTCTACTTTCTACTGCTGCTTGCCACTGTCCCACCCTGTGTATCCTTCTCAGTTAGTACCTCTTGATTTCCTAATAGCACAAATCTCTCCTGTAACACCTGCATTACAAATTGCTCCAGTTCAGTGTTGCTCACTCTCTCTTGTATTCCAGTTATCTCAATGTTGTTCCTTCTTGAGTAATTTTCAAGATCAGCTGTCTTTTTTCATTTTTGTTTTACTATTTCTGTTAGTTCTTATATTCTGTGGATCTATTCTTGCATCTCAGTTTTAATTTCTGCTTTAAATTCTTTCAAATTCTGCATCTTTCTTTGTAGCCTTTGCATCTCTGTTTGCTGCTGTCCTTTTGTTTATCTGAAGGAGTGCACATCCTGGCCTACTTGCTTTATCTTTTCAAAGCTATTCTTTATTTACAGCACTGAACGCACCCATCTGTTCCTCCTTTTGTTACTGTTTACTCCTATTTCTTTCCAGGTTGTTTTTATTTCTCTCTGCCAACACTATTTTAATACAAATTTCTGCAAACCCTGTCCAGAGCTGGTCTCTGTAGTGCCACCTCTAGGTATCCGTGTGTGCGGGGGTGGGGGTACCATATGTCATTTTTGATCCAGAATTCTGTAAAAGCTACAAGGTGCAAGTCATGTTGTGCAAATAATGCATTTATTAGGTTAGTTTTATTTCTTAGGTTTTGTGCATTTGTCAGATAACAAGATAAGGGAGTTAGGCCAGGTTTATGCTTAACAGGTACCCCCAAGTACTAGTAATAGGATGAATGGGATATATTTATAGAGAGGTTTTGTTTTACTGGAGTAAATAAGTGAGTGGGTGGAAAGTGGGTATGCACAAAGTTTTTTGGCAAAGCTGATGACAGAATGGATGCACAGGAGAAACTGGCTGGTGAAGTGTGATGGTGTTAGAAGAAGGACTTTGGTGAAGATGATGGAGATCTTTTGTATGTTTGCCACATGTGCATTCTTCAGTCATAAGATATAGATAATGGTCATAGGTAGTTACTAGGCATGCAGTCCAAGATACCATTAAGGAAACTATCCCAAACATCCAATTGCCCCTAAACACTGTCTGGCTAACAGACTTGCTCAAAGCCATACAGAAGTCAAATGAAGATGGAAAGATTTGAATACTGTACCCTTGGAACATAAAGCAACTAATTAACAAGTCAGAGCTTTAGTCCTCTGCACTAACTGCCATGTGTTCAGCAGCAACCTTACTTCAACATCATTCTGTGGTGTTCTACCTATGTTTGCTCAAATTCAAGCTGGCTTGTGCAAATTTCTTTCTTCTGATCTTATTAGGTATTCACACCACTACGCACAAGGATACTGCAATGCTTCCATGCATATCTTTCAGAACCCAGTCAAAAGAGTATGAACTGTATTGGATGATGCAAAAGGAGGCAGAAAAGAACATCAGAGGTGATGTGTAAGTGGTGCTAAGTGTGAGAGAGACAACAATAACTGACAAGAAAATGGAATAAAATATTTTATAATTGCATTAAGGAGCATGCTAAAAACAAGAAAATAAATGTTAAATGTTAAAAAAAAAAACAGCAGGGGAAAATACAGAGAAACAGAAGAAATCAGGATAAACACTTTGGCTCAGTTTTCTCAAACTAGGTGATGGGAAGATATCTAGAGAACATTCTACCTTGGAATACGAATCCTATCACACATGGAAATGTTATGGGATACGTTTTAAAACTGAATATGGAGAACGCAATGATGGCAGCCAAAATGTAATGTCTAAGTTCTAATATAGGTAAGGCTATAGTTACTGAGCCCTCTACAAAACTGTCACATCATGGAAAATGGGAGTAATCACCTTGTACTAAAGGAAGGCTAATGCAAGTCCATTTCACAAGAGCAAGAGAAGAAAATAAATGGAAGACTTATTAAGGGTACTGTGCTGGAACATCTCCTTTCTGGCATCTACATTTTTGAAGTAAAAGCCAATACAAAGAGCTCTGTCTAAGTGTGCAGATGACTGAAAGCTAGCAGCTAGTTAGTTACTGAGTACCCCAATGTCTTAATCATCCTGCAGGAAGGTTTATCCCAAACAAATGGTGCAAAATCATGGACAAACGGAATGTCAAAAAATGCATTACTATATCCTTTGGAAAGTCATCTGCCCCTAACAAAGGACCCAGTTGTTTGGGATTTGGAAACTTGTGTGGACAGTTTCTATATTACACAGCTTATAAACAGAATGTGCCTAGATCTAGGGATGTCACTGTCTCCTTTTACTCACTTTCAATAGATCAATCATTGAATCTAATGCCCCTTTCACATCTATCTGCCCAGGCACATGCAAGAACTGGAATGCTCACCGAGATACCTTACTAAAAGGATACAAGGCCTAAACAACATGTCCTACACTGACCATCTTTAAGCCCTGCCACTATACTCGTATCTTGCAGGCTGCTACAAGGTGACCTATGTCTGGCATACAATGCATCTCCTGACCTATTACTGATGGATTTACTGTACATCAGCAAGTCAAATGGCATCAGAAATACTTGGTTTATAGATCTAAACCTCTTTTGCATCATCAACAAAAAGGTTTGGAGAGACAGGTATATCTCCCAGAGGATACCATTGCTATAGAACAAACTCCCCATACACATAAAACAAAGTTCATCCCTGTTAATATTCAAGGGCAACTTAAATATATGAATGGGAAGCAGAAAATTTATCCCAGGTCTGCCCCCATACTACTAATGAACAGAGGCAGCTCCTAAACGTGCTACCCATGCATGCATTGGTCCCTTCAATTTTTTTTTTTGTGGTATGATCCCAGTTATTTTCATTAGGGATAATATATAATTATTGATGATGGGATGGCTAATGTCAATCTATAAGGAAATAGGATATGTTACGCTGAGTACAAAAAGGGAAACTGGTTAGGCTTAAAATGGAAGTGTTATGTTGATCCACGGGAGCTGTGAACAAACACAAATGTGACCTGATGTCTTATACTGGATGTGCACAGGCTTTAAAATGCACACAACGTAAACTTTTGGATTACTCAATTACTTAGATGAATGGCTTGTGTAGTTTCAAAACTTTAGCAGGCTGCATCATAATACCTATGTTAGTTCAAGATACTGCACTCATGCTCGAGTTTTCTCCTTGCTAGAGAAGGATTCCTTTTAAAGGAAAGGAATGTTCAATCTCTGCAGGCCACTGGAATGTACAGAATGCCAACTAGCATAAACCCAGCTAAGTGCAGGACATGTTAGGGTGGGGCTTTCCAATCTCTGCAGGCCACTGGAATGTACAGAATGCCAACTAGCATAAACCCAGCTAAATGCAGGACATGTTAGGGTGGGGCTTTCCAAACTTCAGCAAGGTATGGGACTAGGTGCCACACAAATGGTTAATTCTGAAACTGTACAGCCATCAACTAGAAAATAAAGTGGTAGCCAGGCTACAAAGGAAACTAGTTGTGCTGTAGACCACAAAGGGTAATGGCACATGTCCACAAAACTACGCTGTGCTGTAAATCACAAAAGTGTGATGCCCTCACAGTATGGATACAGGTTCCACTAGTAAGGCTCCCTTAAAGTCACCACTGACTTGTACTCTTTAATGTTAACATAAGTTTTACCTTAAAGGTGATGAAGGGACATGATGCCTCTTACCACATGATACAAAGGTGTGCAATACAGCGGATTCACACAGTGCATGAGACAGATAATTAGATTAATTAAAAAAGTATGCAAGTAGTAATAAAAAAATTAAAATACAGTGACAGACTTAATTCAAATAAATGCAAACTAATGTTCAAAGGAAAGAAAAACCCTGTGAATTCATACAGGTGTACTGTCAAATACAGCCTCCACATGGAGGATACAGGGATACTTTCCTTCAGAAAAAATGTTATTTAATTTTGGTGTTATTGGCATCTCAACATTTCTGCCCAGATGTTACTACGCATGATGTTTTAGTTCTTTATGTATTTATATGAATCCTTATGAAATATGCAAGACTGTTGTAATCTTAACTGGTGCAGATGCTACAAGGTTCTACCTAGTCATCTTGCCTTTTCTCAAGGGCATATGTGTTATGTTGCCTGGGGTGCTTGCCACCTGTAAAAACTGCTTTTTTTAAAACCTTTCCTAATGTCAAGTTTTACTGGCGCCTCAATATCAATACTGAGACTTTTTCTTGCTAAATGGTTTTGTGCTTGTTGTAGTGCCATGACTCCTTAGTATCTTACCAGTCAAACTATAATAAATACTGGAAGTTTCTACCATGACAGTCCTCTTTCCTCAAAGCAAACATCTATTCATACCACATGTGAAACAGACTTTGCACAAGTTGCATTTAATACTTCTGTAGCACCATGTTTCTTTCTGTGTATGTCATTACAGAGGCACACGGTACTCCATATGGAATCTTACTACCACTTTTAATCTTCAAAGAAAAACTACTAAGCTATATTATACTCCTGAAGAGCATGATTTAATAAAACAATGGCTAAAGGCACTACTTTTAGTGGGACAGAAGCTGTGGTGGCAGGTAGAGGACAGCATGGTATGTGAGATCCTAAATTAAAACCAACATAAGTCTGGTCCTGAGGGTGCAGATGAAAAGTACAGTTGTGTACACTTACCATAAATGTAGATGTTGGAGTGTATTCACTGTTGCAGTCATCACACTTGGGTTATCTGCCTGCGGGTAGCCTTCAGTCGGCCCGAATACCAGAGTTTTGGGATTTCTGCGTCAGATGCTGTCACTTCTTCCATGACGTCAGGTCATCAGGGGTATAAAACGTGCAGCAGATGCCATTACATCAGTTTTTCTTGCCCCAGATGTCAGGAGCCCTCATAATAGGAAGCAATTACATGGTTTGGAACACCTCCAGTAAAAAGTAAATACCATAGCCATAAGATATGGCCAAAAAGAGTAAAGGTAGAAAGCATAGAGAAGTCAGGAGGCTGGAGGGAAGGTAACCAGGACTGCAACAGTGAATACACTCGAACATCTACATTTATGGTAAGTGTACACAACTGTACTATGTTCTTTGTGTTTCACTGTTGCAGTCATCACACTTGGGTTGATTCCCAAAGCTGAGGAAGGGTGGAGGCAGTCAAGAAGTGTTAGGGCTGGCTATCAGGCCTTGTAAGACTGCTGTAGCAAATCCAGCTCTGGATTTAGAAAAGATAAGTGGTAATTGCTTGGTGAAGGTGTGTACAACTCCAGGTTGCAGCTTCCAGGATGCCTCTGGTAGGAACTCCCCTGAAAAATGCTGTAGAAGCTGAGGTAGCCCTAGTGGAATGGGTTCTGATCCCTGTGGGGTAGGTTTTCCATGGTGTTTATAGCAGAAATGGATGCAGTGCGCTATCCATTTGGTGATGGTTTACTTTGAAATGGCCTTGACCTCTGCCCCTGTAGCAAAGTTGACTAGCAGCTGGTCAGATTTTCTGAAAGGCTTAGTCCTGTCAAGGTAGAAACTAAGCTGTCTGTGCACATCCAAGGAGGGCAGGATCCTTTCCCCTTTATTCTGAGGATTAGGAAAAAAAGGTTAGTAAATGGACGTATTTGTTTAAAGCCACACTGGATACCACCTTGGGCATAAATGATGGGTTAGTCCTGAGGGAAACCCTGTCCGCATGGAAGATAATGAAGGGTTCCACAGCTATAAGGGTCTGTAACTCAGGCACTCTTCTTGCTGAAGTGATGGCTAGAAGTAAGGCTGTTTTCCAAAAGAGGAATTTTAACTCTGCTGTAGCAGCAGGCTCAAAAGGGGGAGGCGTGAACTTCTCTAGTACAAAGTTAAGGTCCCAGGCAGGGGTGGGAGCTCTCCTCGGGGTCTTAAATTGTTGGTTCCTCTCAGGAACTGTTTGACCAGAGGGTGAGAGAAGAGGGGTGGCTAAGTATTGTAATGAGCTGAGATGGCAGAGGCATAAATCTTAACTGATGAGAAGGATAGGCCTTTGTGGAGCAGCTCTGCTAGATAATCTAGGATTTGAGGTACGGTGGGCAAGGCTGTCTCCTTTCCCTGAGACTGGCTCCAAGAACAGCATATGTATAAAGGGAATAAGCCAGGCTGCTAGGTTCATGGTTTGCAGCTGAGGATGCAAAATCTGGCCCTCATGCTGGGACAGCAAAGAGATGGGGGGATCTGATACAGGTGCCAGGGTGGCACTTCTGTCAGACTGCGGAAAAGTGGGTACCAGTGCTGGCGTGGCCAGCCTGGTGCAATAAAGATTGTCCTTGGCCTGTCCTGTTTGATCCTGAGTAGTACTTTCGAGAAGCGGGGCAGAGGGGGAAGGCATAGATTGAGAGGTTTTCCCATGTAAAGGATAGGGGCATTCACTTTCCATGCTTGGCTGTGGGGAGTTCTGGTGCAAAATTTGCTTAATTGATGACATTGGGGGGAAGCAAAGAGGTTCACTTCTGGCGTCCTCCACCTGTGGATTAGAAGCTTGAATGAGTTAGGTTCCAGTTTCCACTTGTGTGGGTCCATTAGGTTTCTGCTTAAGTAATCTGCCAGTGAATTTTGTTTGCCTGGCAGGAACTGAGCTTGCAGATGCACTTGGTTGCTCAAGGCTATGTTCCACAGAGCCATGGCTAACCTGCAGAGCTGGAAGGAATGAGTTCCCCCCTGCTTGTTTATGTACCACATAACTGTGGTGTTGTCTGTCTTTATCAAGAGTTGTCCTGGAAGGATAAGGTATTTGAAGGCTGTCAGTGCATTCTGTACAGCTAACATTTCTTTTTGATTGACATGCAGGCGCATTTGTGCTGGGCTCCATTTGCCTGCCATGTGAACCCCCCATGCATAGTCTGATGCATCTGTTGTCAGGGTTTGGGCGGCAGGGGGTTGAGTGAAAGGGAATCCCTTGTTGTGGTTGAAGGCCTCTGCCCACCAAAGGAACTCTGTCCTTAGGCAAGGAATGATAGGAATCCCTGTTTCCAGGCCTGAGAATGTTGACACCAGTTTCCAGGTCCTGAGAATGTTGACACCAGAGACATTTTAAGTACCACTGAAGTTTCCTCATATACAGTCTTGCATACAGAATTAGGAGAATGCATGAGGCCATGAACCCTAGGGCCTGCAGTATTTTTCTTGTGGATAGCTGGGTTTGGGTGGTCAGTAGTTTGAAGTAATTTGTCAGATAAACCTGCTTTTCTGGAGTGAGGAATGCCTTCTGGGAAGTTGTGTTCAAGCTTGTACAATTTTTTGGCTGGATACCAGATGTGATTTCTTTTCGTTGATGGTATACCCCAGGGAAGTTAGGAGTCTCTTTACAAACGTCAGGTGCTGAAGTAGGAATTCCTGACTGTCAGCCTGAATCAGGCAATCGTCCAAGTATGGGTAAATTTGAATGTTTCTCTGCCTGCAGTATACAATGGCTGGAGCCAGGCACTTTGTGAATACCCTGGGTGCAGTAGATAAGCCAAAGGGAGGTGCAGAGAACTGATAAGTGCATACAGCCTGCCCTGAAATGAAGATATTTCCTGCAAGACTCCCTTCTGGGGATGTGCAGATAAGCTTCTTTTAAGTCTAGGGTGACCAGCCAGGAGCCCTTGGCCAGCATAGGAAGCAGATGTTGGAGTGTAAGCATTTTGAACTTTGGTACCAGCAGGAAGGTGTTGAGAATTGACATATCCAGAATAGGGCACCAAGAGTTCTCTTTTCTGGGCACCAGAAACAGTATGGAGTAGAAACCTTGTCCCCTTTACTCTGTTGGAACAGGATGAATAGCCCTGATACTGAGTAAAGAAAGTACTTGCTTTTGGGCCTCTGCCCACTGGCTTGGAGGAAGGTCTGGCAATCCACTTAGGGTTGGTAGTGAGCGGAAGGAGAATCTGTATCCCTGGGATACAATTTTTAAGACCCATCGGTCCTGGGTAATGTATTCCCAGTTTTTTGCATGCAGGGCAAGTTTTCCTCCTAGGGGTGCAAGTACTTGGGCATGGCTGGGAAGGATGAAGGACAAGTCATTGTGAACTTTTTCCATAACAGGTTGGCTTACCACTCCCTGTTTTTGAGGTAGGAGCACTCCATTGCTTAGATCTGTGCATACCCTGAGACTGTAGTCTTTGTTGTCTGTTGCCCCTGGGTTTGGACTGAGAAGGCCTGGGAGGGACTGGAAAGGACCAGTTTTTTGAAGGCCAATACCTACTGAATCTAGGTGGCTGTAACTGTACAGTTTGCATAGATTTAGCTTTTTCCTCCATCTTTTTAAGAACGTCTGCTTTTGTGCCAAACAAATATTCTTGGTTTAATGGAGCATCTAGTAATTTTTCTTTGACATGGACTGGCAAGATTTGTTCCTTCAGCCAAGCATGTCTTCTAAGAACAGACCCAGTGACAGCAGCCCTGCAAGATGTTTCTAAGGCATCAAAACCACAGTGCAAAGTAGGTTTACTAACTTAGTTTGCAGAATGCATTAACTCCTGTAAATCTTTATTTTCTGCACAATCGGGAATCAACAACATTTTTTGTTTAATTAGTTCCATAATATGCTGCTGATACTTCAACATGTGAAATTGGCAATTTAAAGCCCTGATGGCAAGAGTTGCAGAGGTATATGCCTTCTTACCCCATCTGTCTAAAGCCCTAGAATCCCTGTCCAAAGGGGTAGGGTTTTTGGCTGTAGTAGCCTTAATACCTTTAGGTCCCTGGGAAATGGTGTCTGGGTCCGCAGTAGGATTTTTAAAGAGAAATTTCTGAGAGTCAGGTACTCTGTAGTACCTGTCAGGCTTTCTAGGAGCTGGAGGTAAAGTATCAGGGGTAAGACTTGATTCCATGAAGACATCTACAATATCCAGGACAGGGGGTATAGCTAGAGGCTTGTGCTGAGGCAAGTCTAAAAATTCCCTGAGTCTCTTTTTGGACTGAGGGTAGTCCTGGCATTCCCAGCGGAAATGCTCTCTAAGGGTATGCAAGGTTTCACCGAAAGAAAAGTCCTCTGGAGGGGAGGGAGAGGGAATGGAATCCTCTGCATCTGAATCCTCATAGGTGGATAAGGGTATGTCCTGGTAATCAGAGGGGTCAGAGTCATCGGACTCATGGTCTGCAGAATTAGAAGGAAAATCAATTCTTTCTCTTTTAGAAGGGGAAGGCTGGCTTCCCCTAATTAAAGTAATAAGGTCTTCAGCCATTCGAAGCATTTGTTTCTGAGGCATGGCAGCTTGAGATTGAGCTTTGGTCGTCTGTTTCCTAGGTGTAGTGCGAACTCTGGGCCTGAGAAATTCGGTAGTTTTAGTTAAAAACTAAGTAGTCGGTTTAATATGAACATCGAAAGGTCTGAATACACCCTCAGAAGCCAGGGCCTGCACAGCGGCTCCAGACCAATCCAAGGTAGAGACATCCGCAGGTTCCATAGTCGAAGTAGCATCTCGTGGCATACCGGACTCTGAATGGGTCTCAGTAGAGGCCGGCGAATCTGTAGAAGCGGGTATCAGGGGCTGCGAAAGCGCCTCACTGAGTACCAGCGGACTGCCGACTAGCTTAACGAAAGCGTCGTCGGCAGTTTTGGACTTATGCGGTCTGTCTCTGTCTTTATCCTTACATTTTTTTCAGAAGATCAGTAGTCGGATGGCTTAACGAAGCCATTTCGGAATATGGAGAATGAGAGCGAAATAATTTAGCAACAAAGATAGCCAGACGACGAATAGTTTGGGCACTGAACAAGGCACAAAATCGACAGCAAGGAACGTTGTGGTCTGGGCCTAAACAGGTGACGCAGTACTAATGAAAATCTCTGTGAGGTATTTGCTTTCCACAGGCAAGACAATTGTTAACTTTTTCTGGCATTGGTTAGAGCAAGAAAAAAGGATCCCCAATGGGGTACTTCGCTTCAGAAGACTTCAGGTTTGAAACTCGAAAAATGAAAATTTCAGGTAGCAGCTGACTGACACTTGCGATCTGCTTCTGCTTTGGGCTCTCGTGCGGCAAGAAAAGCTGATGTAATGGCATTGGCTTCATGTTTTATACCCCTGACGACCTGACGTCATGGAAGAAGCGACAGCATCCAATGCAGAAATCCCAAGACTCTGGTATTCGGGCCGACTGAGGTCTACCTGCAGGCAGATAACCCAAGTGTGATGACTGCAACAGTGAAACACGAAGAACATGTACAGTTGTGTGCACCATAAATGTAGATGTTCGAGTGTATTCACTGTTGCAGTCATCACACTTGGGTTATCCTGCCATGGGTAGCCCTCAGTCGGCCCAAATACCGGAGGCTCAGTATTTCTGTGTCAGTTGCTGTCACTTCAGGACTGACGTTAGGTCGTCAGGGATATAAAAACAGGCAGCCAACGCTATTACATCAGTTTTTCTTGCCCCAAATGTCAGGAGCCCCCAAATAGGGAGCCAAATTATGGTGGAAAAAGCACCACCAGTAAAAAACAAATACCAGTAGCCCTGTAAGGGGTCAAAGAGAGAAAAAGAGAGAGACAGAGACAAGGGGGCTGGAGGGTGGGAATCCAAGACTGCAACAGTGAATACACTCGAACAACTACATTTATGGTAAGTGTAGACAACTGTACTATGTTCTTCGTGTTTCACTGTTGCAGTCATCAAACCAGGGTTGATTCCCAAAGCTGAAGAATGGGTGGAGGCAGTCAAGAAGAGTTTGGGCTGGCTAGTATGCCCTGCAGGACTGCTGTTGCAAAGCCCGCCCTGGATTTGGAAAAGACAGGCAGGTGGTAAGGCTTGGTGAAGGTATGAACAGAACGCTAAGTAGCAGCTTCCAGAATGTCCCTGGTAGGGACTCTTCTGAGAAAGGCTGTAGAGGTTGAAGTTGCCCTAGTGGAATGTGTTTTGACCCCCTGAGGGAGTGGTTTCTCATGGTGTTTGTAACAAAAATGGATACAGCGTGCTATCCATTTGGAGATGGTTTGTTCTGATACGGCCTTGCCCCCCAGTGCAAAGCTGACTAGTAACTGGTCAGATTTCCTGAAGGGCTTAGTCCTATCCAGGTAGAATCTGAGCTGTCTGTGCAGATCAAAGGAGTGTAGGATCCTTTTCCCCTTATTTTGGGGATTAGGGAAAAAGGTGGGCAAATGGATAGATTGGTTGAGAGCCACACTAGACACCACTTTAGGCATAAAAGTAGGGTTAGTCCTAAGAGAGACCCTGTCAGCATGAAAAATAATGAAGGGTTCTACAGCCATAAGTGCTTGTAGCTCAGACACCCTTCTAGCTGAAGTGATGGCCAGAAGCAAGGCTGTTTTCCAATAGAGGAATTTTGACAATGCTGACACTGCAGGCTCAAAGGGGGGTAAGCGTGAGTTTTTCCAATGTGGGGGCTCTTAGCCCCTCTCAAGAACTGTTTGATGAGAGGGTGAAAGAAGAGAGGTGGCTCAGTGCTGTAATGAGCAGAGATGGCAGAGGCATGGATCTTAATGGAAGAGAAGGACAGGCCTCTGTGGAGTAGGTCTGCAAGGTAATCCAGGATGAGAGGTAAGGAGGGTTGTGCTGTATCCGTTCCTTTAGAGTGAACCCAGGAACAGTACCTTTTCCACTTATCAGCATAGGATTTCCTTGTACTGGTTCGTCTGGCTTCACGTATGACATCCAGTACCTGCTTGCTTAAGCTGGCCACTGGAGGAGAATTCAAAGAATAAGCCAGGCTGCAAGGTTCAGAGTCTGCAAGTGTGGATGCAAGATCTGTCCCTCCTGCGGAATCAGGAGGGTTGGGTTATAAGGTAGGTGCCAAGGTGGCACCGGTGACACACTGCGCAGTAGTGGGTACCAGTGTTGACATGGCCAGTCTGGGGCAATAAGGATTGCCCTTGGTCTTTTTTGCCTTATCGTGAGCAGTACTCTTGTAAGAAGAGGGAGAGGGGGAAATGCATAGATTGAGAGGTTTGCCCACTCGAAGGATAGGGCATCCACTTTCCAGGGCTTGCTGTGAGGTAACCTGGTGCAGAATTTGCTGAGCTGATGGTTGTAGGGGGAGGCGAATAGCTCCACCTTTGGGGTACCCATTTCTGGGTCAGAAGGCTGAAGGCTGAAGGTGTTGTGGTCTAAATGCCACTCATGTTTTTCTACGAGATTTCTGCTTAAGGTGTCCGCCAGAGTTCTTTGTTTGCCTGGCAGGAATTGAGCTTGCAGGTGAATATGCATGGCTGAGGCAGTGTTCCACAGGGTCATGGCTAGCCTGCAGAGTGGATAAGAGTGGGTTCCCCCCTGCTTGTTGATGTACCACATAGTACAGTTGTGTACACTTACCATAAATGTAGATGTTCAAGTGTATTCACTGTTGCAGTCATTACATTTGGGTAATCTGCTGGCAGGTTGCCCTCAGTCGGCCTGAATTCCAAAGTCTTAGGTCCTGTGTTGGTTGCTGTCTCCTCTTAAATGACGTCAGGTCGTCAAGGGTATAAAACATGCAACCAACGCCATTTTCTTTAGTTTTTCTTGCCCCCGATGTCAGGTGCCCCCAAAAAGGTAGCACATACACACACACATGCATCAATATAAACTTTACTTTCATCTACAAGCAAATGCACCATATAGGTTGTAGAAGATAGGGAAGGAAAGATAAACTCCAGAATGACAGGGGGATGGCGGGAGGGTAACCTGGACTGCAACAGTGAATACATTCGAACATCTACATTTATGGTAAGTGTACAAAACTGTACTATGTTTTTCGTGTTTCACTGTTGCAGTCATTACATTTGGGTAGAATCCCAAAGCTATGGTTGGGAGGCTGGAGCTAAACAGCATTAGGAGCGGCTATAAGGCCCTGCAGAACTGCAGTGGCAAAGCCTGCCCTGGATTTAGAGTAGAGAAGCAAATGATAATGCTTTGTAAAGGTGTGAACAGAACTCCATGTAGCAGCCTCTAGAATGTCTTTGGTTGGTACTCCCCTGAGAAAGGTTGCTGAAGTAGCTGCAGCTCTGGTGGAATGAGACCTAATGCCCTTGGGCACAGGTTTACCATGGTGCAAGTCGCAGAAACATATGCAGTGGCTTATCCTTTGAAATAGTCTGCTTTGAAATAGCCTTGCCATTTGATCCTGCAGCATATACCACTAGTAATTGTTCAGTTTTTCTTAGAGCTTTAGTCCTGCTCAAGTAGAATCTTAGCTGTCTGTGTACATCCAAGGAATGCAGAAATTCTCTCCCCCTTGTTCAGCGGATTTGGATAAAAGGTTGGCAGATGAATTGTTTGGTTAAGAGCCACAACGGAAACCACCTTAGGCATAAAGGTAAGATTTGTCCTCAGAGATACCCTGTCTGGGTAAAATATGATGAAAGGCACTACAGCCATGAGGGCCTGTAGCTCTGAAATTCTTCTTGCTGAAGTAATTGCTAGTAGCAGAGCTGTTTTCCATGATAAGACCTTTATATCAGCAGTAGCAGCTGGTTCAACTGGAGGCAGGGTGAGCTTTTCCAACACATAATTGAAGTCCCATGCAGGCAATGGTGATCTTCTAGGAGGCCTTAAATTTTTGGCTCCTCTACGATACTGTTTTAGTAAAGGATGAGAAAAGATTGGTGGCTCTGTATTGTAATGAGCCGAAATGGCAGAGGCATGGATTTTAATTGATGAGAAAGATAGGCCTTTGTCAAGCATCTCAGTTAAGTATTGCAATATCTGAGGAATATTTGGTTCTGCTGTATCAGTCCCTTGTGCTTGATTCCAAGCACAAAATCTCTTCCATTTGTCAGCATAAGATTTTCTAGTACTAGGCCTTCAGGCTTCCAAAATGACATCCATCACAGCTTTACTGAGAGGTGTTTGTATGACTACCTGATCAGCCATACTGCCAGGTTCAAAGTCTGTAGTTGATTGTGCAGGATCTGATTGTTTTGCTGGGACAGTAGTTGTGGTCTTTGAGGCAAGGTCCAAGCTGGGTACTGAAACATGTTCCTTAGGATTGGGTACCAGTATTGGCATGGCCAGTCTGGGGCAATTAGTATCATCTTTGGTTTCTCGTCTGACTTTTAGGAGGACCTTGGGGAGAAGAGGCAGAGGAGGAAAGGCGTAAACTGATAGGTTTTTCCAACTCAAGGATAGGGCGTCCACTTTCCATGCTTGTCTGTGATAAGTCCTTGTGCAGAATCTTTTCAATTGACAATTTTGAGGAGAGGCAAACAGATCTATGTCTGGGCTCCCCCATTTCTCTGTTATCATGCTGAAGACTTGTGGATTTAGTTTCCACTCATGAGGATCCATAAGGTTTCTGCTTAAATCGTCTGCCAGAGTGTTTTGTTTTCCTGGCAGGAATTGAACTTGAAGATGTATTTGGTGGGTCAAAGCTGTGTCCCACAGTGCCATGGCTAATCTGCAAAGGGGGTATGAGTGTGTGCCCCCTTGTTTGTTTATATACCACATGACTGTGGTGTTGTCCGTCTTTATCACAGTTATCCTGGATGAAGTAAGTCCTTGAAGGCTGTTAGGGCATTTTGAACAGCTAGCATCTCTTTCTGGTTGGTATGTAGATGCATTTGCTTTGGGGTCCATATGCCCTGAATGCATCTTCCTGCAACATGGGCCCCCCAGGCATAATCTGATGCGTCTGTTGTTAAGGTTTGGCTGGCAGGGGGTGGAGTGAATGGCTGTCCCATGTTTTGGTGACATTCCTTTGCCCACCACAGAAACTCCTGTTGTAGGCAGGGAATGAGAGAAATCATTGTTTCCAGACTGTGAGAACGTTGACTCCATAAACTCTTTAGGTAGTCTTGCATATGGAATCAGTAGGATGCAGGATGCCATGAAGCCCAGAGCCTGCAAAATTTGTCTTGCAGAATACTGGGTTTTTGTTGCCATCAGTTTGAAGTAAGTAGTCAGTAGCCTTTGCTTGTCTGGCGTGAGGTAAGCCATCATGGGCAGTTGTATTCAAGCTTGCACCCAGGAATGTTTTCTTTTGAGAGGGTACAATTTCTGATTTATTTTCGTTTATTGTGTACCCTAGGCATGTTAGAAGCCTTTTCACAAACGCCAGGTGTCGAAGAAGAGTGTCCTTGTTCTCTGCTTGAATGAGACAGTAGTCCAAGTAAGGATATATTTGTATACTTCTTTGTCTGCAAAATGCAATTACTGGTGCCAGGCACTTTGTAAAGACCCTGGCCACAGTAGATAAGCCAAAGGGCAGTGCAGAGAATTGGTAATGCATTAAGCCAGCCTTGAATCTGAGGTATCTCCTGCACAATTGTCTTATTGGGACATGCAGGTATGCCTCTTTTAGGTCTAAAGTCACCAGCCAAGCATTCTTGCCCAGCATGGGCAGAAGCTGCTGCAAAGTCAGCATTTTGAATTTTGGAATGTCCAGGTATGTGTTCAAAATCGAGAAATCCAGTATTGGTCGCCAGGCCTTGTCCTTTCTCTGTACCAAGAACAGTAGAGTAAAAACCTTGTCCTTTTTCCTGTTCTGGTACTGTCTGAATGGCCCCCATATCCATGAGGGACATAACTTGTTTTTGTGCCTCTGCCCATTGATTTTTTGGCAGATCTGGCCAACCATTTGCCACTGGCAGAGTGTGGCAATGGAATTTGTATCCCTGTGATACGATGTTTAGTACCCATTTGTCCTGGGTTATTAACTGCCAATTTTGAGCAAAAAGTGCTATTTTTCCCCCTATGGGTGCTGCCAAAGGATAAGTGCTTGGTGTAGGCAGAGGGAAGTCATTGTGATTGCTTTCTGTAGGTTTGCGCTTTATCTCCTCCAGATTTGGAGGTGGAAGCGCCCACTGCTTTGACCTGTGTGAATCTTGCGCCTGGTATCTGGAACCCTTAGGGTGTTTGGATTTGCCCCTTTGAGCTCTGTCTGATACAGGAAAGGACCAATTTTTTGTAGGCCACTGTCTACTGAATCTTGGTGGCTGTACTTCCAAGAAGTCTTTAACAGTTTGCATAGACTTAGTTTTGTCTTCCATTTTCTTTAAAACCTCTTCTGCCTTAATACCAAACAGAGAATCATGCTGTAAAGGTGCATCTAGCAATTCAGCTTTAACATGATCAGGCAAATTTTGTTCCTTTAACCAGGCATGCCTCCTAAACACAGATCCAGTAACTGCGGCCCTGCAGGAGGCTTCTAAGGAATCAAAACAACACTGCAAAGTATGCTTTCCAACTTATTCAGCTGCATGCAATAATTCCTGCAATTCTTTATTTTCTGCATATTCTGAAATCAACATAATTTTCTGTTTCAGCAATCCCATAACATTTTATTGGTACTTAAGCATATGACATTGACAGTTTAAGGCTCTGATTGCCAAGGTTGCAGATGTATAAACCTTTTTTCCCCATCTGTCCAGTGCCCTTGAATCTCTGTCAGAGGGGGTAGGATTTTTTGCTGTTGAGGCCTTAACTTCCTTTGGACCCTGTGAAATGGTTTCAGGGTCAGCAGCAGGGTTTCTAAATAAAAAGTTATGGGAGTCGGGGACCCTGTAGTATCTGTCAGGCTTACTGGGAGACGGAGGTAAGGAGTCAGGTGTCATGCTT
Organism: Protopterus annectens; assembly: GCF_019279795.1. Taxonomy (NCBI): domain Eukaryota; kingdom Metazoa; phylum Chordata; order Ceratodontiformes; family Protopteridae; genus Protopterus; species Protopterus annectens. The sequence goes on along the minus strand of NC_056743.1, from coordinate 1,806,930,610 downwards.
GACTCCGAAAACACATCATCCACAATGTCTAAAACAGGGGGAATGGATAAAGGTCTTTGCTGAGGGAGAAGAAGGAAATCCCTGAGCCCTTTTTTTTTTATTCTGAGAAGTCTTGACTCTCCCAGTGAAAATGCTCCCTCAAAGTATACAAGGTTTCTCCAAATGAATAATCCTCAGGAGGAGATGCAGATGGAATAGACTCCTCAGCATCAGAATCCTCATAGGGAGGTATAGATAATTCCTGATCAGGAGAGGAAGAAGAAGAAAGAGAAACCTGATACGAAGATTCATAATCAGTTTCTTGCCTAGGCCTCTTATCTGGAGGGGGATGGGTACCCCTGATCAAGGTAATAAGGTCTTCAGCCATTTTGATCATCTGTTTTTTAGGCATAGAGGCCTGTGCAAATGGCTCATGCGTCAGTTTTTTAGTTTTAGCAGTTGCTTTTGTCTTTGGCCTTGCAGCTGTCGTTGGTTTGATATACAAATGTTGAGGTCTGAATAGACCCTCAGAAGCCGGTGCCTGCTCAGCGGCTCCGGACCCATCTAAGGGAGATACATCTGTCGGTCCAATACCTTGAGTATCTTGCGGCATTCCGGACTCCACATGGGTGTCGGTAGAGGCCTTCGACTCAAAGGTAGCGGGTATCAGGGGCTGCTAAAGTACCTCACTGAGTACCGGCGAACCAGCGACTGGCTTAGGAGAAGCTTCATTGGTTTTGGATCTCGAATGCCTTTCTCTGTCCTTTTCTTTGCGTTTTTTTATGCACTCCGGTAGTCGTATTGCTATCAGACGACATTTCTGGGTAGTTAAATCTGTTTCCAAAATACTTTGAGGCAAAAATATACAGACGCTTAATAGAGCGTTGGTTAAATCTAGCACGAAACCAACAGCCAGGCACATTGTGATCAGGGCCTAGGCAAGGAATACAGTATAAATGGAAATCCTTATGAGGTATTTGCTTCCCACAAGTAATACAATTATTAACTTTTTCTGACATCGGTATGGAGCAAGAAAAAAGTTTCCCCAACGGGGTACTTAGATTTAGTGAAGACTTTGGTTCTGAAACTCAAACTCGAATATTTCAGTAGTCGGCCGACTGGCACTTGCAAAATGCTTCTGCTTCGGGTACCGCGTGGCAAGAAAGACTAAAGAAAATGGCGTCGGCTGCAGTTTTATACCCCTGACAACCTGACGTCATGGAAGAGGAGCCAGCAACTGACGCAGGACCCAAGACTTTGGAATTCAGGCTGACTGAGGGCAACCTGCCAGCAGATTACCCAAATGTAATGACTACAACAGTGAAACATGAAGAACATCACTGTGATGTTGTCGGTTTTTATTAGAAGGAGGCCTGTTGAAAGTAGGGATCTGAAAGCTGTCAGAGCTTGCTGAACAGCTAGCATCTCTTTTTGGTTGATGTGCAGATGAATTTGGTTTGGGCACCAGTGGCCCTGAATGCACCTGCCGTCTAGATGTGCACCCTAGGCATAGTCTGATGCATCTGTGGTTAGGGTCTGGGCGGCATGGGGTTGAGTAAAGGGAAGTCCCTTGTTGTGGTTGCATGCTGCTGCCCACCAAAGAAACTCTTTCCTTAGACAAGATATTATAAGTATGATAGTTTCCAGGTCCTGAAAATGTTGGCACCAAAGACTTTTTAAGTACCACTGAAGTTTCCTCATATGCAGTCTGGCATATGGAATTAGAAGAATGCAGGAAGCCATGAACCCTAGAGCCTGCAGGATTTTTCTTGCAGATAGCTAGGTTCTGGTGGCCATTTGAGTGAAGTAGCCTGTCAGATAGGCTTGTTTTTCTGGAGTAAGGAATGCCATCTGGGATGCTGTGTCCAAGCTTGCTCCCAGGAATACAATTTTTTGACTGGGGACTAGTTTGGATTTCTTTTCGTTGACAGTGTACCCCAGGGAGGTTAGAAGGTCCTTTACAAATGTCAGGTGCTGCAACAGCTTTTCCTGTCTGCCTGAATCAGGCAATCGTCCAAATAAGGGTAAATGTGAATTATTTTCTGTCTGCAATAGGCAATGGCTGGAGCCAGGCATTTTGTGAAAACTCTGGAAGCACTGGATAAGCCAAAGGGAAGTGCAGAGAGCTGATAATGCATAGATCCTGCCCTGAAAAGTAGACATTACCTGCAGGAGTCCCCGAATAGGATGTTTAGATAGGCCTCCTTTAGGTCTAGGATGGCTAACCAGGCATCTTTGGTCAGCATAGGGAGAAGCTTCTGTATGGTGAGCATTTTGAATTTTGGTACCACCAGGAATATGTTTAGAATGGATAGATCTAATATTGGGTGGCAGGTGCCCTCTTTTCTGGGTACCAGGAAAAATCTGGAATAAAAACATTGGCCTATCTGTTCTGCAGGAACAGGCTGAATTGCCCTTATGGAGAGCAGGACTGAACTTGGTCATGTGCCTCTGCCCACTGGTTTGGAGGAAGGTCTGCGAACCCTTTTGGGGTTTGGCAGCGTGTGTAAATAAAATTTGTACCCCTGGGAAACTATGTTGAGGACCCATCAGTCGTTGGTGATGGAGGTCCAGTTTTTGCATGGTAGGCAAGTTTTCCTCCTAGGGGCATGAGCAATTGGGCTGGAAAGGACCAATGTTTCGAGGGGCAATGCCTACTAAATCTTGGAGGCTGCACTTGCAAAAAATCTTTGACTGTCTGCATAGACCGCCTTTTCTTCCATCTTTTTATAAAACCTCTTCTGCTTTGGTGCCAGACTGTCCTTGTTCAGAGGAGCATCCAATAATTTTGATTTGACATGGTCTGGCAAGGTCTGCTCCTTACGCCAGGCATGCCTTCTAAGTACAGAACCTGTGACTGCTGCCCTGCAAGATGCTTCTAGGGCTTCAAACCCACATTGCAGGGTATGCTTGCTGACTTGGCTTGCAGAATGCACAAGCTCCTGTAAATCTTTATTTTCTACACAGTCAGGAAAGGTAGATAATTTTTGCTTAAGTTCCATAGTATGTTGCTGGTATTTCACCATGTGGAACTGACAATTCAATGCTTTAATGATGATAGTTGCAGAAGTGTATAATTTTTTACCCCATCTGTCTAAAGCTAAGGAATCCCTGCCCGAAGGGGTGGGATTCTTAGCTGTAATAGCTTTTATTCCTTTATGTCCTTGGGAGATGACCTCTGGGTCAGCAGTAGGATTTTTGAAGAGAAATTTGTGAGAGTCAGGGACTCTATAGTACATGTTAGGTTTCTTGGAGCAGGGGGTAAAGTCTCAGGAGTTAGACTGGATTCCATGAAGACATCATCAACAACATCCAGAACAGGAGGAATAGCTAAGGGTCTGTGCTGTGGTAAGTCTAAAAATTCCCTGAGCCTCTTTTTGGACTGACGATAATCCTGGCATTCCCAGTGGAAATGCTCTCTCAATGTATGTAGGGTTTCACCAAAAGAAAAATCCTCTGGAGAGGAGGCTGAAGGAATGGATATCTCTGCATCTGAATCCTCATAGGCAGATAAGGGCATGTCTTCATATTCTGAAAAGTACAGTTTTGTACCTACCATAAATGTAGATGTCCGATAGATATGCAACTGCAGTCCTGACATATGGGTTGTCCTGCCTCAGGCAGCCCTCGGTCGGCCGGATTCCAAAGTCTGGGTCCGGCGTCGGCTGATGTCGCTTCCTCCCCGACGTCAGAGTGGTTGGAGTATAAAGGCATCCGCCGACGCCATCTTCTTCAGTGTTTCTTGCCCCAGATGCCAGGTGCCCTCCAAGGAAAACTAAATTTGTGAATGGAAAAATCAAAAAATTCCAGACATGCACAACAGTAATAAACAGATACACCATAATAGATAACCCCAGCTGAAAAGGAGAGGGGGAATGGACCCAAGGGGAAAAAGTAGTGGGGTAGGAGGGAAGGAAAACCTGACTGCAGTTGCATATCTATCGGACATCTACATTTATGGTAGGTACAAAACTGTACTATGCCCTTCAAGAATGCAACTGCAGTCCTGACATATGGGTTGAATACCATAGCCAAGCTGGGGGTGGTAGGATCTAAACTAAGGATGGTGTAGCTAAGAGACCCTGCAGGACTGCAGATGCAAAGCCTGCTCGGGATCTGGAGTATAAAGGCAGGTTGTAGTGTTTGGTGAATTTATGCACGGAGCTCCATGTAGCAGCCTCTAGAATGTCCTTTGTAGCCACTCCTCTTAGAAAGGCTGTGGATGTGGCTATAGCTCTGGTTGAGTGTGGCCTAATATTTGCTGGCACACCCTTTCCATGGAAGGAGTAACAGAATCTGATGCAGTGTCCAATCCATTTAGAAACTGTCTGTTTGGAAACTGCCTTTCCTTGCACTCCAGCAGCATAGGCTACAAATAGTTGGTCAGACTTCCTGGTGGTCTTTGTTCTGTCCAAGTAGTAGCGTAGTTGTCTGTGTATGTCCAAAGTATGCAGCAGCCTTTCCCCTTTATTTTGAGGATTGGGGAAGAAAGTAGGCAGGTGAATTGCTTGATTTAGAGACACCCTGGATATCACTTTTGGCATGAATGAAGGATTGGTCCTTAGAGAAACTCTGTCCTGATGAAAGATGAGAAAGGGAGGTACTGCCATGAGGGCCTGTATCTCCGAGACCCTTCTTGCTGAGGTAACTGCCAACAGGAAGACCGTTTTCCAGGAGAGAAATTGCATTTCTGAAGTTGCTGCTGGTTCAAAAGGAGGTAGAGTTAATTTTTCCAAGGCGTAGTTGAGGTCCCATGCAGGAACTGGCGGTTTTCTGGGAGGTTTGATATTCTTTATCCCTCTTAGAAACTGTCTTAGCAAGGGATGTGAAAACACAGGTGGGTCACAGTTGTAATTTGCTGAGATTGCTGAAGCATGAATTTTAATGGAAGAATATGAGAGGCCACTATGAAACATTTCTGCCAAGTATTGTAATATCTGAGGTATGCTCATCACTAATGCATCCTGGCTCTTTTTGGTATTCCAGATGATGAATCTCTTCCATTTGGCCAATTAGGTTTTTCTGGTGGAAGGTCTGCGTGCTTCCAGCAAGATTTCCTGAACCTTTTCGGAGAGGGATACATGGGGCAATGTCATGTAACCCTCCAAGCTGTCAGATGTAATGTTTGCAGGTTTTGATGAATAGTCCTGTAATTGTGTTTAGTTAGGAGCAATGGCCATTGGGGCAAGGGCCATGGTTTGGTGCGAGTTATGCTCAGGAGCAAGGGATACCAATGTTGCCTCGGCCAGTCTGGAGCTATCAATATTCCCTTTGGTTGCTCTGCTTTGATCTTCAGTAACACCTTGGTGAGTAGTGGTAGAGGAGGGAATGCATAGATTTTTAGGGCATTCCAGCTGAAGGAGAGAGCATCCGTTCTCCAGGCTAGAGGATGGTGTGTCCTTGAGCAGAACCTGTCCAGGTGGTGATTGTGATGAGAAGCAAAGTGATCTATGTCCGGTCTTCCCCATGCAGTTATTTGTGAGAAAATGTGTGGATGCAGCATCCATTCGTGTGGATCCACGAAATCTCTGCTCAAGCTGTCCGCCAGAACATTGTCCTTGCCTGGAACAAACTGGGATTGTAAATAAATGTTCAGTTTCAGGGATTTTTCCCAAAGAGCCATTGTTAATCTGCAGAGAGGATACAAGTGAGTGCCTCCTTGTTTGTTTATATACCACATGACCGTGGTGTTGTCTGTCCTTATTAGCATATGGCCCTGTTGAAGAGATTTTCCAAAGGCTTCTATTGCATGCATCACTGTCAACATCTCTTTTTGATTTATGTGCAGAGACATTTCCGTGGGAGTCCATTGACCTTGAATGCATCTGTCCTCCATGTGTGCCCCCCATCCATGATCTGAGGCGTCTGTTGTAATGGTTTGACTTGCTTGAGGCTTGCTGAAGGGCATGCCTTGGTTCAAATGGCTTGCTTGAGCCCACCACAAAAATTCCCTTTGCAGGCATGGGATGAGTGGTATTACGTCTTCTAGGTTGTGGCTGTGTTGAGACCATAAGCTTTTTAGGTACCATTGTAGCTTTCTCATGTGTAGTCTTGCCAGAGGGATCAGAAGAATGCAAGATGCCATGAAAACCAGGGCCTGCAGGATCTTCCTTGCTGTCAGCTGGGTAACTTTTGCTAGGCTTTTGAAGTAAATTGGTAAATTCTGTTGTTTCTCCTCTGTGAGGAAGGCCATTTGTAATTGTGTGTCCAGGTTTGCTCCTAGAAAAATAATCTTTTGGGATGGCAGTAGTCTTGATTTTTGCATGTTGACTGTGTATCCCAAAACCTGTAGCAACTGAATGACATAGTCCAAATTTTTCACCAAGGTTTGTTTGCTGTCTGCTTGTATGAGGCAGTCGTCCAGGTAAGGGTATATTTGAATCCCTTGGAGTCTGCAATGTGCAACTACTGATGCCAGGCATTTCGTGAACACTCTGGGCGCAGTAGATAAGCCAAACGGCAATGCTGAGAATTGATAATGCTCTGTTCCTGCAAGAAATCTGAGGTATCTTCTGCAGCTGTGTCTGACTGGGACATGCAGGTATGCCTCCTTGAGGTCCAGAGTAACCAGCCAAGACCCCTTGCCCAGCATGGGAAGGAGTTGCTGTAACGTCAGCATTTTGAATTTTGGCACAATTAGAAAAGTGTTTAGAACGGACAAGTCCAGTATAGGCCTCCATTGCTTTTCTTTTCTTGGAACAAGGAACAGCCTTGAGTAGAATCCCTGGCCTTGTTCCTGAGGAGGAACCTTTTCTATAGCTTTTATTTGTAACAGCTTTGAAACTTGTAAGAGAGCCTCTGCCCTTTGATTTTGTGGCAGGTTTGGCATGCCTTGTCTCGTTGGTAAGGTGTGGAAGTGGAACCTGTAGCCTTTGTCTATTATGTCCAGAATCCATTTGTCCTTGGTTAAAGTGTGCCAGTTTTTTGAGAATAAGGATAATTTTCCGCCTAGAGGTGCTTCTCTTTGAGCCTTGGTAGGCGGAGTGAAAGTCAAGTCATTGTGTTTGTGCTTGGGGTGCAGGAGAACTCTTCAGAATACACCACGAAAACCCTCAGGTGTCCCATTGAAGGCGAACTGCTGAGGTACCAGGACTGAATAAAGATGGATTAATGCCACTTCTGTGTTCCTCTCGCTGAGTGTTTTCGTGGTGTATTCTGAAGAATTTGTGGTTTGGCTTTTTGAGTATTATGGAGGTGCAGGAGAACTCCCTGCGCCACTTCTCTGATTTTGTGGTTGCCATTGGCGGCCCCTGTAGGAGCCTAGGTATTGCCCTCTACCTCGAGCACGCCTGTTCTTTCCCCTTTGTAACTTGTCTGAGTCTGGAAAGGACCAATTCTTTGAAGGCCAATTCCTGCTGAATCTGGGGGGCTGAACCTGGAGGAAATCCTTGACAGTCTGAACTGATTTTGCCTTTTCCTCAATAGACTTCAACACATCCTGTGCATTAGCACCAAAAAGCTTCTGTTTTTCCAGAGGTGCATCCAGGAGCTTAACTTTAACATGGTCTGGCAGAGGTTGTTCTTTCAACCAAGCAGGTCTACGAACAATGGCCACTGTCATGGCTGCCCTACATGAAGCTTCCAATGCATCATAACCACACTGCAGAAAATGATTGCTAACCTGCTGAGTGTTATGAACCAGATCCTGCAATGCCTTTCTATCTATAGGCTCAGGAGAGGCTAGTTTTTTCTGCAAATCATCCATTAAGTAATCCTGGTACTGAAACATATGAAAAAGGCAGTTGAGTGACCTCATGGCAAGGGTGGAAGAGGTATAAACTTTTTTTGCCCCATCTCTCCAGGGACATAGCTTCCCTGTCAGCGGGCAGAGGGTTTTTGGCCGAGGAAGTAGCCACTGCCTTAGGGCCCTGTGAAATAGTTTCTAGATCCACAGAGTGGGCCTTAAAGAGATGTTTATGGGTTTCAGGAACACTGTAATATCTGTCAGGCTTGGCAGGAGCAGGAGGGAGAGAATCAGGCGAAGCACTGGAGTCAGAATAAACATCATCAAGGACATCCAGCACTGGAGGAATAGCTAAAGGCCTGTGTTGGGGTAGCTTTAGGAAGGTACGAAGCCTTTTCCTGGAGTCAGAAAATTCCTGACCCTGCCACTGGAAATGTTCTCTCATGGAATGGAGTACTTCACCAAAAGAAATATCCTCTGGAGGAGAGGCAGAGGGAATTGAATCCTCAGCATCCGAGTCCTCATAGGCCTGGAAGGATTCTTCCTCTGTATCGGGAGTGCTCTGAATCCCCAGAGGCTTCATCTGAAGAGAGGGTGTCTGTCTGCTCAGTTCTAGGTCTTTTATCTGCAGGCAGCTGAGAACCTCTGTCTGGGTGCGGTTGGGACCCCCTGATTAGAGAGAATAAGATCTGCAGCAAGAGTCATGATCTGTCTATCAGAAGAGGGGCCCTGAACAGCAGGTTTAGGATGGGCCTTGGCCTGGCTGGCAGCCTTGGCACGTGCAAAGGCCTTGATGGACATGGATACCGGAGGCCTAGCTGCCCCACGTGCAGGGGTAACCTTGTCCACAGGAATGGTGTCGGTTAAATCAAGAACTTCGGTTTCTGGTGGAAAATCAACAACCGGCACCGTTGTGGTCTCCGGGACTGAAGAACACGTTAACGCGATGTCGTCGGCCTGGGGCGGTAGAACTACCGCTTCCGAAGGGACCGATGCACTCGCGGAGGTCTTAGGCGTGGTATCAGTGGACGACGTGGGCCGAGGATGTCGGTCCCGGTCCTTGTGTTTTTTGGGAACTTGGGCTGTCGGTTGTTCCGATGGCATGATATATGCGAAAGATTCGCCAAAGAAGTCTTCGGCAAATTCTGCCCGGCGCCTGAGAGTGCGCTAATTAAAGCAAGCACAGGCAGCACAGGCCGAGACGTCGTGGTCGGAGCCCAGGCAAGGGAGGCAGTAAGAATGGAAGTCCTTATGAGGTATTTGTTTATCACAAGACAAACAATTATTAACTTTTTCAATTTTTTCTGACATCGGCTGAGGCAAGAAAAAATGTTCCCCAACGGGGTACTTAGCTTTTAGATGACTTCGGTAACTGAAACACAGGAGCTGACCGACCGGCACTTGCGAACTGCTTCTGCTTCGGGTACTGCACGGCAAGAAAGACTGAAGAAGATGGCGTCGGCAGATGCCTTTATACTCCAGCCGCTCTGACGTCAGGGAGGAAGCGACATCAGCCGACGCCGGACCCAGACTTTGGAATCCGGCCGACCGAGGGCTGCCTGAGGCAGGACAACTCATATGTCAGGACTGCAGTTGCATTCTTGAAGGACATCCTCAGAGTCATTGGACGCTTGGTCAGATAAAGCTGCTGGGGATGTCTCTTTTTCTTTTAGCAGGGGAAGGCTGGCTTACCCTCATTAGCATCATCAGGTCTTCTGCCATTTTAAGCATCTGAGATTGTGGCAAGGAAGCAGGCGCTTGAGTTTGGGTCATTTCTTTAGGCATAGCTCGTACTCTTGGCCTTAGAAATTCGGTAGTTTTAGAAAGAACTGAATATGCGAAATAAGTCATCGATTTGTGTCGAATATCGGTAATGCGAAGAGCTTCCTCAGAAGCCCATGCCTGCATAGCAGCTCCGGACCCATCTAAGGTAGAGACATCCACAGGTTCTGTAGTCAAAGAAGAGTCTTGTGGCATACCGGACTCTGAACGGGTCTCTGTAGAGGCCTGCGAATCCATCAAAGTGGTCATCAGGGGATACGAACTGGCGACTAGCTTAACGGAAGCGTCGTTGGCAGTTTTGGACCGGTGCGGTCTGTCTCTGTCTTTATCCCTATGTTTTTTCAGGGAGATCAGTAGTCGGATGGCTTGCCGAAGCCATTTTGGAATACGGAGATCGAGAACAAAAGTATTTAGCTACAATAAGGGCCCGACGACGAATAGTTCAGGCTTTGAACAAAGCACAAAACCAATAGCGAGGTACATTGTACCTCAATGTAAGAATGGAAATCTCGGTGTGGTATTTGCTTTCCACAGGCGAGACAATTGTTAACTTTTTCCTGACATCGATTAGAGCAAGAAAAAAGGATCCCCAACAGAGTACTTAGCTTTAGAAGACTTCAGGATGATTCAAATTCTGAAATGAAAACTCAGGTGGTGGCCGACTGGCACTCGTGTGAACTGCTTCTGCTTTGGGCTCTTTGGCAAGAAAGACTGATGTAATGGCATCGGCTGCCTGTTTTTATACCCCTGATGTCATTCCTGACGTGACAGCAACCGATGCAGAAATACTAAGCCTCTGGTATTCGGGCCGACTGAGGGCTACCCCTGGCAGAATAATCCAAGTGTGATGACTGCAACAGTGAAACACCAAGAACATCATGTGGGTTATAATTGGTCCTAAAATTTATTGGAGAATGGTGCTATCAAACTATTATTTTGGTTCTCTGTGCAAACACCATTAATGGGCTCCACAACCTAAGAAAGACAGATCATTCTTAACACAGCATGAATGTAGAACACTACTTTCCCCATCCCCCACCAATCAGAAGTAGAAAATTCTGCCCAAATGTTGCCCATAGCCTAATCTATGCACATCTTCCAATGTTGCATCTTGAATTCATATTAATTGCCTATGCAATCACTACAGAAGGCTGGTGATAACCGGTAATGAATATTCATTAAACAAATCTATCAGCATAGGTATACAGAGCATTGTGTTTCTACTAGGAAATATATTTTACAAAAATGCTAGGAAAGACCGTGAAAAATCAGCCGTGTGGCAGCGCCGACACCTCGAGGCATGTCTTCACTTCAAGGTGGTCCCTACAGGTATGAGGGTTCTTTGCATGCCCTCATATGGGAACAGCCACCCTGAGCTACTAAAAAACTGGCAGAAGCTAAATTTAGACCTTAGCTTCAATTACATCAAATTACTCATTGAATATTTTCTACCGATAGAGAATGAATTATCGGAGAAAACGGACACTTTGTATAAAGACATGGTTAACAGATTTAAAGGGGAAATGTTCACTAATAGACTAGATAATCTTATCTGTCAAGTTGATGCATATGGAGAAAGACTGCAAAAAATTAAGTTACGCAAACTCCAGAGAGACCATAGGGATTTCCTGAATGGCCAAGTTTTTGTTTGGCCGAGGAACAACCAGGGAAATGGAACACAAAGGACTGAGTCGATACCCCTCAATGAAGCTGACAGAGGGGTTTCATCAGTTACATTAGACATTTCCCCATTAACGGATACTACTACACAAAATGATGCAATGGTGGTATCATCAGGCAGACTAAGACACATCACATCTGAATCGGCGAATACTCCACCACCTAACCAAATGGCTCTGAATCAACATCATATTCTGGGAGCTATACCTAAGACCCAGCAAACAAATATTGAGTCTTTTTTACCGCTACCAGTACGACTGCGAAGGGACTCGAGAGGAAGATCGGTGAGCCGAGGAAGAGGCAAAAGGAAGCTATCAGGAGAACCATACATCAAGAGAGGTCGACTGAGGGATTAAATGACTTAGTTTTTAACTTATCTGAACTTTCACTTACAGACACGGACTATTGTGTACTTAACAAGGGTTTAAGCTTCATACCTGCACAGGTTAGCTATATTTCAGACACCCTAATTGATTTAAGAGCTTTTGCTCGGAAAATAGCATTGAAATTATAGGTTCATAGGTTCATACTAGGCTATCTGCCCAAGGGCATTTACAAGCCTAGCCCATAGTTTTGTGGCTTACGCCACCCCTTTAGTATGGGGAACTATACCCATTATTTTGCTGTGCCTCTGTCGAGCAGTGACACTGAGGTAATCCCTGGGGTATATCTGCGATCTCCCATCCATTGGTCAAGATTTCTCTTGAACAAGGCCAGCGAGGTGCTCTGCCTCACATATACCGGGATTTTGTTCCACAGCATAGGGAGTCATTGGGTGATGAATCTATCCCTCCAGCACGTCCTATTAATAGCCGTGTCGAGGTTTAAGTCTCCCGCCCTTGTGGCTCTGACGGATCTAGATTTTTTGAGGTGAAGCATATTCATCAAATCTGGGTTTGACATGGCCTTGTATGTTAGGCAAAGGTCACCTCTGAGCAAGTGCGACTGAATAGAGCTGGAGTTCTTTCAGTCGGGCAGCATAGGACAGATGTTTGAGACCCTTTATCCTTTTGGTGAGGAACTTTTGTGGCCTCTCAAGCTGCTGCAAGTGTCGGGTCAGATACATTCCGAATGGGGCATTGTACTCAATCATTGGTCTGATGAGTGATGAGTATAGGGAGACTATGACCTCCCTTGATCTAGATGAGAATCCCTTCATGATAAGGTGGGCAATGTAGAAGGTCTTCCTAACTACTTTGGCTACATGGGTGTCGAATGACAGACTACTATCAACCTGGGTCCCCAGGTCCCTGATAACCTCTTCTGTGCTCAGTGGATTGCCACCTATTTGGTAGCTAGGGTAACCTTGTTTTTCCCAAGGGTATGACTATGCATTTTTGGCATTTAACTTTAGGCCATGGCTCTGGCACCAGTTATCCGCTTCTGTGAGACCCTTCTGAAGGATATCTGTGTCAGATGTGTTTTCTACTATGGCCCAGTTTGCAGTCATCTGCAAACTTTGTCAGCCACAACCCTCCTGTGTTTGCTTGTACTGGAAAAGTAGATGCCAAACAAGAGTGGGCCCAGGACTGAGCCCTGTGGTACACCACTTGTGACAGGCTTTGAGTCTGACATGGCGCCAGCAACTCTGACCCTGTGGGTTCTGTCACTCAGCCAGTTTGCAACCCATCTTGTGATGTATGGGTTAACATTTAAGCTGATGAGTTTTTCAATGATACCCGAGTGGGGTATTGTATCGAAGGCTTTCGCCAGATCAAGGTAGGCTGTATGGACTGCCTTTCCCTCATCAATGGCTTTGGTGACTGTTTCGAAAAAGTCAACCAAGTTTAGAAGGCATGATCTGCCTTTGACAAAGCCAAACTGGGATGGATCCAAAGTCTGCAATTCCCTATGTCTTTATTTATGAGGTCCATTATGATCCTCTCCATGGCTTTGCAGATAAGGCTTGTCAAGCTAATGGGCCGGTAATTTCCAGGGTCGGTGGAGGCACCGCCTTTGTGAAGTGGGACCACAGTTGCAGTGCGCCACTCCTGGGTAATATCCAGAGGTAAGACTATGATTAAACAGCTGTCCTAGCTGTGGGTTTAATTCCTCGTTGAGTTCATGGAGCACACAGCCAGGGACACCATCAGGTCCAATGGATGCTGTGGTTTTGCTTTGGAGAGAGCAGTTCTCACTTGGGCGTTGGAGATGTTTGGGGGGCTGCAATCGCTTGGTATAGATATCTCTCCTTTTGGGGGGGAGAAGTTTGCACTGAACCTGTCAGCCAGTATGTTGGCAATGTCTGTAGGATCAGTAATCTTCACATCATTTTGAACTAGTTCTGAAAATATCTGGGAGTTTCCTCCCAGGTTTCTAACCTAGCTAAAGAAGGCCTTATGATTGTCTTTTGAGTCTTTAGCTATTTTTCTCTCAAAATTTGCTTTGGATGATTTTATGAGAGCTCTTAGTTTTTTTACTTATAGTGATCAAGGGTGTCTTACCTTTTAAGGATTTTGCTCTATCTTGTAGTAGCTTCCTCCTTTTGTTGTAGAGTTTGTTTATGGCTGGGGTCCACCAGACTGGATGCTTGCCTTTGGTACAAAGAGTCTTTGTTTTGCTTGGGATTGCCTTATCCATGCAGTCCTGCAGGTGCTGGTAGAAGGCATTTGTAAGTGATTCAGCGGCTTGAGTACTGTTTTCCCCGGCTCGGGGCCTTAAAGGAGACCACACTAGTCTTTACAAGTGTGAAGTCAGCTTGAGAAGTTCTTTACTGTGGTCTTTTTATTTCAGGTGGGGTGGGATGAGGACCTCCAGCGAGATTAGTTTGTGATCTGATCTCACCAGTGAGGGGTATACTTCGGTGTTGAACATTGTGCTCCCATGTTCGTGATGATGAGATCAAGTATGTTTTCTCCTCTTGTGGGATGGTGACTAGTTGTTCCATGGCATTTGAGTTTATGAATTCCAGGAACTTTTGGGCTAGGGTGTTTGGGCTTGAGTAGTGTACCCAGTCTATATTAGGGTAATTGAAGTCACCTAGTATGATGGTGTTTGGTGATACATTTATCCCCTCTAGTGTTTTCAGGAAGGCCATGTGAGGTTCCTGAGTTTGTGAGGGTGGCCTGTAACATGCTACAATTTGCAGAGCAGTCTTGCCTATGGTTAATTGCACCTGGATGTTTTTTTAATTTAATTAAATTGTTTTTTAAAAAAGGGTCACGAAATATTAACAATGTAGCTGAATTTTAATGTTTTAAAAGGAAAAGTGCTTTCACACCTGTGCTTCACCCATGCATTGAATGTTTCATTAAGGCTTGTGAAAATGATTTATATAAATATTACGCACATCAAAGTAAGGGATCCCTTTCTGTTTTTCACAACTTGACTAAAGATGAATGGGCTTCCATTAATATCTTAGTGAAAAATACAAGGGTCACGATCAGGCCAGCTGATAAGGGTGGTGGCCTAGTATTATTGAATACAAGAGATTATTTAATGTACATGGGTTCATTATTACAGGATGATAATATTTATAGGCTGATAGATGAAAAAACAGTTGAAAGAATGATATATCAAGTACATCAGGATCTTTATGATTTAATGGCATGCAGACAAATTAGTCATGAATTTTATTTATTTTTATTAATTGAACATCCAACTATACCATATATCAAAGGTCTCCCCAAAATGCACAAGGGCACTTTACCACCACCCCTTCGTCCCATAGTTGTAGGACATAATTGGGTTACTGAGAACATCTCTATTTTTATTGAAAAAAGATTAAAACCGTTGGTCTCTAGTATTCCTACTATTTTGAAAGATTGTAAACCACAAACAGTAGCCACCGGCTTCACAATAAGGGTATATCCTGAATAAAAGTTGCAAATGCCAGAACAACAAAACGAACTGGTGTAAAACCAAATGCCAACTCAATGAAAGTTCGTAACACCAAAATTTATTCCACGAAGACAAGAACAGCAACCTGGGATTGAGCGCGCTTTCTTCTGTAATCAGACTTCATCAGAATCCAACTAGATGGCTGTCACATGCCATTAAATACTAAATTCACACCCAAATGTGTTCAATTAATTCAATTAACCAATAAAATATCCAAATGTTAAATATTGATACATTTATGCTCAAAAATTCCTATATTGATATAATAAAATATATTAAAACATTTTTAATATAAAAAATTAATTAAAACCAAAGGCTTTATGACCTCTTGCAACTACACTAATAGCTTTTCAAAAAGTTTGAAATTATTTATAAAATATTTACAAAATATTTACAAAATATTAGTACCTAACGAACAGTGATGTATGCAGGCAAATAAATACTCTATGTACCCACTCTATACTATCATGTTTCATAGTTAAATGATGTATACCAATAAATGAATTAATGCTATGATACTATATCTTGTAAGTGTCATCTGAACCGCTATAAATAAATATACGTCAATATTTAATTGTATAGTTGTAGCAATATACTTAGTAATATATTAAAATATACCTAAAATAAAATATGGTATATAATACATATAAAGTAATATGAATATCAATTAATCATTGTTAACATATAACACATTAAATTTACTTATAGGTATACCAAAATAGTAAATTCTGCAAACCTGATGTTACTTAGTGTGTATGTGTATATATATAAATAAGTACATCAGTAAAAAACATCAATAAAAAATCAATAACAAAGCAGTTAAAACCCAAATTTTGTATATGTATGGTATTGTGTATTAATGTACCAGTTTGGGGTCATTGGCCAGTAGTTTTAAGGCCGGTTTAATGGAAAGGTGGTCATTCAGTCCATTTGGACCACAGGCATCAAGTCTAAGTTGCCACATTAGTTCTTTAAATTCTAAGTGGGACTCCCAATCACCACCTCTATCCCACATCTTTATCTCTTCCAAAACCCAAAACTTAATATTGGTGTTGGCGCAAGTCATGCAATGCCTATACAGTGCATTATTCTCGTTACACTTAATGATGTCCCTAGTATGTTCGTAGATACGTTGTTTAAGTTTACGTTCGGTCTTACCTATATAATATTTGTCACAGATCAGAGGGCTAAATAAACCACTCCTTTTGTTTGGCATGTAAAGTAGCCTCTACTTTTTAAGTTTACATTTAATTTTTTCAATACAAGTTTCTTACTATCCAAAATAAATGTACATTGACCACATCTTCCACACTTATGAGTCCCCACCTTCCGTTGTGTTCCCCCCCATATAGATTTTTCTTTCTCTCAAATAATTCCTTGAAATTTGTGTTTCTCCTGAAACCAAATCTTAATGGTTCTTGAAAAACTGTACAGTCGGTATGGATTTTGGAAAACATTTTCCATGCTTCATTTATACCCCGCTGTATCCAATGTATATTTTTAAAAAATGTTAACGTCAGACGGGGCATATTCGATGTACTCTGCTCGGTGTTATTTTTAACCATAAAATCAATGGGTGGTACACCGTCTTCCTGTACATTGGAAGTCAAAAGTGGGTAGTAGTGGGAATTCCTTCTCTTTAAAACCTCACGCTTCACATTCTTTGTAAGCTTAATTGGATAACCCCTCGCCTTAAATAACTGCTGTATAAATTCCAATTCAGCCTTGCATATCTCATTATCACTTGTCATCCTGGAAGCCCTAATCATTTGTCCTTTGACTATGTTCTTCCTTAAATACAAAGGGTGGTCACTGTCAAAATGGACATATGAATTGGAAAAACACTTTTTCCTAAAGATCTTGGATTCATACTTATTTTTGGACTTGTTTTTTGTAATTGTTACATCAAGGTAGTTCACATAATCAACATGATGTTCGTACGTAAATTCTAAAAAACAAGTTGTGGTGTGTAGGTATTCAATGAATTCCTCCACTTCATCCCCACTGCCATTCCACACTATAAAAACATCGTCCAAAAATCTGAAGTATGAAACAACAAATTTCCAAAAGTTTGATTTAAACACAAATTCTAACTCCCAGAACAACATAATGATGTTCACGTATGTGGGGGCACATGAGGATCCCATGGCCACACCCCCTATTTGGTGATAGATGTCACCTTGGAAAAAAAGGTAGTTATTTTTCAGGACCAATTCCATATTTTCAAGCAACAGTCGGAAATCCTGTACACTTAAGGTCTTGAATTCTACCAACATGGATTCAAACCATGTTAAACCCAAGTCGTGAGGAATTACTGAAAAAAGATCCCTCACGTCAATGGTAACAAAAGTATATTTCTCATCATATGTAACCGTATTAAATTTCCTCAAAAAATCCCAAGAATCTATCAATAAATGATGGTAACCTTGCTGGAAATGTTTTAATTTTCTGTCTATAAAAATCGCTAGGGGTTGTGTCTTGGAATATTGAGAGGTTACAATAGGCCTTAAAGGAGGGTTGTGGGTGTCCTTATGTATTTTCGGGATGCCAAATATTTCTGGTATCACAGGTTTGGGTACTCTTAAGTAGTTATATAGATCCACGTCTATGAGTCCCTGTAATAGGTTGTCTTCTAGCCATATATCAATCTTTTTATAACTGATGTTCATTTCATTCCTAGAAGATATTCTATACCTGTTACCAGTGTGTAAAATTTTCAGCATCCTATCTACGCAATCCCAATGATCCATAAGGACTACCCCCCCACCCTTATCGGGTTTCATAATCCTAATTTTCTCATTTGACTGTAACGTCTTTAATATGTTTGTTTCTTCCAATGTTAAATTGTTATATTCACCCATATTGACTTCTTTGTCATACCCTTCCCTAATGGTGTGTATGACATAGCTCTCAAAATTCAAAATGTCAAGTTGTAATGGGGGGTTGAACGTACTTTTTCTCTTCAACCCATTAATCACATTATGTTCGTCCCTCTTAAGTGTTGCCTTAAAATGTAAATTCCTAGCAAAAAGTTTTACATCCAGTAGCATTCTTTCTATTCCTGGTCTTTTTACAGGAATAAAGGTAAAACCTTTTGAAAAAAGGCTAAAGTGAGAAGGTGTGACTTCCACATCTGTAAAATTATAAATAAAAAAAATGTCTTTTTCTTTAACATCACACCGCATGATGTTACAATTTTCTTCCTGGAAGCAAACTAACTCAGTTTCTCTTATTGTTTCATTCTCGGGTCCACATAGTTCATCACACCCCTCTAAACAGCACAAAGGTTCATAACTAAAATGACCCATATTCTGAGCCTCAACTGCTACTAATTGTTCCTTCCCCTCCTTTGCACCTGTGTATTCCCTGCTGCTTCTGCATATGAGAAGGGGTGATACTGTTTCCGTATCCTTTCGGACCTTCTCACCCCCTCCATCGGTTCCCCCAAAGGGTGATACTGATCTACTTCCCTTTCTTCGAAAGAATCGTTGTAACCGTAATTGGGGCGTACTCGTTCTTGTTCACTTTCCTGTATCTGAGTCCCATGTGAATAATGGGTTTCCCTACCAAATGTTGTATTATAAACCCGTTTTCCTCTAAATGTATTTCTACCATATGACTTGGTTTTAAAATGTTTGTTAGGGTCAACATATGCTTTCCCCTCTTTGTAATCAAATAAATCTCTTTCAATCTTGCCTAATTTCCTTTTGTAATTCTTATTCGTACTCAGATCAACATCATGCAATACTTTAAAATAAGCATCCTTATATTCATGTATAGAAAACATTAAGTCTTTTGTAATCTCAGCCTGCAATACATCAATACGTTTTTTAATTATTTCTAACAATTCTGTGTTACTATTAATCATGGCTTTTAAAATAGAAATGCCACAGTCATTTAAAATGTCTGAAATAGTTTTAAACAGACTTTCATTCCCTTTAATATTGTTCGGGTATTTGTTTAACCGTAACCCTTTCGGCACAATATTTTGTTCGATGCACCGGGTTAAATACCAATTGTCCAAACATAAACTCTTATATTTAAATAAATCTACCTCAAATTGTTTGCATTTGTCCTTGTAACTGAAGATATTCTTCGGTGTTTGTTCTTTTACTGCCGTGGCTGCGGAAAAAGATTTCCCGAGCCATTCACTGAAGGATATGTCCTTGTAAGCATCCAGATTTCTTCTTTTATCATCTGTTTGGCTTCCATTAGGTCCAACACGAACTCGCTGGTTGAGGCGTTCACACACAATGTTCCCCTGGCTAGGTAGTCCACCATCACGATCCATACCACTCTGTAATGACGACATCGCCCGCCGACTCCTTTGGGGGCTTCCCTGACCACAGGGAATCGAATCGCTACCACTTAGCGAATTGCCTGAACCATTGTCGTGTTTGGTATGATTATTAATGAGTTCCACTAGCTGGCTTAAAAGTGAGCTATCTTCCATCGGATTCCCTAGTAAAGCTGGCGGATATAACTAAGAAACTGCAGCCACAACTCCACCACTCAAAACTGTAAACCACAAACAGTAGCCACCGGCTTCACAATAAGGGTATATCCTGAATAAAAGTTGCAAATGCCAGAACAACAAAACGAAATGGTGTAAAACCAAATGCCAACTCAATGAAAGTTCATAACACCAAAATTTATTCCACGAAGACAAGAACAGCAACCTGGGATCGAGCGAG
The DNA here is from genome assembly GCF_019279795.1 of Protopterus annectens. Lineage (NCBI taxonomy): Eukaryota > Metazoa > Chordata > Ceratodontiformes > Protopteridae > Protopterus > Protopterus annectens. The sequence continues at coordinate 1,806,910,951 of NC_056743.1, read as the reverse complement.
CTTTCTTCTGTAATCAGACTTCATCAGAATCCAACTAGATGGCTGTCACATGCCATTAAATACAAAATTCACACCCAAATGTGTTCAATTAATTCAATTAACCAATAAAATATCCAAATGTTAAATATTGATACATTTATGCTCAAAAATTCCTATATTGATATAATAAAATATATTAAAACATTTTTAATATAAAAAATTAATTAAAACCAAAGGCTTTATGACCTCTTGCAACTACACTAATAGCTTTTCAAAAAGTTTGAAATTATTTATAAAATATTTACAAAATAGGCCTGGAAGGATTCTTCCTGGGTATCGGAGTGCTCTGAATCCCCAGAGGCTTCATCTGAAGAGAGGGTGTCTGTCTGCTCAGTTCTAGGTCTTTTATCTGCAGGCAGCTGAGAACCTCTGTCTGGGTGCGGTTGGGACCCCCTGATTAGAGAGAATAAGATCTGCAGCAAGAGTCATGATCTGTCTATCAGAAGAGGGGCCCTGAACAGCAGGTTTAGGATGGGCCTTGGCCTGGCTGGCAGCCTTGGCAAGTGCAAAGGCCTTGATGGACATGGATACCAGAGGCCTAGCTGCCCCACGTGCAGGGGTAACCTTGTCCACAGGAATGGTGTCGGGTAAATCAAGAACTTCGGTTTCTGGTGGAAAATAAACAACCGGCACCGTTGTGGTCTCCGGGACCGAAGAACACGTTAACGCGATGTCGTCGGCCTGGGGCGGTAGAACTACCGCTTCCGAAGGGACCGATGCACTCGCGGAGGTCTTAGGCGTGGTATCAGTGGACGACGCGGGCCGAGGATGTCGGTCCCGGTCCTTGTGTTTTTTGGGAACTTGGGCTGTCGGTTGTTCCGATGGCATGATATATGCGAAAGATTCGCCAAAGAAGTCTTCGGCAAATTCTGCCCGGCGCCTGAGAGTGCGCTAATTAAAGCAAGCACAGGCAGCACAGGCCGAGACGTCGTGGTCTGGGCCCAGGCAAGGGAGGCAGTAAGAATGGAAGTCCTTATGAGGTATTTGTTTACCACAAGACAAACAATTATTAACTTTTTCAATTTTTTCTGACATCGGCTGAGGCAAGAAAAATGTTCCCAACGGGGTACTTAGCTTTTAGATGACTTCGGTAACTGAAACACAGGAGCTGACCGACCGGCACTTGCGAACTGCTTCTGCTTCGGGTACTGCGTGGCAAGAAAGACTGAAGAAGATGGCGTCGGAAGATGCCTTTATACTCCAGCCGCTCTGACGTCAGGGAGGAAGCGACATCAGCCGACGCCGGACCCAGACTTTGGAATCCGGCCGACCGAGGGCTGCCTGAGGCAGGACAACTCATATGTCAGGACTGCAGTTGCATTCTTGAAGGACATCCTCAGAGTCATTGGACGCTTGGTCAGATAAAGCTGCTGGGGATGTCTCTTTTTCTTTTAGCAGGGGAAGGCTGGCTTACCCTCATAAGCATCATCAGGTCTTCTGCCATTTTAAGCATCTGAGATTGTGGCAAGGAAGCAGGCGCTTGAGTTTGGGTCATTTCTTTAGGCATAGCTCGTACTCTTGGCCTTAGAAATTCGGTAGTTTTAGAAAGAACTGAAGATGCGAAAGAAGTCATCGATTTGTGTCGAATATCGGTAATGCGAAGAGCTTCCTCAGAAGCCCATGCCTGCATAGCAGCTCCGGACCCATCTAAGGTAGAGACATCCACAGGTTCTGTAGTCAAAGAAGAGTCTTGTGGCATACCGGACTCTGAACGGGTCTCTGTAGAGGCCTGCGAATCCATCAAAGTGGTCATCAGGGGATACGAACTGGCGACTAGCTTAACGGAAGCGTCGTTGGCAGTTTTGGACCGGTGCGGTCTGTCTCTGTCTTTATCCCTATGTTTTTTCAGGGAGATCAGTAGTTGGATGGCTTGCCGAAGCCATTTTGGAATACGGAGATCGAGAACAAAAGTATTTAGCTACAATAAGGGCCCGACGACGAATAGTTCAGGCTTTGAACAAAGCATAAAACCAATAGCGAGGTACATTGTACCTCAATGTAAGAATGGAAATCTCGGTGGGGTATTTGCTTTCCACAGGCGAGACAATTGTTAACTTTTTCCTGACATCGATTAGAGCAAGAAAAAAGGATCCCCAACAGAGTACTTAGCTTTAGAAGACTTCAGGATGATTCAAATTCTGAAATGAAAACTCAGGTAGTGGCCGAATGGCACTCGTGTGAACTGCTTCTGCTTTGGGCTCTTCGGCAAGAAAGACTGATGTAATGGCATCGGCTGCCTGTTTTTATACCCCTGACGTCATTCCTGACGTGACAGCAACCGATGCAGAAATACTAAGCCTCTGGTATTTGGGCCGACTGAGGGCTACCCCTGGCAGAATAATCCAAGTGTGATGACTGCAACAGTGAAACACCAAGAACATCATGTGGGTTATAATTGGTCCTAAAATTTATTGGAGAATGGTGCTATCAAACTATTATTTTGGTTCTCTGTGCAAACACCATTAATGGGCTCCACAACCTAAGAAAGACAGATCATTCTTAACACAGCATGAATGTAGAACACTACTTTCCCCATCCCCCACCAATCAGAAGTAGCAAATTCTGCCCAAATGTTGCCCACAGCCTAATCTATGCACATCTTCCAATGTTGCATCTTGAATTCATATTAATTGCCTATGCAATCACTACAGAAGGCTGGTGATAACAGGTAATGAATATTCATTAAACAAATCTATCAGCATAGGTATACAGAGCATTGTGCTTCTACTAGGAAATATATTTTACAAAAATGCTAGGAAAGACCGTGAAAAATCAGCCGTGTGGCAGCGCCGACACCTCGAAGCATGTCTTCACTTCAAGGTGGTCCCTACAAGTATGAGGGTTCTTTGCATGCCCTCATATGGGAACAGCCACCCTGAGCTACTAAAAAACTGGCAGAAGCTAAATTTAGACCTTAGCTTCAATTACATCAAATTACTCATTGAATATTTTCTACCGATAGAGAATGAATTATCGGAGAAAACGGACACTTTGTATAAAGACATGGTTAACAGATTTAAAGGGGAAATGTTCACTAATAGACTAGATAATCTTATCTGTCAAGTTGATGCATATGGAGAAAGACTGCAACAAATTAAGTTACGCAAACTCCAGAGAGACCATAGGGATTTCCTGAATGGCCAAGTTTTTGTTTGGCCGAGGAACAACCACGGAAATGGAACACAAAGGACTGAGTCGATACCCCTCAATGAAGCTGACAGAGGGGTTTCATCAGTTACATTAGACATTTCCCCATTAACGGATACTACTACACAAAATGATGCAATGGTGGTATCATCAGGCAGACTAAGACACATCACATCTGAATCGACGAACACTCCACCACCTAACCAAATGGCTCTGAATCAACATCATATTCTGGGAGCTATACCTAAGACCCAGCAAACAAATATTGAGTCTTTTTTACCGCTACCAGTACGACTGCAAAGGGACTCGAGAGGAAGATCAGTGAGCCGAGGAAGAGGCAAAAGGAAGCTATCAGGAGAACCATACATCAAGAGAGGTCGACTGAGGGATTAAATGACTTAGTTTTTAACTTATCTGAACTTTCACTTACAGACACGGACTATTGTGTACTTAACAAGGGTTTAAGCTTCATACCTGCACAGGTTAGCTATATTTCAGACACCCTAATTGATTTAAGAGCTTTTGCTCGGAAAATAGCATTGAAATTGTTTTTTAAAAAAGGGTCACGGAATATTAACAATGTAGCTGAATTTGAATGTTTTAAAAGGAAAAGTGCTTTCACACCTGTGCTTCACCCATGCATTGAATGTTTCATTAAGGCTTGTGAAAACGATTTATATAAATATTACGCACATCAAAGTAAGGGATCCCTTTCTGTTTTTCACAACTTGACTAAAGATGAATGGGCTTCCATTAATATCTTAGTGAAAAATACAAGGGTCACGATCAGGCCAGCTGATAAGGGTGGTGGCCTAGTATTATTGAATACAAGAGATTATTTAATGTACATGGGTTCATTATTACAGGATGATAATATTTATAGGCTGATAGATGAAAAAACAGTTGAAAGAATGATATATCAAGTACATCAGGATCTTTATGATTTAATGGCATGCAGACAAATTAGTCATGAATTTTATTTATTTTTATTAATTGAACATCCAACTATACCATATATCAAAGGTCTCCCCAAAATGCACAAGGGCACTTTACCACCACCCCTTCGTCCCATAGTTGTAGGACATAATTGGGTTACTGAGAACATCTCTATTTTTACTGAAAAAAGATTAAAACCGTTGGTCTCTAGTATTCCTACTATTTTGAAAGATTCTTAACTCATAGAAAATATTAAAAAATTGGATTATGACATATCTGAATCACATCTACTGGTGACTTTAGATGTAGAGTCTTTTTACTGCAATTCCTAATTCTTATGGAATGGAAGCTATTAGGTCTTTGTTGCATAAGAGTCAGATATATACCAATAATCAACAAATTCTACTGAATACCTACTAGAAATAGTATTAACTAATAATGTATTGACCTTTGATGATCTTTTTTATATTCAACAGTGGGGGGTCGCTATGGGCACCCCCTGCACAAATACATATGCTAATTTGGCTGTATATAACTGGGAAACTACATGTTTGTTCTCACATCCCACTTATAACAAGGTTCTCTCATACCATAGGTTTGTTGACTATATACTATTGGTATGGGATGGTACCTATGATGAATTGAAAAGCTTTATATCTGAACTAGAAGAAACTACAGATTTTTTAAGGTTTTCGATTGAACATTCTACAACTAAAATAAATTTTAGGGACCTTAATATTAAAAAAGATGGGAGAGGTGGACTTACAACATCTTTATACAGAAAAGAGTGCTGGAAAAACACTCTACTCCAATATGACAGCATGCATCCCAGGTTCATTTTTAAAAATATTGTCAAAGGACAATACATGAGAATTAACAGATTAAGTCAAGGAATAGATGAGCGTAATGATGAGTTTAATAAATTAGAACAACTATTTCTAGATAGAGGCTATAATTCAGATATGGTAGCCAGGACTAAAGAGATTTTTACTAATAATACATCTGTTAATAAATATAGTCACCATACATCATTCAGAAGTTGTTATACAGGTTATGATTCCTCCTTAATTTGTTTTACAATCAGTTATACCAGTGACAATAAATATTTAACAAATATTATTATGAAGAATTGGCACATCCTAATTACAGATGATGATATTAAACAATTAATAGGTATGAGACCAACCTTTACATATAAGAATTTGAAGAATTTAAAAAGGATACTATGTAATGAAAAAAGGCCTACAAGTCCTATTGCAATTAATACTAATAACAAAAATTATATGGATACCCATCCTTGTGGAAAGTGTAATTCATGCTCTTGGATATCTAAAGAAAGATACTTTGTACACCCTGAACTATCTTTTAAATATGAATTTAGGTGTTCAGCCAATTGTGAAGATACTAATATTGTTTATCTTGCAACCTGTGAATCGTGCTCTGCCTTTTACATAGGTATGACTACAAGACGACTGAAAGATAGAATACAGGAGCATATTTACGCGATTAAGAAAGCTGAACATAAAAATGCTCTTGCGAAACATATTTTAGAATTCCCAGAACATAGTTTTAGGTTCAGGATCTTACAGAGAAGAGAACCAAACACAAGGAAAGGAGATAATTTTAATGATCTGGAAAATTTGGAATTAAGTTGGATTTTAAAGTTTAGGGCCCAATATTATCCTGGCCTAAACACATATGTTAGTATTAGATCATTTTTAAAGAAACGTAAATATTAATGAATTAGTTCTATATATGATTTGCACTGTGTGTACAGATACCCCCTCCTTTTTTATATATATATATATATATTTGCAAGAGCACAATAGTATATTTTGATGAGTTTTAGGTATTTTCTATATGTCATATACCATTCATACTATAGTATATATTTTAGATATATATATATATATTTATTTTTATATTTGATTATATCTTATTTATTGCCATACATATTTATATATTTATATAATATATATATATATCACAATTTTTCATATATATATTTGACTTATTTTTTACTTATTTATTTGCTTATGCATATTTATATAGATAGATATATTGTACATTTTGAATGTTCTCTAGATAATGTCCTAGGTTATAATATGCAGTACATTTCATGGTATATAGATATATATTTTATAGTATTTTAACCTGAACAAAAGTAATTCTTTTATGTCAGATAAATTGGGGTTATACTTTAAGCATATATACAAATATGTGTAATTTTTATATGACTGTCTTTATACACACTAAACTAAGAGTTTAGTGTCTGCATGCTTTTTAAATAGGAACAACTGTCATTACATCTAAAAGTCCTTGATAACATATATTTATTTATTTCAGGATTTGTTTGTCTGTCAATGACATATTTTATTCATATTATATATACTCTTAACATGGTATGAGTACAGGCATTTTTATATATTTCCTTTATATTCTGTCATTGTTGTTCATGTTTCATTTTTTATTGATATATATATATAACTTTCATAGAGCCAATATTGAGTTATACTGTGCTTTTAGAAGGTAGCGTTTATAGCAGACAGAATTTACTTGGTTTTGCATGTTAACGAATGATCTAGCAGTTAATAGTGCAATAACTCAATTTCAATTAGTTTCTTACTTAATTGACTGATTAGAAGTAATTATTTATGTATATAAAGAGAGCTAATTCTTGTGTATTATTAATCTGAAGAAGCGTGCCTTGTGTATGCACGCGAAAGCGCTCATTTTCTGTTTTAAATAAAGAAGTGTCTTTTTACGTGGTGGTCGAGTTCCAGTTTTCCTTTTTTCGGCCTTAAAGAGATGCTTATGGGTTTCAGGAACCCTGTAATATCTGTCAGGCTTGGCAGGAGCAGGAGGGAGAGAATCAGGCGAAGCACTGGAGTCAGAATAAACATCATCAAGGACATCCAGCACTGGAGGAATAGCTAAAGGCCTGTGTTGGGGTAGCTTTAGGAAGGTACGAAGCCTTTTCCTGGAGTCAGAAAATTCCTGACCCTGCCACTGGAAATGTTCTCTCATGGAATGGAGTACTTCACCAAAAGAAATATCCTCTGGAGGAGAGGCAGAGGGAATTGAATCCTCAGCATCCGAGTCCTCATAGGCCTGGAAGGATTCTTCCTGGGTATCGGAGTGCTCTGAATCCCCAGAGGCTTCATCTGAAGAGAGGGTGTCTTGTCTGCTCAGTTCTAGGTCTTTTATCTGTAGGCAGCTGAGAACCTCTGTCTCGGTGCGGTTGGGACCCCCTGATTAGAGAGAATAAGATCTGCAGCAAGAGTCATGATCTGTCTATCGGAAGAGGGGCCCTGAACAGCAGGTTTAGGATGGGCCTTGGCCTGGCTGGCAGCCTTGGCACGTGCAAAGGCCTTGATGGACATGGATACCGGAGGCCTAGCTGCCCCACGTGCAGGGGTAACCTTGTCCACAGAAATGGTGTCGGGTAAATCAAGAACTTCGGTTTCTGGTGGGAAAATCAACAACCGGCACCGTTGTGGTCTCCGGGACCGAAGAACGCGTTAACGCGATGTCGTCGGCCTGGGGCGGTAGAACTACCGCTTCCGAAGGGACCGATGCACTCGCGGAGGTCTTAGGCGTGGTATCAGTGGACGACGCGGGCCGAGGATGTTGGTCCCGGTCCTTGTGTTTTTTGGGAACTTGGGCTGTCGGTTGTTCCGATGGCATGATATATGCGAAAGATTCGCCAAAGAAGTCTTCGGCAAATTCTGCCCGGCGCCTGAGAGTGAGCTAATTAAAGCAAGCACAGGCCGAGATGTCGTGGTCTGGGCCCAGGCAAGGGAGGCAGTAAGAATGGAAGTCCTTATGAGGTATTTGTTTACCACAAGACAAACAATTATTAACTTTTTCAATTTTTTCTGACATTGGCTGAGGCAAGAAAAAATGTTCCCCAATGGGGTACTTAGCTTTTAGATGACTTCGGTAACTGAAACACAGGAGCTGACCGACCGGCACTTGCGAACTGCTTCTGCTTCGGGTACTGCGCGGCAAGAAAGACTGAAGAAGATGGCGTCGGCAGATGCCTTTATACTCAAGCCGCTCTGACGTCAGGGAGGAAGCGACATCAGCCGACGCCGGACCCAGACTTTAGAATCCGGCCGACCGAGGGCTGCCTGAGGCAGAACAACTCATATGTCAGGACTGCAGTTGCATTCTTGAAGGACATCCTCAGAGTCATTGGACGCTTGGTCAGATAAAGCTGCTGGGGATGTCTCTTTTTCTTTTAGCAGGGGAAGGCTGGCTTACCCTCATTAGCATCATCAGGTCTTCTGCCATTTTAAGCATCTGAGATTGTGGCAAGGAAGCAGGCGCTTGAGTTTGGGTCATTTCTTTAGGCATAGCTCGTACTCTTGGCCTTAGAAATTTGGTAGTTTTAGAAAGAACTGAAGATGCGAAAGAAGTCATCGATTTGTGTCGAATATCGGTAATCCGAAGAGCTTCCTCAGAAGCCCATGCCTGCATAGCAGCTCCAGACCCATCTAAGGTAGAGACATCCACAGGTTCTGTAGTCAAAGAAGAGTCTTGTGGCATACCGGACTCCGAACGGGTCTTTGTAGAGGCCTGCGAATCCATCAAAGTGGTCATCAGGGGATACGAACTGGCGACTAGCTTAACGGAAGCGTCGTTGGCAGTTTTGGACCGGTGCGGTCTGTCTTTATCCCTATGTTTTTTCAGGGAGATCAGTAGTCGGATGGCTTGCCGAAGCCATTTTGGAATACGGAGATCGAGAACAAAAGTATTTAGCTACAATAAGGGCCCGACGACGAATAGTTCAGGCTTTGAACAAAGCACAAAACCAATAGCGAGGTACATTGTACCTCAATGTAAGAATGGAAATCTCGGTGTGGTATTTGCTTTCCACAGGCGAGACAATTGTTAACTTTTTCCTGACATCGATTAGAGCAAGAAAAAAGGATCCCCAACAGAGTACTTAGCTTTAGAAGACTTCAGGATGATTCAAATTCTGAAATGAAAACTCAGGTAGTGGCCGAATGGCACTCGTGTGAACTGCTTCTGCTTTGGGCTCTTCGGCAAGAAAGACTGATGTAATGGCGTCGGCTGCCTGTTTTTATACCCCTGACGTCATTCCTGACGTGACAGCAACCGATGCAGAAATACTAAGACTCTCGTATTCGGGCCGACTGAGGGCTACCCCTGGCAGAATAATCCAAGTGTGATGACTGCAACAGTGAAACACCAAGAACATCATGTGGGTTATAATTGGTCCTAAAATTTATTGGAGAATGGTGCTATCATAAACTATTATTTTGGTTCTCTGTGCAAACACCATTAATGGGCTCCACAACCTAAGAAAGACAGATCATTCTTAACACAGCATGAATGTAGAACACTACTTTCCCCATCCCCCACCAATCAGAAGTAGCAAATTCTGCCCAAATGTTGCCCATAGCCTAATCTATGCACATCTTCCAATGTTGCATCTTGAATTCATAATAATTGCCTATGCAATCACTACAGAAGGCTGGTGATAACAGGTAATGAATATTCATTAAACAAATCTATCAGCATAGGTATACAGAGCATTGTGCTTCTACTAGGAAATATATTTTACAAAAATGCTAGGAAAGACCATGAAAATTCAGATCTAAGTAGACTGCAAGTCAGATTACTTCTACAAGAGGCCTCAACCTGGGCAAACTGAAGGGTGAATAATGTTCTGCACTTAGAATCTTATCACTTAACAAGCAAGGACAGAGGGCTGCCTTCAGCCCAAATAAATTCAACACTAGCCTTTTCCAGATATGGGCAATGTGGTGATATGTTATTCCTTTACACAGCAACACTTGTCATTGCTAACATTCTATACACATCCTACAATGCTTTAACAGGGGCAAAAACAGTGCATTACTAAACTGCTATTTAAAAAAAGACATTGTACCATTTTTCTAACAGGAACCCTACGCCACCACATGCTGTCACAAGCCTGGCAAGCAAACTGCTTCTCCTCAAATGGTATTTGATTCTGCCTGGCATTGTTAAACATCCGGACATTCCTCTCAGTCAAAGGAAGTAAAGCTAACTGCTGGCCAAGGTCCTAGAGTAAAGAGAAAAAAAAAACATGAGAAACCATTATTTTATTTACCTGAAATTGTTAACCAGGTACGAGGACTGGCCAAAGACCCTTTTCAGCCATGATATGGGGCCACAGGCAAGGTAAAATTACAGTGATACAATGAAAGAAATTTATTTTTGAAAGAAAGTACAAAAGTGAGCAAAGTAAAGGTATATAAATCTTGATAAACTTCATTTCTTCATTTCATTGATAAGTTTCATGCTACATTCTAACAATGAAAGAGATAACATAGTGCAACATAAAAATGCTGGTAATCGCAGATAGTGTAATATATATGGATGTTAAATGGACTCAGAAAAAGCTACAGCAAAACATGACTTTATGAAATATGCCTTTCATTTTAGTTATCTATTCTTTGTATAATAGCTACCGTCTCAGAGCTCATGATTACCAGAAGTTTACCTGCATCTGACACAAAGTACAGTTTTGTACCTACCATAAATGTAGATGTTCGAGTGCTCATACAGCTGCAGTCATTACAGATGGGTTATCCTGCCGTCAGGCGGGTCCTCGGTCGGCCGAATTCCAAAGTCTAGGTCCGGCGTCGGTTGTCGTCGCTTCTTCCCTGACGTCAGTGCGCAGGGGTATAAAAGAGGCAGCCGACGCCATTTTCTTCAGTTTGTCTTGCCCCAGATGTCAGGTGCCCCCAGAAGGAAGGCAAAACATAAAGTTATGCAAACATGCAATACAGAATAATCAAAAAACAGTAGTTGCAAGCAAATACACCATAAGAGAATACCCCAAATAGGTTGTATGATAAGGTGTTTGTCATAAGGCTTGTCCTAAGAGGGGACAGAGGGAGGGTAACCTGGACTGCAGCTGTATGAGCACTCGAACATCTACATTTATGGTAGGTACAAAACTGTACTATGTTCATCGTGCATACAGCTGCAGTCATTACAGATGTGAATAATCCCAAAGCTAAGTAGGGGTGGTAGGCACTAAGTGGAACTAGGAGAAGCGAGGATGCCCTGCAAGACTGCTGTGGCAAAACCCGCTCTAGATTTAGAGAATAGTGGGAGGAGATAGTGCTTGGAGAAAGTGTGCACTGAACTCCAGGTGGCTGCTTCCAAAATGTCCTTGGTAGGGACCCCCCTGAGGAAGGCTGCAGAGGTAGCTGTGGCTCTGGTGGAGTGGGATCTAATGCATGCAGGCACAGTTTTTCCATGAAATTAGTAACAAAAGCGTATGCAGTGGGCTATCCATTTTGAAACTGTCTGTTTGGAAATAGCCTTTCCTTGAGCACCTGCAGCACAAGACACAAAGAGTTGCTCAGATTTCCTGAATGGCTTTGTCCTGTCCAAATAGTAACAAAGTTGTCTGTGAATGTCCAAGGAATGTAGTAGTCTTTCCCCTTTGTTTTGTGGGTTAGGATAAAAGGTAATAAGTGGACAGTCTGATTCAAAGCTACACTGGATACTACCTTTGGCATAAAGATAGGGTTCTTTCGTAAGGAAACTCTGTCCTGATGGAAAATGATGAATGGTTGCACAGCCATGAGGGCCTGTAGCTCCGAAACCCTGCGTGCTGAGGTGATAGCCAGAAGAAAGACTGTTTTCCATGACAAGTATTGTAGCTCTGTTGAAGAAGCTGGCTCGAAGGGAGGAAGGGTCAGCTTTTCCAATACGAAGTTGAGGTCCCAAGCAGGGACTGGTGGTTTCCTTGGGGGTTTTATATTCTTTGCCGCTCTGAGGAACTGCCTTAAGAGAGGATGAGAGAATAAAGGAGGATCTGTGTTGTATTGTGCAGAAATGGCTGAAGCATGGATCTTGATGGAGGAGAAGGAAAGTCCATTGTTTAACATCTCAGCTAGGTACTGTAAAATTTGAGGTATACTTATTACCCGAGGATTCTGTCCCTTTTCTTGATTCCAGGCACAAAATTGTTTCCATTTGGAGGAGTAGGCTTTTCTAGTAGAAGGTCTTCTGGCCTCCAAGATGACATCCTGCACCTCCTTGGAGAGGAGAATCTGTTGGGAAATCAAGGAATTCTCCATGCAGCTAGATTTAGAGTTTTGAAATGGCTGTGAAGGGTTTTGTAGTTGTGCTGTGACAACAGAAGAGGGACTAGAGGTAGGATCCACGGTGGGGAATGTGTCAGGCTCTTCAGGAGCGGATACCAGTGTTGCCTTGGCCAGTCTGGAGCAATGAGAATCATTTTCGGCCTCTCTGCTCTGGCTTTTAATAGAACTTTGGGCAGCAGAGGAAGAGGCAGGAAGGCATAGACTGTTAATGTTGTCCAATTGAAGGAAAGTGCGTCCACTTTCCAGGCCTGTGGATGATAGGTCCTTGAACAAAATGTTTTCAACTGGCAATTTCTGTGGGTAGCAAAGAGATCTATGTCTGGCTGTCCCCATGCCTGAGTTATCTTTGTGAAAACTTGAGGATGCAACTTCCATTCATGTGGATCTGTCATATTTCTGCTTAGGTTGTCTGCCAGTGTGTTTTCCTTCCCTGGCAGGAATTGTGCCTGTAGTTGAATTTGCAATTCCAGTGCTGTGTTCCATAGGGTCATGGCTTGCCTACACAGGGGGTATGAATGAGTTCCCCCCTGTTTGTTTATGTACCACATCACTGTGGTGATGTCTGTCCTTATCAATAGCTGGCCTGGATGCAGTAGGTCTTTGAAGATCATAATAGCATTTTGCACGGCTAACATTTCCTTTTGAAGGTGCTTCTCTTTTCGGGTCCATTTTCCCTAAATGCACTGATCTGTCATGTGTGCTCCCCAGGCGTAGTCCGAGGAGTCTGTTGTGATGATTTGAGTTGCTTGAGGTACACAGAAAGGAAGACCTGTGTTTCTTTGGCAAGCTTGAGCCCATCACAAAAATTCCTTTTGAAGGCATGGAATGAGTGGTATAATTGCTTCCAAGCTGTGGCTGTGCTGAGACCATAAGTTTTTTAGGTACCATTGAAGTTTCCTCATATGCAGCTTTGCACATGGGATTAGTAGGATGCAAGATGCCATGAATCCCAGAGCCTGCAGGACTTTCCTTGCAGTTAGCCTGGTGAAAGTTGCCATTTTTCTGAAGTATTGAGACAGTTGCCCTTGTTTGTCTGGCGTGAGGTAGGCCATCTGAGTGGTTGTATTCAAGCTGGCACCCAGGAAAATTATTTGTTGAGATGGTATTAGTTTTGATTTCTTTTTGTTGACTGTGTATCCCAGGAAGTTCAACAGTTTTATTACAAACGCCAGGTGCTGCAGTAGTATGTCCTTGCTGTCCGCTTGGATCAGGCAGTCGTCCAGATATGGGTAGACTTGTATCCCTTGTAGTCTGCAGAAGGCAATTACTGATGCCAGGCATTTCGTAAACACTCTGGACGCAGTAGATAAGCCAAAGGGCAATGCAGAGAATTGGTAATGGGTTGAACCTGCAAGTAATCTGAGGTATCTTCTGCAATCTTGTCTGATAGGGACATGCAGGTATGCCTCCTTGAGGTCCAATGTTACCAGCCAAGACTCCTTGCCCAGCATGGGAAGAAGCTGCTGTAATGTGAGCATCTTGAATTTTGGCACCAGTAAATATGTGTTTAGGATGGATAGGTCTAAGATAGGTCTCCAATCTTTGCCTTTCCTTGGTACCAGGAATAGTCTGGAATAAAACCCTTGACCTTGTTCTTTTGCAGGTACCTCTTGAATTGCTTTCATGTCCATGAGAGCTGAAATTTGTTTTTGTGCCTCTGCCCTTTGATTTTGTGGCAGGTTTGGCATGCCTCTCATTTTTGGAAGGGTGTGAAAGTGGAACCTGTAGCCTCTGTCTATAATGTCCAGAATCCATTTGTCTTTTGTGACAATATGCCAATTTTTTGAGAATAATGTCAGTTTTCCGCCCAAAGGTGCCGCCATTAATGCTTTGCTTGGCAGGTGTAGGGGGAAGTCATTGTGTCTGTTTTCTAAAAGACTGTGATCTATCTTCTCCACCTCTTGGAGTTGGGTGCTTGCCACTGTCTGGCTCTGAAAGATCCTTGAGGTTGCCCTCCACCCCTTGGGCGTCTGTATCTGCCCCTTTGAGGTCTGTCTGTGGCTGGAAAGGACCAATTTTTTGAAGGCCAGTTTCTGTTGAAACGTGGAGGTTGTACCTGTAGGAAATCTTTCACTGTTTGCATTGATTTTGCTTTTTCCTCCATTTTCTTTAGTACCTCCTCAACTTTAACACCAAACAATACATCTTTTTGAAGAGGTGCATCTAATAATTTAGCTTTGACATGATCTGGTGAGGTTTGTTCTTTGAGCCAAGCATGCCTATGTATAACAGACCCCGTAACAGCAGCTCTACATGAGGCCTCTAAAGCATCAAAACCACACTGCAAGGTATGTTTACCCACTTGCTCTGCACCATGCAACAAATCCTGCAACTCTTTTAAATCTGGTTGTTCTGGTTGTGTCATCTTGCTTTTCAGCTGAGATATCAAAAACTGTTGATACTTTAACATATGGAACTGACAGTTTAATGCCCTCATGGTTAAAGTGGCCGAGGTGTACACCTTTTCCCCCACCTTTCCAAAGCTCTGGAATCTCTCTCTGAAGGTAATGGGGTTTTTAGCAGTAGAGGCCTTAATTCCCTTGGGACCCTGTGAAATAGTTTCTGGGTCAGCAGTATGGCTTTTATATAGGAACTGGTGAGAATCAGGAACCCGGTAATACCTGTCTGGTTTAACAGGAGCTGGGGGCAAAGAATCTGGATTAAGGCTGGCTTCTGTGTACACATCATCCAATATATCTAAAACAGGAGGGATAGCCAGGAGCCTATGCTGGGGGAGCAGAAGAAATTCCCTGAGCCTTTTCTTGGAATCTGAGTAATCTTGGCCTTCCCAGTGAAAGTGTTCCCTCAATGTATGCAGGGTTTCCCCAAAAGAGTACTCCTCGGGAGACAGAGGGAATAGACTCTTCTGCATCAGAGTCTTCGAATGGAGAATAGGCATAATCCTGGTCCTCAGAAAGTTCTGAGGTAATAGAAGCTTGATCTGAGGAAGGGTAGTCTTCCTCTAATCTGGGCCTTTTGTCAGAGGGGGTTGAGAACCCTGATAAGAGTAATCAAATCCTCAGCCATTTTAAGCATCTGTTTTTAGGCATGGTGCCTTGAGAGGGGGTCTGAGGAACCTGTTTTTTGGTTTTCATGGCTGCTTTAGATTTAGTGAAGGCCTTAATAGAGAAGGAGGAAGGCCTGAAGACCCCTTGAGAAATGGCAGGCCTGTCTAAATTCTGAGTTTCCCCGCCAGGAGTGGCGTTGGTATCTGTAGTAGGAATGGGGGCCGAGGAGCCTGCGACCTCGGGTACTGAAGACACCGGTAATGTAGTGTCATCGGTACTCAGGGGCTGCAAAGGCGTCTCGCTGAGTACCGGAGAACTGGTAGTCGGCCTTAGCATGGTCTCAGTAGACGGTGTGGACCTCGTATGTCGGTCCTTATCTTTGCGTCTTTTGCTCAAACTGGAGTCGGAGTATCTGACGACATAATATAATTAAATTTTTTGCCAAAAAAAGTGAAGGGTGAACTCCGCCCGACGCTTAATAGTGCGCTTGTTGAATCTAGCACAAAAACGGCAGGCCGAGACATCGTGGTCTGGGCCTAAGCAAGGTATACAGAAACAGTGGAAATCCTTATGCGGTATTTGCTTCCCACATGAAATGCAATTATTAACTTTGTCTGACAACGGTCTGAGGCAAGAAAAGTTTCCCCAACGGGGCTTTCAAGAAGACTTCGGCTGAAATACTTTCGTAAATCTCAGGAGCTGGCCGACCGGTACTTGCGAACTGCTTCTGCTTCGGGTACCGCGCGGCAAGAAAGACTGAAGAAAATGGCGTCGGCTGCCTCTTTTACACCCCTGCCGCACTGACATCAGGACAGCAGGATAACCCATCTGTAATGACTGCAGCTGTATGCACGATGAACATCAGCAAATACATAGATTAATGCTCAAAAATCCTGAAATACAACTTCAGCTATAAAGAACACACCTTGCTACTTACCTGGCTAGCAACGGCCCTGCAACTTTTGTAGTTCTCAACTAATACCTTAAGAACAAGGGACCTAACTTCAAATAATGGTGACTGTGCATTGTGCAATGTAGAAAACAGCAGCTAACTGGGCTACTTTATGTTTAGAAGTGCAATATGCATGCACATATCTATAGTTCATGTTAGGTTAATACTGCATATTGAGCATTATACTCCACGCTAAGTGAAGAGGAAGAGTTTTAGTCACAGAAGGTACACGGACAGTTGCTCTTGCAATATGGCTAAGATTTTACCCACAATCCCCTTCCCCGTTAGCTCAGATTGAGTTTGCCCAACATAAGTAAAGCAGAGGTTTTCTCTGAGTAGAAACCCTGACATAGGAGTAGGATCCAATCCAATCCCCCAGGAGACTCCAGAGGGGGAAGGTGGGTGGGACATAATGAATGAATGAACACAGATGGAATGTTATGGTAAAAACATAAATTCTTTATCTGATATTGTTATTCATCATTCATTCCTTACCGATGGGACAGAGTCCCTAACTACCTTTAGTCCTGGGAGGCCCTTATGGAAGGATATTCTTAAGTACCATTGAAACAAAGGATGCTCTTCCCCTGGAGACCAAATCTAATTTGTAATGAGTGATAAAAGTGTGAGGGGTAGCCCAAGTTGCAGCTGCACAAATATCATTCATTCAATGAAGCCTTTGCATGAAAAGCAACAAAACTTACTACTGACCTGGTGGAATGTGCTCTGACCTTGCATGGTAGAGGAGTTTTATTCCATTGGTAGATCAAAGATATACAGTTTCTCAACCACTTGGACAAGGCTAATTTTGGGCATGAAAAGGACACAAAATAGCTAGTCTGATTTATGTACTGACTTTGTTCTGTCCAGGTAAAAGCGTAACTGTCTACGTACATCCAGCAAATGAAGACAGTATTCTCCTTCGTGAGTAGTTGGGGAAAAAGACTCATAGGTCACTCATTTGATTAACTGTCAATTCTGAAATAACCTTGGGCAGAAAAGAAGGATTAGTCCGAAGTGATACTCTGTCTTTATGAAATACCATGTAAGGGCGTTTAATACACAAAGCTTGAAGTTCTGAAATGCGTCTGGCTGATGTGACAGCTACCAAAAATAATGATTTCCGGGACAGAAACTTTAGGTCGCAAGTGGAAGCAGGTTCAAAGGGCAATCGTGTCAGGGATTGTAGTACAAGTGTTAAATTCCAAGGTTCGATGGGTTCCCCTAAGGGTGGCCTGATATGCAAGACCCCTTTTAGGAAAGTTCTGCAGAGACAATGGGAGATTAGCGATGACTCTTGAAAACCATTATGGAAGTTTGAGATAGCAGCTAAGTACACTCAAATGGTTGAAGCTGCTGCTCCTGCATGAAGAAAACTTGACAGATAATCCAAAATCACAGTAACAGGAGCTGAGCAAAGGCCTGTCTCTCTGACGTGACCAAACAAGGAAGCTCTTCCACTTGCCGAGACAGATTTTCCTGGTGGATGGTTTATGTGAAACCAGAAGGATATTATGCACTGGGAAGGTAAGGTTATTCTGCATGGTGACTACTGGAAGTGGAGAAACCAAGATGTCAGCTTGAGACTGGATATGTTTGGGTGAGTCAACCTTTGTGGGTGCAAGATCAAGTCTGGAGTTGGATCTAAAAATCCAAGGTTGATGTACTAGGTAAGGCCAGAGGAAGGGAAACCAAATTTGTTGAGGTCAGTAAGGGGCAATGAGGATTATTCTGCTTCTCAGATGAAGGGCTTTCTTTAGAACTTGGGGAAAGGGAGGAAAAGCATACGTCCCGTGGGCCAATCGTGACTCTCAGCATCCCTTGGGGACTCCCCTTTCGGGGGGATTAGGGTAAAGTAGCTGCAGCATTTGTGGTTTGCTGGAGAGGTGAATAGATCGCAGCAAGGCTGACCCTAGCGGTTGAAGATCTTCGCTGCAATAACAGGACTGAGGGACCACTCGTGAGGCAGAAAGATACATCTGCTCAGTTTGTCTGCAATCACATTGGAACCCCTGGGAATATGCCTTGCACCCAGAAAGCGTTTGGAAGTGATCACACATTGCCAAATTCTCATGGCTTCTCGACACAAAGGGTAGGACTTGGTTCCCCCTTTTTTGTTGATGTAGCAGACTACTGACGTTGTCTGATTGAATAACGTTTGCCCCTGACGGTAGGGTGGATTGAAATACTCAGTTCTAGGAAAATGATATCCAGGTGGGCCTCTATGTCTGACCAAGTTCCTTGGACTGTCTTCCCTTGGTAAAGTCCCCCCCAGCCCCATCAGGGCAGTGTCCGTAGTCACTGTGGCCCTTGTCTGTTGTGGGTAAAAGGGGTGACTCCACAGTTGACTGTCTGGCTTCATCCACCACATTGAGTCCTGCTTGCATCTCTGAGTTATCCTTATTTGAAAGGACAAGGGATGTTGTAAGGGGTACCACTGTGTTAGAAAGAGCCATTGGAGAATTCTCATGTGTAGTAGCCAGAAGAAGTTGTCTTGCCAAGGGCACAACGGTAACTGACACTGCCATGGAGGCCAGGTGTTGTAGGACTGTTTGAGCTGGGACTATGCTTTGACAGAGTATCACCTGAATTTGGGATCTTATCCTATGTAATCTGTCGTCCGAGAGAGAGACTAGGCAAGCACTCATGTTGAAAATTGCTCTGATAAACTCCAAGGATTGAGAGGGGAACAAGTTGCACTTTTCCCAGTTTACTGAAATCCCCACATATTCTGCTATTCTGAGAGTAGTGAAGTGCTATCTCCAGTAGACGTTTGGTGGGGGCAGTAAGGAGCCATTCATCTAGATATGGAAACACCCAGAATCCTTGTAGTCTCAAGTGAGCTGTTATCATTGCATGCACTTGGTGAACACTCTGGGGGCTGTAGAGAGTCCAAAAGGCAGCACGCGGAATTGGAAATAATTGGCTCCTAGCCGGAAGCAAAGAAATCTTCTGGAGAGTTTGTCCATTTTTATGTGGTAACACGCATCCTGAAGATCTATTGACCACATCCAGTAGTCTTTCTCCAAGAACGTAAGGATAGACTGAACCGTGACCATCCGGAATTCCTCCTCTTTGACAAATTTGTTCAGGATGCTGAGATCCAGAATTGGTCTCCAGTCCCATCTTTTTTGGCACTAAAAAGAATCTTCAGTAGAATCCGGATCCTATCTCGTCTGGTGGGACTGTCTGGATGACTCTCTTTTGAAGCAGCTTTTGAATTTCTAGTTCATATGTATGTAACTAGGCTACCTGCCCAAAAACATTTATAAGCCTATCCAGAGTGTGTCGGCTTTCGCCGCCCCATTGATTAATTAACTGACCCTATGTCAAGTAGAGCCAATTAAGTGATCCCAGGGGTGTATTTTCTGTTACCCATCCACTCGTCAAGGTTTCTCTTGAAGAGTGTTAGTAAGGGGCTCTGCCTAATGTAGTTAGGAATTTTGTTCCAAAGCATGGGGAATCTCTGTGATAGGAATCTATCCCTCCAGCATTTTCTATTCATTGTTGTAGCGAGGTTTAGCTCACTAGAGCGCGTGGCTCACAGTGATTTGGATTTCTTTAGGTGGAGCATGTCCATCAATTCTGAGTTGGACATGGCTTTGTAAGTCAGGCAGAGATCACCTCTGAGTAAACGATATGCCACTGAGTACAGCCAAAGTTTTTTCAATCGGGCTACATAGGACATATGTTTGAGGCCAGTAATCCTCTTGGTGAGGTACTTCTGTGGACTTTCCAGCTGTTGAAGTGTCTTGGGAGGTACATCCCAAATGAGGCATTGTACTCTATGATGGGTCTGATGAGTGACAAGTGGAGAGGCACTATAACCTCTTTATTTCTAGATGCGAGCCCTTTAGTAATTAGATGGGCCACATAGAAGGATTTCCTAACTACTTTGGCAATATGATTGCCGAAGGAGAGATTACTATCTACCTGGGTCCCCAGATCTCTTATTACCTCTTCTGTATTAAGGGGGCTGCCACCTATATGGTAATTCGTTGGTGTTTTGTTTTTCCCAAATGGGATGACTACACATTTTTTGGCATTTAACTTGAGGCCATGACTTTGACACCAGGTGTCTGTCTCAATAAGGCCCTTTTGGAGGATGTCCGTGTCAGCCAGAGAGTCAATTATGGCTCCCAGTTTGCAGTCATCAAATAACTTGGTTAGCCATAGTCCTCCTGTGTTTGCCTGTACTTCTGAGATGTATATGCTGAACAGTAGGGGTCCCAACACCAAGCCTTGCGGGACACCACTTGTGACTGGTTTAGAGTTGGACCTGGAGCCCGCTATTCTTACCGTGTGAGTTCTGTCTGTAAGCCAGTTGGCAACCCATCTCGTGACGTAGGGGTTTATGTTCAAGCTGGTGAGTTTTTCTGTAATACCCGAGTGGAGAATGGTGTTGAAAGCCTTGGCGAGGTCAAGGTAGGCTGTGTGAACCACCTTTCCCTCATCTATGGCCTTGGTGACAGTCTCGAATAAGTCAACCAGGTTTAGTAAGCATGATCTGCCCTTAACAAAGCTGACCTGGGTCGGGTCAAGTGTTTCGAGGTTCCCAATGTCTTTGTTAATGAGTTCCATGATGATGTGCTCCATAGCCTTGCAGACCATGCTAGTCAGGCTTATGGGACGATAGTTACCAGGGTCAGTTGTGGCCCTGCCTTTGTGGAGCAGAATAACCGTTGCTGATCGCCATTCTATGGGCACATAGCCTGTGGAGAAGCTGAGGTTGAACAGCGTGTTTAGGTGGGGGGGGGGGTTTAGTTCATTCTGTAGTTTGTGCAGGATGCAGCCTGGGACACCATCTGGCCCCATTAACGCTGTGCTTTTGAAAGGGCTGTTTTCACTTGTATGTCTGTGATTTCTAGGACACTACACTTTTCCGGTATATTTGTGGGCTCTTTTGGGGGTGAAGTTTGTACTGAATCTATTTGCCAGGATGTTGGCAGTATCAGTAGGTTCAGTATATTTTGTGCTATTTTGCATAGCTCAGTGCATATCTGCGAGTTGCCACTTAGATTGTTAACATAGCTAAAGAAGGCTTTGTGCTTATCTTTTGAATCCGTGGCTATTTTTCTTTCGAAGTTAGCCTCGGATGATTTTATGAGGGACCTTAGTTTCTTACTGATACATATTCACAGATATCTTTCCTTCTTGGGATTTGCTTTTTTTCTGAACTAGTTTCCTCCTCCTATTGTATAGCCTGATTATGGCAGGGTTCTACCAGACTAGTTTCCTTCTCTTAGAGGAGTGAGTCTTGGTTTTGCTAGGGATGGCATGATCCATGCATCCTTGTAGGTGCTCATAGAGTGCATTCGTAAAGGTTTCTGCATCTTAGGCAGCGTTATCCTTTAGCGCGGGGGCTGTGAAACTTACTGCCTCTGTCTTAAGTAAGGTGAAGTTTGCTTTAGAAAAGTTTTTTACTGTGGTTTCCTTATTTGGGGGTGGTGGTGGAGTGTGGACATCCAGAGTGATTAGTTTCTGGTCTGATTGAATCAGTGATGGGTTGACCTCCGGTGTGGAACACCTGTCGCCCATGCTGGTGATGACCAGGTCCCAATATGTTTTCACCTCTGGTAGGGGAGTTTACCAGCTGATCCAGGGCGTTTGAGTTGATGAATTCCAGGAAGCGCTGGGCCTGGGAGTTTGTACATGAGTAGTTTTCCCAGTTAATGGTAGGGTAATTGAAATCGCCCAATATCAGGGTGTTCGGTAAGACCTTCATGTTTTCCAGTGTCTCCAGAAAGGCGGAGTGGTGGTTCTGGGTCATGGCGGGTGATCTTGTAGCAGGCCACAATTTGCATTGCAGATTTGCTCGATGTTAGTTGCACATGGATGATCTCAGAGGTATCATGCTGTACCACTAACCTGGAGGTGTAGGTATCCTTGATGAAAACGGATACACCCCCTCCTTTTGTGCTTCAGTCCGTGTTCTGTGGCCGAAATGTGTGGTATGAGTTGTAGCCCGGTAGTGGTGTGGTGATCTCTGGAGCCTTGAACCAGGTTTCAGTTACTGCACATGTTCTCCATACTGAGAAGTGCTTCGAGCGCGTGCATTTTGAGATTTAAACTCCTGGCTTTGAATAGCATAACCCTCAGATTTTTGTTAATTGTGCTGTTTATGGTGGTGGGTTTGACTTTTGAGCCTTGCCTAAAAAAGGCACTATGTGGGCAGCAAGAGCCTTGCCCAGTTTTTGAAAGCCTAGGGGTGACAGGTGCAAACTGTCTCTTACGAAGCAACACAGCTTGTCAAGCATGTCGTCCCAGGCTGACAGACACTGGATCCCCTTTGAATGACACCAGAAGCTTGGCCAATTGATGAAATTGATATTTTTTTCTTTATACTGAGGTATCACTCTTGGTGAGGGCAGGATGGTCATACTCAGGGTCAAGGTCATACCCGCCTGGGCTACATGATCAGAGAGCTCTTCCATGTCTCTTTTCGTGTAGTCCAGGGAGGTATGTCTCAGGTCATTCACACCAACATGAAAAATGACAGAGTCATATTTGTACTTGTTCTGGAGTGACCTGAGTGCTTGAGTTATGTGGCGGATTCTGGCTCCCGACAGGCAGCTAACAGTAACCTTCTCCTTGTCCAGTCTAGTGAGTGGGACGTCAGTGTGCCTGACTATAGAGTCACCTATTACTAGTGTGTTAGGTATGTTATTTCGCCTTAAGGGATGTGCTTGTGCAGCACACTGATTTTGTGTTTTGTGTGTTGTCTGGTTTGTGATGGGAGGTGCAGGTTGTTTGGGTGTCTGCTTTGGAGGTCTTTGATGCTTTTGCAGGTTTTTATTTAGAGCCTCTGAGTATGATTTTGTGTATTTATGTGTATTTTTTGCCAGTGTTGGTTTAGTGGGTCTGTGTGTGGCTGGAGGTGTGGTGCAAGTGTTAACCTTCTCCTCTTGACTGTCTGTTCCAGTCTTGGGTGGAAAGAGCTTAGCCTCCAGTTTGGCTGTATAATTGCATCTCTCGCATATGTTAGTGTTTTGTGGTAGGAGGAGAGGGTTGTCTGTGTACATGAGGCAGTTGTAACATTGCCTCAGGATACCCAGATTCACCAGATGGACTGCAGAGTACACCTGAAATTGCCCTTTGGTCATGCCTGACTAGTAGGATGAGCTGCTTAGTCGCTTGGTTGGTGAAGGGTGTATAAAGAGCCTTGCCCTGCTGGGCAATCAAGTGTCTGGGTATATTAGTGCTTGCTATTAGGTCTGAGCAAGTGCTGGACTGTAGGATGCTTTTTGAGTGCTTAGGTTGAGAGTTAGACTAGTTTCAAGGGAAAAACTAAATAGGAGACTTAGTGGAGCCGGGAAAAATTCAACCCTAGTGAACCAGCACTGCCCGGCACACAAAACTGCGCAAACGCATTTTTTAAAGCAGGGAAATGAAAGCGCTAGAAATGGCCAATAAACTACTAACTTCTGGGCTGGAAACACTCCTCCAGGGACAGATAGGCTGCTCAAAGCTCCCCTCTCTAACAGATGAACACAAACTTCCTTCTATCCAAGTAAGGTATGGGCAACTCAAAAACTTGTAACACAGCCCTGAATTCAGCACTAGCCTGAAAACTGGACTATACTAGCTTAGAAAGGCAGGAAACAAGGATTTTTTTTTTTAAAGTTAAGGCAAAAACAGTAAAAAAATACACTTAAAACAGCTTTATACGACAAAGGCTATCACACTTTAGTGTGTAGCCTACAACAGTTAAACAAATTATTTAAACAAAAAACTTTTTAAAAAGTGCAGGCAGTCAAATTACAATAAGTGAAAAAAAAACAAGCTTTTAAATCACAATAAACATTGAAAAATCTGCGCTTAGGCAGAATACAGTTAAGTACAGCAAGAAAATACAGAAAATCGATAATCACTCTACAGTCTCTCTTCTAAGCTAGAATACTTGTATCAGTTTAAGGCTTTCTAGTGCTTCCCAGTAGGTTCATTACAGGAAAGATGGGAAACAAGAACAGATGTGGTCTTGAAAACCAGAAAGTTGAAAGAGATGGACAAACTGCCCAAATGGTCAATAAACTACAATTTCCGGGCCAAGAACTCCTCCTCTTGTGGTAGACAGGCTAACTAGTGCTTACCACTTCCACTGATAAGCTAGAAGGCTTTCCTCCAACACAGAAAGGCTTGCGGGGTTCAGAAGCTTACCAACAGTCCTGGATACAGCAGCTCTGTATCTGGACTAGGCTAGTTACAGGAAAGGTGGGAAACAAGCGCAAGTGCGGCTTTTAAACCAGAAAGTTGAAAGAGATGGAAAAAACTGGCCAAACGGCCAATAGCTACAATTTCTGGGCTAGGAATCACTACTCGTGTGGTACACTCCCACTGATAAGCTAGAAGGATTCCCTCCAACACAGAAAGGCTTGGGGGCTCAGACGCTTACCAACAGTCCTAGATACAGCAAGTCTGTATCTGGACTAGACTAGTTACCGGAAAGACGGGAAATGAGCGTAAATGCGACTTTTAAACCAGAAAGTTGAAAGAGGTGGAAAAAAAACTGCTCAAACGGCCAATAAGGTACAATTTCTGGGCCAGGAACCACTCCTCTTGTGGTAGATAAGCTACCTAATGCTTACCACTCCCACTGATAAGCTAGAAGGCTTCCCTCCAACACAGAAAGGCTTGGGGGGGCAAGCTTACAAAGAGTCCTGGACACAGCAAATCTGTACCTAAACTAGACTAGTAACAGGAAAGCCAGGAAGCAAGCACGAACACAGGCTTTTAAATCAGAAGGTTGAAAGAGATGGAAAAGCTTCCCAAACGGACAATAAACTATAATTTCTGGGCCAGAAACCACTCCTCTTGTGGTAGATAGGCTACCTAGTGCTTACCACTCCCATTGATAAGCTAGAAGGTTTCCCTCCAAGACAGAAGGGCTTGGGGGGCTCAGAAGCTTACCAACAGTCCTGGATACTACTGTTTCCCTTTGACTGGGTAGAATGTCAGGAATTCGACTT
The DNA here is from genome assembly GCF_019279795.1 of Protopterus annectens. NCBI lineage: Eukaryota > Metazoa > Chordata > Ceratodontiformes > Protopteridae > Protopterus > Protopterus annectens. Next base: position 1,806,885,765 of record NC_056743.1, on the reverse strand, counting down.
GGTGACTTTGGGTAGAGATTTAACGGGACGTGGTATCCTCTGGTTATGAGCCGTTGCACTCATAAACCCACTGTTATTGTTAGCCAGGCAGAATGGTGCAAGGAAAAACTCCCCCCAACTGCTTCCAAAGGAAAGCAATCGGGCTGCTGCTCAGGACCGCTGATAGGGTTGTCCAGAGAATGGATCTCTGGAACCCTGGTTACATGGACCACTTCTGCCCCAGTAAGGGTGCCTTCCGGAGGAGTTACCCCCCTCTGCCCCGGAAAGTAAACTCGCCACATGCGTCAAGGAAAGGACCCTGTGATTTTTTTGTGCCACATCTTTCCGCTCCTCTGGTTCCTAGAGTATGGAAGCTGAGGGGTGGAAAAACGCATGCTCACGGCAGACAGGATTTTGCCATCCTTCTCACACCTGGCCAATGTGTCCTTCACTTCTAGGCTGAAAAGGGTGGAGGCTTCTACTGCTGCATTAAGGAAGGAAGAATTAAACGGGGCCGCAAAATCACAAAGGCGCATCCAGGCGTGACTTCTCATGACAACACCTGAAACCGCCGTTCTGGCTGCTCCTTCAGTGGTGTGAGAAATCAAACACACGGAGGAGTTGGCAATGGATTCCAGGGTAGCTAGCTGCGAGGCAATTTTTTCGTGGACCTCGCCAGAGACAGCTCCTGCTAAGGTTTCAGACAGTTTGATGACTGGGTCTCTCTGAAGCCTGGTGAAGTGTGTCAGATAATTCAAAGACCTAACAGCAAAGGTTGATGACGCAAAGACCGTCTTTCCTAGCCTGTCCACCGCCAGAGACTCCCTATTTGGGGGTGGACAGTTTGGCTCTCCTCGGCCAGTTCCTTTTTTTGTGGCTGCCACAGCCACCACTGCGTGTACTGGAAGGCCCTTGGACCAATGTGAGCACTGTTCAGGACGAGATAAAATTTTGTCCGGCTTCCATGGGATTGGTTTATCCATGCATGCTGCACAATGAGTTGAACCAGCTCTCTTGCAGGTGGTGTCACCCAGGAGGTAGAGGGTCGAGCACGAAAATCCTGCAGGAACACGGACTCCTCGGAGGGGGGATTGGTGGGCTTCAGACACCCCTCTGTTTCAGCATTTCAAGGATGTCTCCAAATGAGACATCATCAGGGGGCGACCATGGGGACCCCTCCCCTTCAATGTAGTCCATGTCCTCGGTGAGAGACGCCTCAGGTGAGTCTACATGCTTCCTCTTGCATGTCCTCTTACACGGTACCTCTTCAGTGGGAAATTCTGAAGGGTACTCCAAGGAAGGGGCACCCTGCGGTAGGATATCCTGGGTCTCTTCTGCTAGACATCCCGAAGCAGTGGCTCAGAGGAAGGAAATAACTAATAGTCCAACGCTGACAGTTTGCCTATAGAGGCAAGGGCCCTCTCAATCACCTGAAAAGCTGGTCCACCCAAAGAGGGATGGGAGCCCGGAACCAAGGACAACCACAGAACAGGGGGTCACACCCCGCTCCAATGGACCAGCTGCCAAGGAAGGAGCCTCGAGAGGACTCTGTAACGAAGGAACTGCTGGAACAATAAACGTCGCCGTACAAAAAAACAGCACCATGCTAGGGGCCACAAAACCCATGGTCCAGTCGTGATCCTCAGAAAGGCTCAGTTCCAAATGAACCGAAGGCCAAAGGGTCAGCTCCGGAAAGTACAGTTGTGTTCCTACCATAAATGTAGATGTTCGAGTGTATTCACTGTTGCAGTCATTACTCTTGGGTTATCCTGCTGGCGGGCTACCCTCAGTCGGCCAGAATTCCAAAGCCTAAGTCCAACGTCGGCTGCTGTTACCTCCTCCCTGATGTCAGTGCGCCAGGGGTATAAAAGATGCAGCCGACGCCATTTTCTTGCCCCAGATGTCAGGTGCCCCCAAATTGGTAGGCTGAAAAATATGCCAATAAAAATGCATGTACAAAAATAACATTTCCTTCATCTACAAGCAAATACACCAAACAGGATGTATAGGATAGAGAAGTGCAGATAAGTCCCAGCAAAGGAAAGGGGGGATGGTGGGTGGGTAACCTGGACTGCAACAGTGAATACACTCGAACATCTACATTTATGGTAGGTACACAACTGTACTATGTTCATCATGTTTCACTGTTGCAGTCATTACTCTTGGGTTGAATCCCAAAGCTGAGGATGGGTGGCTGGGCTAAATAGGATTAGGAGAGGCTATGAAGCCCTGCAGAACTGCAGTGGCAAAGCCTGCTCTGGATAAAGAGGTAAGTGGTAGTGCTTTGTGAAGGTGTGCACTGAACTCCAAGTTGCAGCCTCTAAGATATCTTTGGTTGGTACTCCTCTGAGGAAGGCTGCTGAAGTGGCTGCTGCTCTGGTGGAATGAGGCCTAATGCCCTTAGGCACTGATTTGTCATGTTGAAAATACCAGAAACGGATGCAATGGCCTTATCCATTTCAAAATTGTCTGTTTTGAGATAGCCTTTCCTTGTGATCCTGCAGCATATGACACTAAAAGTTGCTCAGTCTTTCTGAAAGCTTTAGTTCTGTCCAAGTAGAAGCGTAACTGTCTGTGTATGTCCAAAGAATGCAGAATTTTCTCACCCTTGTTCTGTGGATTTGGATAAAACGTAGGCAAGTGAATGGTTTGGTTGAGGGCCACACTGGACACCACATTAGGCATAAATGTAGGGTTTGTCCTCAGAGAAACCCTGTCTGGATGAAAAATGATGAAAGGTTCCACAGCCATGAGTGCTTGTAACTCCGAGACTCGCCTTGCAGAGGTTATTGCCAGGAGCAGAGCTGTTTTCCAGGATAAGAATTTTATATCGGTTGTTGATGCTGGCTCGAAAGGAGGCAGTGTGAGTTTTTCCAAAACATAATTGAGGTCCCAGGCTGGAATTGGTGCACTCCTTGGAGGCCTAATGTTTTTGGCCCCTCTGAGTTACTGCCTTATTAAGGGATAAGAAAAGCTAAGTGGTTCCATATTGTAATGGGCTGAAATGGCAGAGGCATGAATCTTAATAGATGAGAAAGAAAGGCCTTTGTTTAGCATCTCAGTTACGTATTGTAAAATCTGAGGGATATTTGGTACACACGTGTCAATGCCCTGTTCCTGGTTCCAAGCACAGAATCTCTTCCATTTTTCTGCATAAGATTTTCTGGTACTGGGCCTCCTGGCCTCCAAGATGACATCCATAACAGCTTTTGAAAGAGGAGTGTTCTGAATGGCTACATTATCCGCCATGCTGCCAGATTTAAGGTCCTGAGTTGGCTGTGCAGGATCTGATTATTTTGTTGGGTCAGCAAGTGAGAAGTTTGAGGCAATATCCATGCTGGACCTTGAGACAAGCTCTTTAGGATTGGGTACCAGTGCTGGCGTGGCCAGTCTGGTGCAATCAGCATCATTTTTGGCTTCTCTTCTCTGACCTTTAGGAGTACCCTGGGAAGAACAGGCAGTGGGGGAAAAGCATATACTGTTAATTTTTTTCCAGCTGAAGGATAGGGCGTCCACTTTCCATGCTTGCTTGAGATAAATCCTTGTGCAAAATCTCTGCAATTGGCAGTTGTGAGGGGAGGCAAATAGATCTATGTCTGGGCATCCCCATTTCCTTATTATCATGCTGAAGACTTGTGGATCCAGTTTCCATTCGTGGGGATCCATGAGGTTTCTGCTTAGTTTGTCTGCCAGAGTATTTGTTTTTCCTGGCAGGAATTGTGCTTGCAGGTGAACTTGAAAAGCCAATGCTGTGTCCCATAAGGTCACTGCTTGTCTGCAGAGGGGGTAGGAATGTGCACCTCCCTGCTTGTTTATGTACCACATGACCGTAGTGTTGTCTGCCTTTATCAGTAACTGTCTTGGATGAAGCAGGTCCTTGAAGGCTGTCAGGGCATTTTGAACAGCTAGCATCTCTTTTTGATTGATGTGAAGATGCATCTGGTTTGCAGGCCATGTGCCCTGAATAGATATTCCTGCCATATGGGCCCCCCCAGTCATAATCTGATACATCCATTGTCAGTGTCTATCTGGCTGTGGGTAAACTGAATGGCAGACCCTTGTTGTGGTGACAGGCTTCTGCCCACCATCAAAACTCTTGTTGCAGGCAGGGAATGAGTGCAATTACTGTCTCCAGGCTGTGGCAATGCTGAGTCCAAACACTTTTTAGATACCATTGTAGTTTCCTCATATGCAGTCTGGCATATGGAATTAGTAAAATGCAGGATGCCATGAAACCCAAGGCCTGCAGGATTTTCTTTGCAGATAAGTGAGTTTTTGTTGCCAATTTCTTGTAGTAAGTAGTCAGTTGCTGTTGTTTGTCTGGCGTGAGATAAGCCATCTGGACAGTTGTATTTAAGCTTGCACCGAGGAATATTATCTCTTGATAGGGCACTAGTTTTGATTTCTTTCCGTTTACTGTGTACCCTAGGCCAATTAGTAATCTTTTTACAAACGTCAGATGCTTTAGAAGGATGTCTTTGTTCTCTGCTTGAATTAGGCAGTCGTCCAAGTAGGGATATATTTGAATTACTTTTTGTCTGCAAAACACAATTACTGGTGCCAGGCATTTTGTGAAGACCCTGGGCACAGTAGATAAGCCAAAGGGCAGTGCAGAAAATTGGTAATGCATTGAGCCAGCTATGAATCTGAGGTATCTTCTGCAAGATTGTCTGATTGGGACATGCAGGTATGCCTCTTTTAGGTCCAAAGTTACGAGCCAAGCCTTCTTGCCCAGCATGGGCAGTAGCTGCTGTAGAGTCAACATTTTGAATTTTGGAACTTCCAGAAACGTATTTAGTATAGACAGGTCTAGTATTGGTCTCCAGGTTTTGTCCTTTCTGGGTACTAGGAAGAGTCTGGAATAAAATCCTTGCCCCTGCTCTTGTTGTGGTACTTGCTGAATGGTCTTCATGTCCATGAGGGCTGTAATTTGTTTTTGTGCCTCTGCCCATTGATTGTGTGGCAGGTCTGGCATACCTTTTGACCTTGGTAGTGTGTGAAAATGGAACCTGTAGCCTTGGGACACTATGTTCAGGACCCATTTGTCTTGGGTAACCATTTGCCAATTTGATGAAAAAAGTGCTAGTTTTCCCCCTAAGGGGGCTTCCAAAAGAAAAGTGCTTGGATCTGGTAGAGGAAAGTCATTTGGATTGTTTCCTGTAAGGTTGTGATTTGTCTTCTCCGCTTTAGGAGGTAGGAGCACCCCATTGTTTAGGCCTGTATGAGCCTTGGGGCTGAGATCTGCCTCTGGGACGCCTGTATCTGCCTCTTTGTGGTCTGTCTGAAACTGGAAAGGACCAATTTTTTTTGAAGGCCAGTTCCTGCTAAACCTGGGTGGCTGTACCTGTAAGAAATCCTTGACTGTCTGCATGGATTTTTGCTTTATCCTCCATTTTTTTCAACACCTCTTCTGCTTTAGTACCAAACAAAGCATCATGATGTAATGGCGCATCTAATAATTTTACTTTAACATGATCAGGCAGATTCTGTTCCTTTAACCAAGCATGCCTTCTAATAACAGAACCTGTAACAGCGGCCCTGCAAGAGGCCTCCAGTGAATCATAAACCACATTGCAAAGTATGCTTTCCCACTTGTTCAGCTGCATGCAATAAATCATGCAATTCCTTGTTCTCTGAACATTCAGTATTTGTCAACAATTTCTGTTTAAGCAGTGACATTAAATATTGCTGATATTTAAGCATATGAAACTGACAATTTAAAGCCCTTACAGCCAGGGTAGCAGAAGTGTAGACTTTTTTTCCCCCATCTGTCTAGAGTCCTAGAGTCCCTATCAGAGGGGACAGGGTTTTTTGCAATGGAAGCTTTAACCCATTTGGAACCCTGAGATATAGTTTCTGGGTCAGCAGCGGGGTTTTTATATAGGAATTTATGAGAATCCGGGACCCTGTAGTATCTGTCTGGCTTAGCAGGTGCAGGGGGTAAAGAGTCAGGGGAAAAGCCGGACTCTGAAAATACATCATCTACAATATCTAGAACAGGTGGAATAGCAAGGGGTCTGTGCTGAGGAAGTAGCAGAAAGTCTCTGAGCCTTTTCTTAGATTCAAAATAATCTTGGCTCTCCCAGTGGAAATGCTCCCTCATGGTATGCAGGGCTTCCGCAAAAGAATAATCCTCAGAAGGAGAGGCTGAAGGAATGGATTCTTCAGCATCAGAATCCTCATAGGGATGCATGGAGTAATCCTGTTCAGAAGAGGAATCAGAGGAAATAGAAACCTTATCAGAAGAATCATAGTCTGTTTCTTGCCTAGGCCTCTTATCAGGAGGGGGATGGGAACCCCTGATCAAAGTAATTAGGTCTTTGGCCATTTTAAGTATCTGTTTTTTAGGCATGGAAGTCTGAGTAGGAGAATGCTGTACTTGTTTCTTTGTCTTTAGAGCTGCTTTAGTCTTTGAAGCTGAAGATGGCTTAATATATAGTTGTGTAGGTCTGAAGACACCCTCAGAAGCCGATGCCTGCTCAGCGGCTCCGGACCCATCTGAGGGAATGTTTTCCGAGTGTCCAATACCTTGAGTATCCAGAGGCCCAGTCGGCTCCACGTGGGAGTCGGAAGCGGCCTGTGGCTCTGAGGTAGCGGGCGCCAGGGGCTGCGAAAGCGCCTCACTGAGAACCGGCGACTGGCCTAGCAGAGGCTTCGTCGTCGGTTTTGGACCTCGGATGCCTATCCTTTTCCTTGTCCTTGCGTTTTTTGTAAACTCCGGTTGTCGGCTGGTCCGACGGCATTATATAATTAACTCTTTGGCCAAAATAATGAAATGCAAAATCGAATCGATGCTTGATAGTGCGTTGGTTAAATCTAGCACAAAACCGACAGCTAGCAATATTGTGATCAGGGCCTAGGCAAGGAATAGAGTAAGAGTGAAAATCCTTATGAGGTATTTGCTTCCCACAAGAAATACAATTGTTAACTTTTTCTAACATCAATCTGGAGCAAGAAAAAAAGTTTCCCAATGGGGTACTTAGCTTTAATGAAGACTTCGGTTCTGAAATTCGGATTTGAAAATCTCAGGAGTCGGCCGACTGGCACTTGCGAACTGCTTCTGCTTCGGGCACCGCGCGGCAAGAAAGACTGAAGAAAATGGCATCAGCTGCATCTTTTATACCCCTGGTGCACTGACATCAGGGAGGAGGTGACAGCAGCCGAAGCCGGACCTAGACTTTGGAATTCTGGCTGACTGAGGGTAGCCTGCCAGCAGGATAACCCAAGAGTAATGACTGCAACAGTGAAACACGAACATCTGCAGTGAGATCTACCAGTGGAACCGAATCGATGGAAGCCAAAGAAGGTGTCTGTTCCAGGGGCTTTGATACTTGCACAGAGGTCAAAGGAAGAGAATGTGGAGTCCATGGAGAAAGACTTTCAACTCTTACAGGGACAGCAGTTTTGGAAGGTGTAGTAATCCCACCCGCTGTCAGCAGCTGATCCACAAGACGCACCACATCCAATTCCGAAAGGCTCCTGGTCGATCTAGTAGATATGCCCGACGGGGAGTCTGGTCTTTCCAAGAAGGGGCTAAATTGCTGCCCAAAAAAGGGGCCCACCATGGGTGAATATCGGGTCCTGGCTGAGTGGTCCATTGGCACCAAAGTCTCTTGGGTGGAAACATGTATTGAAGGTGTGTCCGGTGTGGGAAATCCTGGAATAGAAATTATAGGCAGGCATGGTACAGTGGTCAAGGCCGGTGCAGAGGAGGATGGTACCAGGCCTGAGGATAAGGAAGATGGCACCAGGGTATCTAAGACTGTTTTTAGTAAGGTCGATGCCATGGACATAATTATCGGTGCTGAAACTGGCGCCAAAGATACAGATTTTGACGATGGCACTGTAGTTAGTATCACAGAAGGAGCCATGGAAGTCAGTTTTGGTCCTGTAGTAGTCAATTTTGGTATTTTTAGTTTTGCTTCCTGCTTTCTGTCACCGGAGGATGATGAAGGAACTGAATGTAGTCTTTTCCTATGTTCTTTACTAGGAGGGGATGAGGCCTCCAACACAGAGATAGCCTCTGAGAAGGTTGTCTTAAGGAGACCCTTCAGAATTAGCTTATCTTTCCTTTCATTAAGGGTTCGGGAGCTAAACAATTTACAAATGGAACAAGGTGGTCGAAGCGACAGATGAGGTACACCCAGACAGTACACACAGGAGATATGGGTGTCTGAGTTTGGCATTCTGCGGCCGCACTGGTCGCATTGTTTAAAGCCAGAACCTCCCTTCTTTTCCGACATGGCAGACTACGACTAAACAGCTATCACAGAAAAAACAGTAAACACAGTAGTTATAACAAGACACTTTTTTGAAAAAAAAAGAAGGGAAAGGGGAATACCAACAATGGTATTTGGAAGAAGTTACCTCAAGGGTAAGGGAAAGGCCTATACCAATGATGATATTAAAGACTACCTAAAAATGGTATGAAAATACAGCAATAGCAATAAACACACGAATAGGAAGACAGTGGGTAAATAATGGTAAGATAGCGAGAGAAAATTTCAGAACAATAAGAAGTCTGAAAAATTTCCAAAGTACTTAGCTGAGAGCTGCCTTGACACAGCTTTACGGCAATGCGGCAAACAAGATCTAAGTAAGGGGAAGGGCATTGTGGGTAAAAGCTTAGCTTGAGAGTTTTTTGGCTGGCATGAGCTTGTTACAAGGCCGACTCGGTTCAGAGGATGGAACCGACACTCATCAGTAAAGAATGAATGAATGAAGATTAATAACATCAGATCAAAGGTTATGTACTTACCATAACACTAGATCCAAGTTGAATTCTTCCATCTGGCTCAACAGATGGGTGATCTGACTGTTCTGACCTCAGTGCCTTTTTCAAGCTCTTAAATCCAGGTCTCAGGCTCCTCCCCTACCAATAATTCCTTCCTGCCCCTACAATACTTCAGATCGAGTTTGTCTGCTTATACCCAGCACATTATCTAACAGATAGCAAAACACCTGGGATAACATACTTGTTTTTCTTTCGGCTTTTCCTGGTTACGGCTCGCCACAGCGGAACTCCAGTCCGCTAATGATTGGCAGTCGATTTTTACAGTGCCGTGGTGCCAGCCCGACGCCCAACCTTCAACGAAGGCACACCCGTTCACGCATGTCTTGTGAACGTCACTCGACCGTGGGGAGGACATGCAGACTCCACACAGAAGGCGCTCCAGCTGAGAATCGAATGGGAGAACCTCTTGCTGTGAGGCGACAACGCTACCGCTGCACCACCGTGGCTTAAGAGAAATGGTGGAGAGTCGGTTCTCTGCTGAACACATAAGGCACTGATCAGGTCCATTCATATGATAATTTAGGTAAGGGGGACGAAGGAAGGAAAATGTTGAGATAAATGGAAGACGACAACAACATGGTCTAGAGTTAAGGTAAACACAACTTTCATATCCAAGTTTGTCTTTTGTGTCCAACTCAACAGACGGGACAGACTCCCCAGCTACTACCACCACCAGGTGATCTCATGGAAGGATATTCCAAAGGATGGTGGAGCCAAAGGATGCACAGGTTCTAGACTGCATACCTAGCTTATCTATCAGCACTCTAGCAAGGAAAGCAGTGAAGGTTGCCACCATCCTGGCTGAATGAGCCTAACGTTTGTGTGGTAATACAAATCCCATTTCTTTATAGACAGGAACAATACAACCAGAGAAACACATAGAAACGTCCTGGCCCATCTGGTCCCTGAAAAGGTAAGGAAAAATTGTTTTTTGTTTTATGACTTTGGTATGACAAAAGTAAAACCTCAGCTAATCCATCAAATGCAAAGTGTTCTCCCCTTTGTTAGAGAAATCTGGAAGAAAACCAGTAGGTTAATTGTCTGGTTAAGATTTGCTTCCAATGTCACATTAGGAAGAAAATGAGGACTGGTCCGCAGTGGTACACTATCCTTATCAATAAACAAGTAGGGTTATTTGCAAGATAAGGCCTGTAAAGTACAGTTGTATAAAATCTTACCATAACAGTATATGTCCTTCTCTTCACTGTTGCAGTGTTCTTAACAAGCAGGAATCTCATGCAGAGGATAGCTTCATGTCCAGCCAGTATACCAAAGTCTTTACATCTTGTATGCACCACATGTCATGTGCATGTTCTCCGTACAGGGAGTAGGCATATGGATGCAGTTGCTCAGAAGTGAACTGACCCAGAAGACAGAGGATACAGATGGAAAAAGGAGACCCTCAGGCAGTAGGGAATCCAAAACAGGAGCAATACAAAATAAAAAGGGGATCAGAGGGAAGGAGCAAATACTGCAACAGTAAAGACAAGGACCTCCACTGTTACGGTAAGATTTTACACAACTGTACTATGTCCTTCTATATCATTGCTGCAGTATTATTAACAGTAGGGAGAGTACAAAAACTTAAGAAATGGACTGTGAGGTGGAAAGCTGGGAAGAGCCCTTAAAACCATGCAAAATGGCTTGAGCAAAACCGGCTATGGCCCTAGAGACAATAACCAATTTTTAATGCTTAGTAAATATATGCACTGAACACCAAGTAGCAACTTCAAGGATGTAACTGGTATCCAAACCCTTGAAGAAAGCACCAAAGAAACAACAGCAGTAGTGGACTGAGCTCTACAGAAGTAGACAGAGTTTTGCCATAAAAAGAACAACAAAAAGAAATGGCCTTGGATATCCAGGAGGAGATATTTTGCTTAGAAAGAGCCAAACCCAAAGTCCTGGGATTGCAGGAAATAATAAGCTGGTCAGATTTACAAATGGTCTAGTTTTATCCAAATAATACTTGAGCTGTCTACAAATCCAAGGTATGCAAGACCGTCTCACTAGCAGACTGAGAAGGAAAAAAAGAAAGGGAGTTGAGCTGCATGATTCAAGTATAACTCATTGACCACGTTGGGTATAAAAAGAAGGATTAGTATGAAGGGACACCCTTGTAGAACAGTGCGTGTGTTATAATTTTAAGAAGCATTTCAAAGTGAGGGCACGTACATATAAATACAGAGCATGTGCAGGCAGCAGTGCCACTGAGTGAAGACTCAGAGTGTTAACATGTATGAGTGCAGTAGACAGTCTGTTTATAAGTTTATTTAAGTTTAAGTTACTAAGCCTCAATCCTGATGTGTTTGTATGTAATAAAGCTGCGTGAATTGAACCACAACTGTTCGTCTGTTTTATTCTGACCAGACAAGCAACATGGTGTCAGAAGTGGGATTCCTGAACGGCACGGTGTTAGAAGCGGCGTGCTTGAACAACCATGGTGTTAGATGAGAAGCCAGAAGTTGAGCCATGAGGTGTACAGTTAAAAATAGAGGCATATTGAGGAACAACGCGCACCAACCTGTTCGAACGACTGAAAAAAAGAGGTCAGAAATGAATTTCAGGTAATTAAGACTCACATAAAGGATTTACTTCTTAAGGAAAATGATATAACACATGCGCAAACACAAAACACATTATTAATCAAACGAAAAGCAAAAAACACATCACTTATTAAATTAAATGTTCAAAACCACGATATTTGATAGAATTATTCAAAATACTTATGAGACCCCGTTCAGAATTACTTCTGATTTGCACAACGAGCATGTTAAATGTAAAATGAGCACAAGTATAATGAGCATAACGAGTACAATAAAAGGGCAAAATGAGCATAAGCACAGCGACTGCATTTTCTTTTAGTAAATGACCACATTTTTTGATATGCGCTACTATTTCACATTGACTAAAGCTGTTCAAAGCATAACTAGAGTTGTTTGAAGCATCTCAGTGTGTGCAAAGTGCTTGCAGTGTGTGCTTTATTACAGTACAATTATTTCCAAGAGTTTACTGTGTGAAGTACAGTTATTTCGCAAGGTGCAGTCATTTTGAAATGTTTCTCACACTGTACAGAGTTATTTTGCAAAGTACAGTAATTTCGAGAAGTTTCTTGTACTGTGTACAGTGCATTCGCAAACTGCAGTTATTTCAAAGTGCTTCTTATGCTGATAAGGGTGGTTTCACAAAGTACAGTGATTTCAAAGTGTTCTTGTGCTACAGAAACTTATTTCACAAAGTGCAGTTATTTCAAAGAGTCTGTTGTGCTACTTGAACATAATTACAAGTTTCTGGCATAAATTTCTGACGTGTGTGTTATGTTCATACATAACTGCAAGGGTCTTTACTACTGTGTGTTGGCATGGCAGAGGCATTTCACAGTCCCAGTCCACTTGTGTTTGATCATAACATTGCAGAGAAAGTACAGTTTTGTACCTACCATAAATGTAGATGTCCGAACTGGATAGCATCTGCAGTCATAACAGCTGGGTTGTCCTGTCGTCAGGCAGCCCTTCAGTCGGCCGGATTCCAAAGTCCGGGTCCGCTTCGCTGATGTCGCACTTCACCCGGCGTCATCTCCGTTGGTCTTCGGGTATAAAAGCATCAGCCGACACCATTTTCCTCAGTGTTTCTTGCCCCAGATGCCAGAAGCCCTCTTGGAAGGCTAAAATTTTTTGGATAGAATGCCAATGTTTCCAAAAAAGATATAGGTAAACACAAAAATAAGCATGTATGTACATATATACAAACAAATACACCATAAAAGACTCCCCCCCCACCAGCTAGCTATTAGGGGGAGGTAAACACCCTAGGAGTACCACAGAGGGGAAGGAGGGAGGGTAATCCTGACTGCAGATGCTATCCAGTTCGGACATCTACATTTATGGTAGGTACAAAACTGTACTATGTCCTTCATGGATGCATCTGCAGTCATAACAGCTGGGTAGAATACCATAGCCAACTAGGGGAGGAGGATAAAGGAAGATTATGGTGTGTTTAGGATCCCTTGCAGTACAGCAGTGGCAAACCCTGCTCGGGATCTGGAATATAGAGGCAAATTATAATGCTTGGCAAATGTATGCACGGAGGTCCAAGTAGCCGCCTCAATAATGTCTTTGGTTGCCACTCCTCGTAAGAAGGCTGTGGTAGTGGCTGTTGCCCTTGTAGAATGAGGTCTTATGTTCTGTGGGATTGGTTTTCCATGGAAGGAGTAACAGAATCGAATGCAATTTCCTATCCATTTGGAGATTGTCTGTTTGGAAATAGCTCTTCCTTCCCTTCCTGTTGCATAGGCTACAAAAAGTTGGTCAGTCTTTCTGTTGCTTTTGGTTCTGTCCAAGTAGTAGCGTAGCTGTCTAAGTACATCCAAGGTATGCAATATTCTTTCCCCTCTGTTTTGTGGGTTGGGAAAGAAGGTAGGGAGGTGGATTGCCTGGTTTAAGGACACCCTGGATACCACCTTAGGCATAAAGGTTGGGTTAGTCCTCATGGACACTCTATCTTGGTGGAAGACTAGGAAGGGTTGCACTGCCATTAAGGCCTGTAGTTCTGAAACCCTCCTTGCTGAAGTAATTGCCAGTAGGAAAGCAGTTTTCCAAGACAGGTGTTGTAGGTCTGCTGTTGCTGCTGGTTCAAAGGGTGATAGTGTCAACTTTTCTAGTACGAAGTTTAAGTCCCAAGCTGGCAATGGTGGTTTCCTTGGAGGATTTACATTCTTGATTCCTCTGAGGAACTGTCTGAGCAAAGGGTGTGAAAAAACAGGTGGATCAAAGCTGTATTCTGCTGAAATAGCTGATGCATGTATCTTGATGGAAGAAGTAGGACAGGCCTGAATCGAGAAGTTCGGCCAGGTACTCCAGAATGTTAGGCATATCTATGTTTGACACATCTTTTCCTCTTTCAGAACTCCAAGTGACAAACCTTTTCCATTTTCCAGCGTAGTTCCTTCTTGTTGAAGGTCTGCGTGCTTCAAGAATAATGTCTTTAACTCTTTGGGAAAGTTCTTGATTAGCTGCTGCTATGTGATGTTCCATGCAGTCAGTTGTAACGTTTTCAGGTTTGGATGTATGGTGCTGTAGTTGTTCTGAGTTAGCATCAAAGGCATCAGGGTATTGGCCACATATTGTTCGAGACATGCTCCTCAGCAGTGGGTACCAGTGTTGTCTTGGCCAGTTTGGAGCTATCAGGATTATCCTTGGCTGTTCTTCCTTGATTTTTAGTAATACTTTGTGTATCAAGGGAAAAGGTGGGAATGCATATGCTGTTAGGCCTTTCCAGCTGAAGGAGAGAGAATCCACTTTCCATGCTAATGGGTGGAATGTCCTTGTGCAGAATTTTTGAGCTGGTGATTGTGGAGTGATGCGAATAGATCTATCTGAGTCATTCCCCATTTCTTTGTGATGGTCTTGAAGATGTCCGGGTGCAGGTGCCATTCGTGGGCATCTGATGTGGTTCTGCTTAATATGTCTGCTAGAGTATTTTCTTTTCCTGGTACAAATATTGCCTGTAGCTGGATGTTGTAGCTGAGTGCCAGGGTCCACAGTTCCAAAGTCAGTCTGCATAGGGGGTATGAATGAGTGCCTCCCTGTTTGTTGATGTACCACATGACTGTGGTGTTGTCCGTCCTTATCATCAACTGGCCCTCTGAGAAATGGTCTGAACTTTTGGATTGCCAGTTTTACTGCCAGCATTTCTTTTAGGTTGATGTGCAGGTGAAGTTGATCCTGAGTCCACAATCCTTGCACGCGTTTGTCCATCATGTGGGCCCCCCATCCTAGGTCTGAAGCGTCTGTTGTGATGTTCTGGCTTGCTTGACCTCTGCGAAAGGGAAGGCCTGGGTTTGACTGGCATGCCTGAGCCCACCATAGGAACTCCTGTTTTATGCATGGAATTAGTGGGATTTCTGTTTCTAGGCTGTGCCTGTGCTGGGACCATAAATTCCTTAGGTACCACTGTAGTTTTCTCATATGAAGTCTGGCAAATGGGATCAAAATTATGCATGATGCCATGAAGCCCAAGGCCTGCAGTACCTTTCTTGCTGTTAACTTGTTTAGTTTTGTTAGTGCCAAGAAGTAAAGAGGGAGTTCTTTTTGTTTTTCTGTAGTTAGGAATGCCATTTGTCTTACTGTGTCCAATTCCGCTCCCAAGAATGTCCTTGTTTGGGATGGTATCAGCCTTGACTTTTGTAAATTGACTGTGTATCCCAGTGCTTGTAGCAAGTAAATGACCCGTTGTAAATCTGTTGTCAACTTGCTTTTGTTGTCCCCTTGTAGCAGGCAGTCGTCCAGGTATGGGTAAATTTGAATTCCCTGTAGTCTGCAATGGGCGATTACTGATGCCAGGCATTTTGTGAATACTCTGGGCAGTAGATAAGCCAAAAGGCAATGCTGAGAATTGATAGTGCTCTGATCCTGCAAGAAATCTGAGGTATCTTCTGCAGATTGGTCGAATAGGGACGTGCAGGTATGCCTCCTTGAGATCTAGAGTTACCAGCCAACACTCCTTGCCCAGCATGGGAAGAAGTTGCTGTAGGGTCAGCATTTTGAATTTTGGTACAATGATGTATGTATTTAAGGTGGACAGGTCGAGAATTGGTCTCCAACTTTTTCCTTTCTTGGAACTAGGAATAGTCTGGAGTAGAACCCCTTTCCTTGCTCTGCTGTTGGTACTTTTCCACAGCTCTCATGTTTGCTAACTCCATTATCTGTTGTAGAGCTTCTGCTTTTTGATTTGGAGGTAGATTTGGCATTCCTCTTTTGACTGGTAAAGTGTGGAAGTGGAATCGGTAACCTTGATCTATGGTTTGTAAAATCCACTTGTCTTTTGTTATGTGGTGCCAGTTCTTTGAAAATAAGGTTAACTTTCCACCTAGAGGAGCTGCTATTTGTTCCCTGGTAGGCGGATTTAGGATTAAGTCACTGTGGCTGTGCTGTTGTAGTGGCAGTGGTTGTGTCTGAGCCTCTGTTGTTACCTTGCCACTGTCGTCCTCTGTAGGCACCACCTCTAGATTGGTTTCTGCCTCTGGAACGCCTATTCCTGCCCCTTTGAAATCTTGTGGAGTCAGGAAAGGACCAATTTTTGGCAGGCCAGTTCCTGCTAAACCTTGGGGGTTGAACCTGCAGGAAATCTTTAACCGTTTGAACTAATTTTGCTTTTTCTTCCATTTTCTTTATAACCTGCTGTGCAGGTGTACCAAACAAACTTGTCTTATCCATAGGAGCATCTAGCAACTTAGCTTTAACATGATCCGGTAGAGGTTGCTCCTTTAGCCATGCATGTCTTCTTATCACTGTGCCAGTCATGGCTGATCTAAATGAAGCCTCCAGTGCATCATAGCCACATTTTAAGGAATGGTTACTAACCTGTTGTATGTTATTTACCATTTCTAATACATATTTCTTGTCAAGAGATTCATCAGTGGTTAGTTTTTAGTTAACTGATCAAGCATAAACTCTTGGTATTGTATCATGTGAAATTGACAGTTTAAAGCTCTAGCTGAGAGAGTAGCTGAAGTGTAAACCTTTTACCCCATCTGTCTAATGACCTTGCTTCCCTTTCAGAAGGAATAGGGTTTTTAGCTATGGTCGCTGCTACTGCCTTGGGACCCTGGGATATAGATTCGGGTCTGCAAGAGGGGCCTTGTAAAGGTGGTGATGAGTATCTGGTACCCTGTAAAATCTGTCTGGTTTGGCAGGGGCTGGGGTAATGAATCTGGAGCAGAGCAGACATCATTGAAAGCATCATCTACCACAGAGAGAACAGGAGGTATAGCTAAGGGCCTGTGCTGTGGAAGGCAGAAAGGTTCTAAGTCTTTTCTGGAATCTGAAAAATCTTGTTGCTGCCATTGGAAATGCTCGCATGGCATGTAAGGTTTCCCCAAAGAGAATTCTTCTGGAGGAGAAGCAGCTGGAATAGATTCTTCAGCATCAGAATCTTCAAAATTGGAGAAAGGGGCCTCTGGCTGGTCAGTTATGTCTGATTCATCAGCCGAATCATCAGAGGACACTGGCTCAGGGGCTCTGCCCTAGGTCTCTTCTCTGGGGCTGAGAGGCCCTGTCTGGGTGAGATTGAGATCCTCTAATTAATGAAATTAAATCTTCTGCCAAAGTAAGCATTTGAGAACTAGAAGAGGGCCTGGTGGAGGGGGGTTTAACAGGCACTGTTTTAGAAGTCTTGGCTGCTTTAGCCCTGGCGAAGGCCTTAATGGACATGGCTGCTGGAGGCCTAGCAGCACCACGTGCTGGGGTAGAGACATCCAAGGGAATGGTGTCTGATAAGTCATTGGCAGCCGCCGTAGTGGATAAAACTTCTGAGGTTGGTTCAAGAGTTGTAGCAGGGGCCTCAGCTGTAGAGATAGATTCAGCTGTACTTTGATCAGTTTTCTCGGTTTCGCCGAAACCGAGACACTCGCGTTGGTTTAAGCATGGTTTCGGCCGAAACCGCGGACCGCGAGTGTCGGTCTTATCTTTGCGTTTTTTGGCAGAAAGTGTAGTCGGAGGATCCGACGACATAATGTACGCAAAATCAGAACCGAAAAACTGTTCTGCAAACTCCGACCGACGCCTGCCGTTAGCCGGTTGAAGGAAGCACAGGCCGAACAGGCTGCTACGTGGGCTGGGCCTAAACAAGGCAGACAGTAAGAGTGGAAATCTTTATGAGGTATTTGTTTCCCACAGGTTAAACAATTATTAACTTTTTCTGACATCGGCTGAGGCAAGAAAGAGTCCCCAACGGGGTACTTAGCTTTAGAAGTCTTCAAAGTAGTATTCGGTAGAAATAATCTCTGGATCCGACCGGCACTTGCGAACAGCTTCTGCTTCGGGCGCCACGCGGCAAGAAAGACTGAGGAAAATGGCGTCGGCTGATGCTTTTATACCCGAAGACCAACAGAGATGACGTCGGGTGAAGTGCGACATCAGCCGAAGCCGGACCCGGACTTTGGAATCCGGCCGACTGAAGGGCTGCCTGACGACAGGACAACCCAGCTGTTATGACTGCAGATGCATCCATGAAGGACATCTGGAGAGTACTTGAGCAGGAATATATTTTCATACCAGCAACTTTTTCTGATAAAGATGCACGTTCAAAGGCATTTCTTCTGCTTAATCTAGTGGGGGGACAAAAGCCACTGAAAGAGAGCGTTCATTTGTGTATGCACCAGCAGTATATGCAGGAAAGGGGGAAAACCGTCATATTGTTGTACAAGCTGAATCAAGGGAGGACCCCGAATGCTTGAAACATTTAGAGAAATGTGCAACTCCCCCAGACAAATGTTACATTGGAGAGCCACTTATTTTATACAAGAGACCGAAAACCAGGAGAAATTTTTGCAGCTTACATTACTGACTTTAGAAACAAGTCTAAAACATACAGATTTGGTGATTTGAAAGATGAGTTGATAAAAGACAGGCTCGTGTGTGGTGTTAATGCTGCAGTGAGAAAGATTTTGTTTTGAGACAGTGATTTAACATTGAGCAAAGCCATAATTTGCTAAATACATGAGCTTACAGAAAGGCACACAAATATGCTTGCAAGTGATAAAGAGCATGGTTTCAGCAGCCTCTAAACATAAACAGCATGCAGCGCGTGGCTAACAGAAACAGGCCTAAGCACATGGTAGCTGCAGCCATACCTCTCAATTGTACCTCATTACGAGGAACGTACCTCATTTGGGGTCTTAAAAAGTTCATGGTCCTCAAAGTTCCACACTGAAAGACTGTCACACATTCAGTGTTAGGAATTCTTTAAGTAAAATCCCTTGTAAATAGATATGAATCATATTAATTAAAGATCTTTTTATAAGTAAAAAGGGCATATTTTAACCATCCTATGACCTTCCTAGTTGAAGTTGTTCGTAAGCCATTAATATGTGTTCCACATTATGAGGGCTAGTGTTACTCATTTTGGAGATGGAAGGTTGAGAGCTATGGCTGCAGCCCCTGTGGGATTTCCAGGGAATGCCCATACTTTCCAGCAAGTTCTAAGACTAGCTCAGTAAAACAGACATGCTCAGTGCAGCACAAGGGCGAGTCAGCAAAATCCAAGTCAAGTCTCATTGTTAATTGTCAGAATTGTAGTGCCAATCATGAATCTAAAAGAGAAAAGTACTTAGCATTTGGTCAGCAATGACACAAGTGTAAAAAATGGAACCACTTTCAAAAGCTTTGTAAATCAAGCATGCCTCATTCATTTATTAAGAAAGGTCGCTCAAAAAAGCAAGCTGATCATACAGAAAGCTGCAACTCTACTTTCTATGTAGATGGTGCATCAGTGTTTTGTACTGTCCTGATCAATGGCAAATCCACAAAGCTCAAGGTGGACACTGGTTCAGAGTGCAATGTTATGTCAGCAGAAACATTTGCTAGAGTAAGAGGTGGTGAACAACTTAATTTGGCCAACTGTGCAAAGCTTGTTGCTTATGGAAGTAGAGAGAGTCAAACCGAAGGTTCAGTAGTGCTTTCATGTTCTTCAGCTGCGAACAGTTACAGCTTGCAATTTTATGTAGTCAAAAGACCTGTACACTATCAGGTCTCAGAGACAGTTTAAAAATGAAACTGCTTTCTTTTACCACATTCGTCCATCATGTAAACACGTACTGGTTCCAGTTTCACCGATGCTATTTTCAGAGTAGGGTAGTATTTTCAAAGACAAGCTAGGTAAACTTCCAGTAGTGCACTCCATGAAATTAGACCCAGAGGTCAGTCCAGTGGTCAGACTAGTGAGAAGAGTTCCAATAGCTATGCAGGACAAAGTCTAGTTAGATAAAATAGTGCAGCAAGGTGTGATTTGTCCGGTTACAGAACCATCTGAATAGCTTTCTTCCATGGTAGTCGCTCAAAAGAAAAGCTCAGATGAAATCAGAATATGAACTGACTCAAGAGATTTAAAGCATTAAAGAGACCCCACCATCCTATGCATACAGTCGAGGAAGTTGCTACCTTCATGCCAAATGCCACTGTTTTTGCTGTCTTAGATGCAGAGAGTTCATTTTGGCAAGTAATGCTTGATTGCAAATCTTCACTACTGACTACATTCAGTACGCCATTTGGTAGATACAGATTTCTCAGAATGCCTTTTGGAAAAAATTCTGCCAGTGAAGTCTTTCAGCGTGCAATGGAGCAAATTTTTTCAGGCTATCCGTGTGCTATAATACTAGATGATTTACTAGATGGAGGCAATGGTGAAGCAGAGCATGACAGAAACTTCAGGAAAGTTCTGGAAGGAGCTCGTGAAGTGAATCTAAAGCTCAATCCTCTGAAATGTAAATTCAGGCTACCAGAAGTTACTTATGTCAGTTATTTACCAATTCAGGGTAATAACAAGATCCTTCCAAACAGCCATTCTTGAGATGCCAGCTTCAATGTCCAAGCCTTACAGCATTTTCTTGGTATGGTTAACTATTTGGGTAAGCTAACACCAGACTTCAGTGAATTATATCAGCTCCTTTAAGAGAGATGACACGCAAAAATGTCAACCTGGTCATGGTTGGAACAACACCAGAGAACATTTGATGACCTGAAACGGAAAATAGCCAGTCCGCCTACGTTAAGATACTATGATGTCCACAAACTAGTAATTCTTTCTTGTGATACTTCAAAGTTTGACCTTGGTGCAGTTATTCTTCAAGAGGGCAGAACAGTAGCCTGTGTGTCAAACTCTTACCCAAACTGAGATGCAGTATGCTCAGACTGAGAAGGAACTTTTGGCAACTGTGTTCGCATGCTCGAAGTTCCATGATTATATTTATGGCTAAGCTATCCAGATTGAGACTGATCATCAGCCTCTAGTCATTACTTTAAAGAAGGCTATGTATACAGCTCCAGCAAGACTACAAAGAATGATGCTCAGATTAGAAAAGTACAACTTCAAAATGATCTATACAAACAGCAAACTCCTTTATCTGGCTGATACCTTATCCAGATCCCCCAGAAATACCACAGAAAAGCTTGATGCAGAGAATTTTACCTTCAATGTCATGGAAGTACATAACTTTTCTACTACAAGACTTGATGAGCTAACAGATCATATACAGACTGATCCAATTTTGCCAAAGCTCAACCACTTCATCAATGTTGGATGGAAGATAGCATCATTTTCAAAGGTCCAAAAGTTGTCGTTCCTACTTCCTTACAACATCCAGATTTTGCATCGTGACCACCAGGTTCTGAACCTACCAAAAAAGGGCGCGAGGACTAGTATTTTGCCCTTCTCTGTCAAAAGGTATCGATAAAGTACCTTCATCTTGTTCAGTATGCAACAGTACTAGACCACATTTGCAAAAAGAGCCACTTCTGCTAAGCCAGATTCCTGAGCTACCTTGGTCAACAGTAGCCACTGCCATATTCAAGTGGAATAGTCAGCATTACTTAGTGTTGGTAGACTGTTATTCGAACTGGTTCAAGATTGATCTGCTACCTAAGCTAACATCCAGTACTATCACTACAAAGTTGAAACGTCATTTCTCAGTCCATGGTAGTCCACACAAAGTTATTTCTGACAACGGTGCTCAGTTTACCAGTCAGTTACTTCAGAAATTTGCAAAACAGTGGACCTTTATCCATGTTACCAGTAGTCCTGAGTACCCACAGTCAAACAGCCTAGCCAAATGTACAGCACAAAGTGCAAATCAATTACTAGAGAGGTCAAAGCATGACAATACAGATGTTTTCTTGAATTTGCTTAATCTTGGAAATATACCCCGTGATAATTTACTTGGCTCACCTGCTCAGAGACTTCTATACAGGTAAACTAGAAAGTACAGTTATGTATACTTACCATAAATGTAGATGTTTGAGTGTATTCACTGCTGCAGTCAACACCTGTGGGTTACCCTGTTGTGGCAGCCCTCGGCTGGCCTGAATACCAGAGCCAATGTTTTGTGTGCTGGCTGCTGTCACCTGTAGTCTGACATCAGGTCATCAGTACTATAAAGCAAGGCAGCCAATATCATTACATCAGTTTTTCTTGCCCTAACCCATCAGAAGCACAAGGGAAAAGAAAGAAGTGGTCCTGGTGGCGTAAGAGCCACCCTGAGAAGCATGTGTCCCCCTAGGGGAAGATGTGAAAAGGGGGCTGGAGCGAGGGAAATCAAGACTGCAACATTAAATACACTCAGACATCTACAATGATGGTAAGTGTACACAACTGTACTATGTTCTTCAGGTTTCACTGTTGCAGTCATCAACTGTGGGAGGATTCCCAAAGCTGAGGTAAAGGGTGGAAGGAAAGATAGAGTCCTAGGTATGGGTCAGGAGGCCCTGCAGAATTGCAGTGGCAAACCCTGCCCTAGACTTCGAAAAGAGAGGTAGGTGGTAATGCTTTATAAATGTATGGACAGAGGTCCAGGTGGCCGCTTCCAATATGTCCCTGGTAGGTACTCCTCTGAGGAAGGCATTGGAAGTTGCCCTAGTGGAGTGGGTACAGACTGACCCAGGGATGGGTTTCCCATGTAGTCTGCAGCAAAAATGGATACAGTTTGAGATCCATTTGGAAATGGTTTGTTTGGAGATGGGCTTCCCCTCTGCCCCTGGGGCAAAGCTTACAAGACGTAGGTCAGTTTTTCTGAATGGCTTACTGCAGCCCAGATAGTATCGGAGTTGTCTGTGGATGTTTAGTGAGTGTAGAATTCTTCCACCCTTGTTTTGAAGGTTGGGAAAGAAGGTGGAAAGGTGTATGGCCTGGTTAAGGGTCACATCAGATACCACCTTGGGCATAAAGGAGGGATTATTCCTAAGGGAGATTCTGTCTGTCTGGAAAATTATGAAGGATTCAATAGCCATGAGAGCTTGAAGTTCTGAGACCCTTCTGGCTGAGGTGATAGCTAGTAGGAAGGCAGTCTTCCAGGAGAGGTATTTCAATTTTGTTGAAGTGGCAGGTTCAAAAGGAGGCAAGGTTAGTTTCTCTAACACATAACTCAGGTCCCAGGGTGGAGTAGGTGGTCTTCTGGGAGGCCTGATATTAGAAGCCCCTCTGAAGAATTGCTTAATCAAAGGATGTGAGAAGAGGGGTGGGTCTGAATCATAATGGGCCGAGGCATGGATTTTAACAGAGGAGAGAGATGCCATTATTGAGCAACTCTGCTAAGTAATCCAGGATGAGAGGGATGGAAGGTTAGGAGGTACTGCCCCCCCCTTTTGATGGTTTCCAGAAGCAAAATCGTTTCCATTTTCCTGCATAAGATTTTCTTGTGCTGGGCCTTCTGGCGTCTGTGATGATGTCCAGGACCTGTTTGCTTAACAGTGACTTCTTGGTAGTTTTTAGTGTATGAGCCACGCTGAAGTTTTGAGAGTCTGTAGGTCTGGGTGCAGTACCTTCCCCCTCTCCTGGGTCAAGAGGTCTGACCTTAGGGGAAGCAGCTTGGGGGCTGTAAGGTCAGACTGTGTAGTAAGGGGTATCAATGCTGTCTAGGTCAATCTGTAGCGATGAGGATGGCCTTTGGGCTCTCCTCTCTTATTTTGATCAGAACCTTGGGAAGAGGAGGGTATGCGTAAACAAAGAGGGAACTCCAGGGGAAGGTCAAGGCATCCAGCTTCCATGCTAGGAGGTGATACTCCCTGGTGCAAAACTTGTGCAGCTAGTGGTTGAGGTGCGAGGCAAAGAGTTCTACCTCTGGGGTCACCCACTCCTGGGTCATTTGCAGAAAGAATTCTCTGTGGAGCTGCCATTCATGTGGGTCCAGTAAGTTTCTGCTTAGGTGGACTGCCAGTGTGTTGTTGATCCCTGGTAAGTACTGGGCAATTAGGTGTAGCCCTATGGAGGTGGCTGTAAGCCACAGACTCATGGCTAACCTGCACAGGGAGGAAGATTGGGTGCCCCCCTGCTTGTTGATGTACCACATTACTGTGGTGGTGTTTGTTTTTATAAGGAGGACCCCTGGCCTGAGATGGGGTTGAAAGGAAGTCAGAGCGTTTTGTACT
Organism: Protopterus annectens; assembly: GCF_019279795.1. Lineage (NCBI taxonomy): Eukaryota > Metazoa > Chordata > Ceratodontiformes > Protopteridae > Protopterus > Protopterus annectens. The sequence goes on along the minus strand of NC_056743.1, from coordinate 1,806,862,077 downwards.
GTCATCATTTCTTTCTGGTTGATGTGCAAGTGAAGTTGCTGGGCATTCCAAAGGCCTTGGGTACATTTGCCTGCTAGGTGAGAACCCCAAGCTATGTCCGAGTCGTCGGTGGTGATTGTCTGGCCGGAAGGGCGGAGAATGAAGGGAAGACCCTTGTTCATGCTACAGGCCTCCTCCCACCAGAGAAATTCATCCCTTTTGCAAGGGATCAGTGGGAGAGTGGTCTCTAAGGAACGAGTGCTGATACCAAAGGTTCTTTAAGTACCACTCAATCTTTCTCATGTGAAGCCTGGTGAGAGGGATGAGAAAAATGCAAGATGCCATGTATCCCAGAGCTTGCAGGAACTTCCTCACAGTGAGGTGACTTCTGGAAGCCCGCTGGGTGAAGTAGAGAGGTAGGAAACTCTGCTTTTCTGGGGATGAAAAGGCCATTAGGGTTGCTGTGTCTAGCACAGCTCCCAGGAAAACAATTCTCCTGGTGGGGTTTTGCTTTGATTTTGTTCTCGTTGACGGTGAACCCTACGGAAGTTAGAAGTGTTTTCACAAAGAGAAGATCCTGGAGCAACTTTTCTTCATTGTTCGCCTGAATGAGGCAGTCATCCAGGTAAAGGTAAATCTGTGTATTTCTTTTTCTGCAGAATGCTATAGCCGGGGCCAACCATTTGGTGAATACTCTGGGAGCAGTAGATAAGCCAAAGGGCAGTGCAGAGAACTGAAAGTGCTGACTGCCTGCTCTGAAGCGCAGGAATTTTCTGTACAATTCCCTGATGGGGGTGTGGAGGGTAGGTATCTTTTAGGTCTAGTGCCACCAGCCATGCATTTTGTGCGAGCATAGGCAGGAGCTGCTGCAAGGTTAGCATTTTGAATCTGGGGACCACCAAGAAGGTGTTCAATTTGGATAGATCCAGGATGGGGCACCAAGTGCCCTCTTTTCTGGGAACAAGGAATAGTCTGGAGTAAAAACCTTTTCCTGTTTGATCCGGAGGGGCCCCCTGGGATATTAGGGTTTTGATCTGTTTTAATACCTCTGCCCACTGGTTTGGGGGGAGGTCTGGGTACCCTTTTGGAACTGGGAGTTCGCTGAAGGAGAATCTGTATCCCTGAGAAATGATTTTTAATACCCATTTGCCCTTGGTTACAGAGACTCAATTCTCCTTGAAGAGGGTGAGCCTTCCTCCTAGTTTTAGAAGAGTGAAATGAGGCCAGAGGTGGGAGGGAGAGTCACTGTGAGTGCTTAACATAGAAGCTTGGCTTAGAACCCCCTGCCTTAGAGGCGGATGTGATCCATTGTTTACTTCTTTGCTGGCCCTGGGATGGGGGCCTGGATATCCTGTCCCTGTGGGGCTTACTTTGGCCCTGTCTGCTGGGTGCAGGGAAGGCCCAATGTTTAGAGGGGAAGTTCCTGCTGAATCTGGGCAGCTGAACTTGAAAGACATTTTTTAATGTTTGCATAGAGTTTGCTTTGTCTTCCCATCTTTTTAAGCACCTCTTCTGCTTTTTCCCCAAACAGGCGTTCCTTATCTAGGGGTGTATTAATAAGTTTAGACTTGACATGATCAGGGAGAGGTTGTTCCTTCAGCCATGCATGTCTTCTAATAACAGACCCTGTCACTGTTGCCCTGCTAGAGGCTTCTAGGGTGTCATATCCACACTGGAATGAGTGCTTGGCCACTTGACAAGCAGAGTACAGTAATTCTGCCAGCTCTTTTGAGTTGGCACCATCAGGGGAGGTAGTAATCTTCTGTTTTAATTGTTCCAAAGTGTGTTGTTGATATTTTAACATATGGAACTTACAACTGAGTGCTCTGACAGCTAAGGTTGCAGAGGTGCATACTTTCTTACCCCATCTGTCCAGAGCTCTGAAGTCTTTGTCAGAAGGAAGAGGATTCTTGGCAGAACTAGTCTTGGCTCCTTTGGGTTTCTGTGTAATAACCTCAGGGTGTGCAGCAGGGTTCCTGTACAGGTATTTGTGAGAATCCGGTACTCTGTAGTACCTGTCAGGTTTAGCTGGGGCTGGAGGCAGGGCATCAGGGGCTAAACTGGATTCAAGGAAAACATCATCCACCATTTCTAGAATAGGTGGGATGGCCAGGGGTCTGTGCTGGGGCAGGTCCAGAAACTCTCCAAGTCATTTAACTGTGGGTAGTCCTGAGATTCCCATTGAAAATCTTCCCTGAGGAAGTGAAGGGTTTCTCCAAAGGAGAGGTCCTCTGGAAGGGAAGTAGAGGGGATGGATTCCTCTGCATCTGAATCCTCAAACAGTTAAGGACTGCTGTGCCTCTTCAAAGGCAGAATAATCAGATTCCTCAGACTCCTGGTCTGTCATAATTTCTGAACAAGGAACCCTTTACCTTTTTGGAGTGGTGGCTTGAGTACCTCGGATAAGGGAGATGAGATCCTCCGCCATTTTAAGCATTTGAGCTTGGGGTGGGGGAGCAGTAGCAAGATGGTGGCTAGAAGCAGATTTCCTAGAAGTGACCTGGCTTCGAGGCCTAAGAGAATCTGTCGGTCTCTGAGAAACGGTAGTCGGAAGAGAAGACATCATTTTTTGTCTAGAATCGGTAGTGCGAACGGCCTCCTCAGAAGCCGGTGCCTCTGTCGCGGCTCCAGATCCATCCGAGAGAGAGACAGCAAAAGGCTAGGAAGACTAAGTGGATTTCTGCGGCATACTAGACTCCGAAAGGGTTTCGGGAGAGGCCTGCGTAGAAAGCGAGTCAGGCATCAGGGGCTGCGAAAGAGCCTCACTGAATTCTGGAAAACTGACGACTTGCTTAGCAGTAACGTCGTCGGAAGGATTAGCCTTGTATGGTCTATACAAGTAATTTTTCAAAATGTCGGTGGATTGTTGGCTGATGGACACGATATCGGAATTCGAAGATGGAATAAGGAAATAATTGTCTACAAAAAGAGCTCTATGGCGAATGGTTCTCGCATTAAAGAGGACACAGAACTGGTACCGAGGGACGTCACGGTCTGGGCCTAAACAAGTGATGCAGTAAGGCTGAAAGTATCGGTGTGGGATCTGCTTTCCACAGGCGAGACAATCGTTAACTTTTTCGGACATCGGTTAGAGCAAGAAAAAAGGGTCCCCAACAGGGTACTTAGCTCAAGACATTTTCTGCTGAAATTCAACTTCTGGTAGCGACCGAACAGCACTGCTTCTGCTACGGGCTCTGGGGCAAGGAAGATTGATGTAATGATGTCGGCTGCCTTGCTTTACAGTACTGATGACCTAACATCAGACTGCAGGCAACAGCTGCCGGCGCACAAAAACACTGACTCTAGTATTTGGGCCGGCCGAGGGCTACCACAGCTGGGATAACCCATAGGTGATGATTGCAACCGTGAAACATAAAAACATCAACCTTGCCTATCAGTTCCAGTTCGTCGGTGGATAATGCTAAAAACACCAGAGCAATCAAAACCCAGCCTTTCAAAAAGTGCTCATTCCAGAAGTCCAACTGTGATAAAACAAACAATTTCTTCGTCCATTGAAATAAGGAGAGAAAGTGAGGATGCAAACGGCGAAAGTATTTGATCGAATTGGTCAAGTGAGAGGTGTATCTGCTGAGCCGAGACCTTACTTAGTACAATCTGAGGGTACAGAATACAGAAGAAATCGCAGGCATCTTCTTCTGGTGTCTGAATCGATATCACAGCATCATACCTGTGATACAGACTCTAGATTACAGAGCGGCCCAGACAATGTTCCTCTTCAAGGACATGTCTCAGTACCTCTTCCTGTTCCTGATGATGTCCCAGATGTCCCTGAAGTTGAACATTTATTAAAGACAATCCCTGTTGCTAAACCCAGTCCTAAATTTTGTCACATGATCAGGTCATACTTCTAAACCTAGTGTAAAATACAAAGCAAGTATAACTGCATGCCAAAGGACTATTTCTGTACAACTGCATGTCACTAATTACTGTCATTATTACTGTGCATGATTTATTTCGCAAACAGGGAGGATGTAGAACACAGCGTGTGTTGTAACCTTAAGAAGCATTTCAAAGTGATGGCATATGCATATAAATAGAGAGCATGTGTAGGCAGCAGTGCCATGTTGAGTGAACAGCCAGAGTGTTAACATGTATGAGTGCAGTAAACTGTTTATAAGTTTAAGTTACTAAGCTTCAATCCTGATGTGTTTATATGTAATAAAGCTGCTTAAATTGAACCCACAACTGTTTGTCTGTTTTATCCTGACTGGATGAGCAACAATCCCGTCTCCATGAAAAACGAAAATAGAGGAATGGCCATAATGACCTGAAGCTCAGAAACCCTCTGAAGTAAGAGCAAGTAACAGAGAGAGTCTTCCAGGTACAATGTTGAAAAAAGCTGAATCAGCAGGCTCAAAAGGAATCTGGGTCAATTTTTCCAACACAAAATTAAGGTCCCAAGGAGGAGGAATAGGCTTTCTTGGGGGCCTAAGAGGCAGGATGCCTTTAAGAAACTGTTTGACTTCAAAGACAGAAGTCAAAGGAGGATTCAATGGCAGACGAGCAAAAATAGCTGACAAGTGGGCCTTTACAGAAAAACTGGCCAAGCCAGACTGAAGCAACTCACAAATAGGTTCATAGGTTCATAGGTTCATACTAGGCTATCTGTATTTTGCTGTGCCTCTGTCGAGCAGTGACACTGAGGTAATCCCTGGGGTATATCTGCGATCTCCCATCCATTGGTCAAGATTTCTCTTGAACAAGGCCAGTGCTCTGCCTCACATATACGATTTTATTCCACAGCATAGGGAGTCTTTGGGTGATGAATCTATCCCTCCAGCGGATCTAGATTTTTGAGGTGAAGCATATTCATCAAATCTGGGTTTGACATGGCCTTGTATGTTAGGCAAAGGTCACCTCTGAGCAAAGCGATAGCGACTGAATAGAGCTGGAGTTCTTTCAGTCGGGCAGCATAGGACAGATGTTTGAGACCCTTTATCCTTTTGGTGAGGAACTTTTGTGGCCTCTCCAGCTGCTGCAAGTGTCGGGTCAGATACATGGGCATTGTACTCAATCATTGGTCTGATGAGTGATGAGTATACCTTGATCTAGATGAGAATCCCTTCATGATAAGGTGGGCAATGTAGAAGGTCCTCCTAACTACTTTAGCTACATGGGTGTTGAATGATAGACTACTATCAACCTGGGTCCCCAGGTCCCTGATAACTTCTTCTGTGCTCAGTGGATTGCCACCTATTTTTTTGGCATTTAGCTTTAGGCCATGGCACCAGTTATCCGTTTCTGTGAGACCCTTCTGAAGGATATCTGTGTCAGATGTTTGCAGTCATCTGCAAACTTTGTCAGCCATAACCCTCCTGTGTTTGCTTGTACTTGGAAAAGTAGATGCCAAACAAGAGTGGGCCCAGGACTGAGCCCTGTGGTACACCACTTGTGACAGGCTTTGAGTCTGACATGGTGCCAGCAACTCTGACCCTGTGGGTTCTGTCACTCAGCCAGTTTGCAACCCATCTTGTGATGTATGGGTTAACATTTAAGCTGATGAGTTTTTCAATGATACATCAATGGCTTTGGTGACTGTTTCAAAAAGTCAACCAAGTTTAGAAGGATGATCTGCCCTTTGACAAAAAAAAAAACTGATGATCCAAAGTCTGCAAATTCCCTATGTCTTTGGGACAGAGCCAGATATACACCCACTAAAAAAGGGTCCGAGAATGGCACCAGACAGAAAAATCTCTTCCATTTGGGCACCAGACTTTCTGGTTACAGGCTTCCTTACCTCCTGTAAAGCCCTGAGTATGTCTTCAGAACAGAGGTGCATAAAAGGGATCAAACCCTTCACTCACACTGTCAGGTGAACAAGTGAGGATGGATGGGAGACCACCTTGTGCTATGTGAGGAGGTTCAGCCGGTGAGAACTTGAGATGACTCACTCTGACCAGGTACCAGTGCTGTCTTGGCAAAAAAGGGAGTCACCAACAAGATTTTTGGGGAGTTCAGCCTAATCTTCCGTAGGACTCTTGGAAGTAGAGGAAAGGCATAGAGAAACATCCCTTCCAAGGGAAAGAAAGGACATCCATTTTCTACACCAGATGGCATGGTACTCTGGAACAGAAAAGAAGGCGCTATATATTCATAGGGGAGGCAAAAAGATCTACATCAGAAATACCCCAGTGATGGACTATGTCCAAAACATGTCTCTGTGAAGCATCCATTTGTGAGACTGTGTTTTGGACCTGCTCAATGTGTCTGTCACTAGACTGTGCTCTAAAAGAATATTCTTTGCCTTACGAGTTAACTGATAACTGAGAGCCACATCCCAGTCCTGAAGAGCCAGCCTGCAGAGAACATAAGACTTTGTCAAGCCTTGCTTGTTGATACAACATATCACTGTCATGTTGTCTACATAAACCTTCAGAGGGCCTGGAGAGAGCATGCAGTGAAAAGCCTGAAGGGCCATCTCTTTGATGCTGTTAAGGTCTGACCTCTGAAAGGGGGGGGGGTCAAAGACCTTGAACTATAAGAAGCCCCCAACCCATGTCTGAAGCATTAAACACTTCTTGAGAAGATACTAGAGGATGGAAGGGCAGGCCTGGATTGACAATGAGTTGCTGAATCCACCACTCATATTCTCTCTTTAGACAAGGAAGGAGAGGCACACTGAAATCCAAAGGGTGGCAATGCTGAAGCCAAACTGACTCGAAGTACCACTGAAGTTTCCGCATGTGTAGCCTGGCAAGAAAGCATGTTGGAATAAAAGATGCCATGAACCTTATGGCTCGATAAACTCTCTGGATGAAATACCCGATCAGCAGCAGCAGAAGAGACTGAAAGAAAGTCGTCAAGGACAGAACCTTTGAAGGTGGAATTAAATCCAACACTGGCACTGTCTAAATCCTGCAACCTAGATACACATGGTCCTGACAGGAAGTCAGGACAGACTTTTAAAAGTTGATTGTAAACCCTAGACTTTGAAGAAGAGAGATGGTGAACTTTAGTTCTTGTAACAGGAAATTAGGAAAAGGTGCCTGTAGCAACAGATCATCTAGTTAAGGAAAAATATGAATGTCTTGGAGTCTGCAAAAAGAAATCACAGGAAACAGGTATTTTGTGAATACCCTTCATACCTCTCAACCGTACTAAATTTCTCAGTTTTTACCAGTTTTGAGGTTCAAAAAATGGGCTGCCACAATTTCAGAGTGGCACCCCTTAATTTCCAGGCTTGCTTTTTTTTTTTTTTAATTCTTTTCTGGCTGATGTTATCACGTGCGTGATGACGTCAGCTCCGTGAACAGCTTGCCAAGCCTGTCGGAATTGGCTGAGGGCTCCACTGTACGTAACATGCGTGTGAGCCGGTAGCAATTTCAAACTGCAAGAACTAGTAGTTCTTTTCTCGACTGCAAGCTGTAAGGATGTACTGTACTTGAGACAGGAGCATTTTCAAGCTGCAACCTTAACCGTATCATATTTCAGCTGCAAGTATCCACGTATGGACAAGACAGCTTTTGTGCATGTTCCATGACTGTATTTCAGCTGCAAAGAGTGTGAGCGTGTCTGTGCCTGTGTGTAAAATGTCCCAGGTAAATATACCTGGTGGGTAGAGTTACACAGGCTCAAACCCTGTACCTTGTGTACTAGTAGTAAAACCCTGAATTCTCTACCCACCACTTGTGAAAACTGTCCATATTTTTGCCTCATGTTTTTGTTCTGTTCCTCATAAAATCTGTGGTTTTCTGGATGTTTGTGGCAAATCAGAGAGGACTGAATTCACTAAATGACAGGCATTTGAATTTCAGACTTAGGTTCATAGGTTCATACTAGGCTATCTGCTCAAGGGCATTTATAGGCCTAGCCAGAGTATGTTTGACTTTCGCCACCCATTTTAAATTAATTTTGCTATGCCCACTTCATATTCTTCAGAAAATATTTGGTAACACAAAACTTTTTAATCTAGCGTTTCTAAATCTGTAAGATCAATATTTGAAATTTGTCCCTATTTTTAAGGCTGTATTCCCCCATTATTGGCTTTGTCCAGGTTTTTTGTGCTAAGAGGTTGAGAGCTATGGAAGGGATTAAGGGTTCTCCTTGGTAAGAAAGGGAGAGAAGAGGGATTAGACATTTGAGCAACACAAATGGACAAAGTTGCTCTGTTTTGTCCTTACTAACTATAAGATTATGATGCAAGGCATTTTCTAAAATATTATTTCCCTTAATGCATGGTAATGGTAACTAAGTTGGTCGACTATGAAAGATGTCTACTGCTCAGTAGCAGACTAGACTGAGCTGCAGTTAGCAGGTAGGTAGTCCAGTTATACAAACTTCTGGTTCAATACTAAGATACTAAAAGACATGTAACTGTGCAACTACAGTGTTAAGTTAGTAGAGGTGCATAAAGCTGTACAATTTACCACCTGGAATTTGCAGTGTGATATTCAATTTATTTTGTACAGCTTACAGCACACACAAGGCTTCGATTAGCCTCCTCATACCAGGTTGTTAGCACTCACACATGCACCATGCTGGGGAAGAAATATTCTTAACGGTCTGTTAAGGAGCTGTATAGTGTTCTTTCCTGTATATGAAAGGGAGTTTGACCAAATAATTAGAAGTTGTGTACATGAAAGATTGCTGGTTTGTTTTGTTTTTAATTCTAATGTCTTAAAAAAGCTAAGGTTAGATTCTGTTATGTTGTTCATGGAAGTGAGGGAAGAAGGTAAATTTAAATGGTTACTAAAGCAATCATTACCTGAAAACATCAAACTTTAAATGTTACATTAGACTTTAGCACTTCCTAGACACAGTGCAACCTTGATTCTTTGTACTCTCAAAACAGTGCTTGTAAGATATAGTCAGCATTTCACATTCCGCTTTATTTGTTTTATGATTCTATGATTACTCATCTCTCACACACACACATTATGCACAACTACTATCAAAATGCATCAGTGCATTACCTAAAGATGTATTTTTAGGGTCTGATGGTAAGACAAAAGTAAATTGTAAAGGCATTTGCTCATATGTATCAAAGGTTTTAACCTTATGAAAGAAGTCTGCCATAAAATGAAGCAGCTATTTTAGTGACTAATTCTGCTGCTTTTTCAGGCTTGAAATGCAAGTTGATCTTTAACCCATTGAGAACTGAATTCAGTGAATATTTTTGGGGCTGTATTCCCCCATTATTGGCTTTGTCCAACTGTTTTGTGCTAAGAGGCTGAGAGCTATGGTGAGAACTGAATTCACTAAATGATAGCCATTTAAGTATCAATCTTCCTATCTTTCAGGAAACGTATAGTGGTAACACAAGATTTTATTCTAGCAACTTTCCAAGATTATACAAGCAATGTTTAAAATGAGTCCCTGGATTTTGGGCTTTTGTCTCCCCCAAAATATTTTGGCTTTTTCCAGATTTCTTGTGCTGCAAAGTTGAGAGATACAGTTAAGTGTCAAGTGGATTTTTAGAAGGAGCTGAGAGCTTCAGGGGACAAGAAGTTTAGTGCTGCTTATGCCAAATTTGTGTGCATTGTTAGTAGCATAACAGGTAGAATACTTGCTTTTGATGCAGAAGGCTGTGGGTTCTACTCCCACAGTATGTAGATGTACTGCTGATACTGTACTGTTGTACTTTTAAAGGGGGTGGATGCTGCAGTCCTGAGAATGTCCTCTTTGGCGGCGATAACTAGTAACTATGAACCTGTTAACAGTTTGCCATCCAGTCCCTATTGCAATATTACTTGCTTATCATTATTTTAATGTAAGAAAGGCAGTTTATTCCTCAGGGGCAACAGGCACTTTATTTGTAGATGAAACAAAGTTGTTTGCTAGCAGCAACCTCATTAGTTACAGATCTCTTGAATGTGGAATTATTTAGATGACTTAATTCTGCAGAGATTGTGCATATTTACTGATACTGGTGGATTTTTATGATGTAAATGTTCTGAATTGGGCAGTTTTGTCATTATTGGTTCATGCATTTTGTTTCATTGTTTACTGGAAAAATGTTCAAAACAAATTGAAAACGCCCTCTAAGAAAGTGTACTGTATTATACAAGGAACAAAATTACCAATTCAAAAAACTCATCCGATCACTGCCACTCCCTCCTCACCCTCAGTTGGCTTGAGCTCCCCAACTACCTCAGTTACCTACAACTCACCATTGCCCACAAGCTCATCTTTAAACCCACAAACTGCCCATCTCTCACTACGTCCTTAAAACCCTATATACCCAACTGCCAACTCAGATCCACAAACCAAAATCTCCTTCAGGTCCACAAGCCAGCACGACCTCCTGGCCAACTACTACTTACTCCGCAGCGAAGCAGTGGAACCCCCCCCCGACCTTTGCAACGTTCCAAACCATACCAATTTCAAATCTCAGCTATTCTCTCATCTATCAGCCAAATGGGAATGCCCATACCACGCTCCAACATAAACCCTTCTCCACCCCATCTCTTTCTACTCTGCACTGAAATCATTACCATTTACCAATTCTATTGCTTCATCTCAACCTAAAACAGTCTCGCCCTACTAGGGACTGATTTCCTCTTTGCTATCTAATGTACTATACTTTGCACAATCCAATTTTATGGTACTCTCTCCATGCAAAATGGTCCACATAACCTGGAAAGGGCTAGCAGCTACTTGCTTAATATTTACTTACAAAGAGCTTATTTAACAAAAATGTATTTTTCTGCATTCAGTTCACCCAACCTCCAAAAGGGCTAGTAACCTTCTGCTTAAATATTAACTCACTAAAAGCTTATTACATAATGTATTATATCTAAATGTTTTAATTTTTCTGTACAAATCTTTGTTATTCTCTTGTAACATGTAATTTGCAATATTTGGAGCTTTTCTCCCCAGGCCTCCACTGAAAATGGGCTCTTTATGGCCCAGTGAACTTCCTGGTCATCAAACTTAAATAAATAAAATAAATACATAAATAATATTATCAGGAAGGTGCGTCAAAGAACACAAGATCAATTTTGTGTGCAAGGGGCCTATGATATGAAGACAGCCCAAGGGTAAACTTTATCTGCCACTGGCCAGATTCATTTTCTTTGAATGTGGGTTTCAGTGCTGTTTCAATGAATGTGAGTTTCAAGGGCAGAGAAGTTTTAATGCTAAGTCTATATTTTCACTGTGAGACTGCATTGCTTTGTTTAGCAGATGTCTATTAGTGTCTGTGCTGTAAAATATAAAATAAAACTTTTAAATGAAATCCAAATCTGTGTAGAAGTAAAGCAGTATGCACACTACAGTGTTGATGATAAATGGGGCAAAATAGCCAAGTAATGGGACATTGTAATGGCTGCAGGGGGGACGGCTGTGTATAGGGAGGCCCTATTTGACAATGATTTTGTGAGGTGGGGAAAGACGGCAAACTCAAAAGGGCTATGCCACTGATCAGTAGGCCATGGAGAATGACTTTTGGAGATCCTAGCAAACTATAATATTCTTCTGCTAAGATTAGAATATTTCCTACCATTAAATGTCCTACGTTTACCATAAAACCCACATACTGCAAGTCAACAAAAACAAAATCCAAAGGTTCATCATCTTCTCCCTTCCCAGTGAACATCACTGATACACATTTAAAAAAATGGTTACCATTTACTACAGGGTCTGGGGCCATATTTTGGTTGTCTGTTCTTCAGTTTGTGTTTGAAAGTTGATATCCCGCAATTCCATTTGAGTAGGTGGGGTAACAATTATATATGCAACTTTTATGTTAATCAGCATACAGATTTGTATCTATTTTTCATGGGCCTTTGTCCAGATTTTTGATGGTTCCAGGTTGAGAAGTATGATACCCTTGGGTCAGCAGAAAAGCCAAAGGGCAAAGCAGAGAACTGAAAATGATAAGGAACAGAGAAATGTAAAAAAAAAAAAACTTCCTGAAAAGAGGGCGCATTGGAATATGAAGGTTAAGCATCCTTCAAGTTTAAGGACACTAGAAAAGCCTGGTTAGAACAAGAGAAACAAGATTTCAAGAGTAAGGCTCTGAAAGGAAGGAAACTAGAGAAAGGTGTTGAGCAAGAAGAGGTCCAGAAGAGTTCTCCAAATGCTGTCCTTTTGAGATACCAGAAATCCCTTTCCCATTTGTGAAGCAGGGACAGGAACCCAAGGACTTCCGAGAAATAAAGTTGTTTCAGAGGTGAAGAATCCCTGAAAAAGGAGGGAGAAATTTACATACCATGAAGTAACCCTGTCAGAGGATAGAAAGAACCAAAGAATCTAAGGTGATTACAAGAGAAAAGAGAGCCAAAGAGACAAGTGAACCTGGCCAAGGGGAGGGAGGGGGGACAAGATGTCAAACAGAAACAGGTCTGTCACATAAAGGAGTCTTTTGAGCCATAGCAGTCTGTGAAGGCTTAGAAGGAGGAGCACACCTACCACCCTTGGTGCCTCTGGTGACCTGACGAGGCTGCCCAAGAACAAAAGAAGACCCAGAAGGATAGTTCCTCTGGAACTTAGGGATAGGGAAATACAAAGATATGTTTAAGATCCTGCAGAGCATTGCCTTTTTCTTGAAGAGACAAACGTAGCAGCAGCAGCAGACCCAGAGATTTTTATTCTCTAAGGGAACATTCAGCAACTTGGGACTTAATTTCTTCAGACTGAAGGTGAAGCCGAGAAAAACATGTCATGACAGACCCAAAGCCAGCAGCTCTGGAAAGTGCACCAGCAGCATCATAGTTGCATTTGATAGATTGGCATGCCACCTGAAGGTAGAACCTAAAATAGACAGAGCGGAACATTCGGCTTTAGAATCAGGGAGATCAGACATAACAGGACAAGCCTGGGCAATCAGGGCCAGAGAGGTAGAACCTAAAACAGACAGAGCAGAACATTCGGCTTTAGGATCAGGGGGATCAGAAATACCTGACAATCCTGGGTAATCAAGACCAGTGCATATCTAATCATGTGGCCAAAGTAGAAACAGTATAAACCTTACCAGTTCTCTCCAGTGCCCTACTATCCTTATCTGAAGGTAGAAGCTTGGAAGAGGACAAAAGTTTAGAAGGCTTGTCAGAAGAGACTGACATCACAGCAGGGTCAGCAGAGGGACACAGAATCAATAATCCTCAGGGACTTTATAGAACTTGTCAGGTTTCTTTGGAGCAGAAGGCTGAGAATCGGGAGACTTAGAGGCAGCTACAAATGTGTCTAAACAAGGCAGTCAACACAGGTGGAACTGCAGAGGGCTTAAGAATTTCCAACTGAAGCAGTTCATAATGCCTCTTCTGGATATCAAACACTTGAGAAGAATCACACTTAAAATATCCTACAATTCTAGCTATAGTACTCCCAAAAGGCAATTACTCAAAAGGAGACTCAGGATTCACAGACTTTTCTTCCTCAGAACCATAAGCCAAAGGAAAAGGTATCTGGTAAGAGTAAGACAGAGGCTCATCAACAAACTTTGATTCCCTATCTGAGAAATCAGGTTTCCTAGCCAGTTTGGAAGTAGTAGATATCCAAGGGGGAGTAGGCACAAAAAACATTTGCGAGGCTTCGAGGGCATTAATCAGGACCCGATTTAAGCTCCTGCCATTCCCTTTGAGGCTCCTTGGGGTGTACTGAAGTATGCTTAGTTTTCTGCTTTTCCTCAGCAGGGAAAATCAACCCTAATAAAACACTGGAGGTTCCGACCCTTGACGAGATTCAATAAGAGTACTTGGAACCTCTTAGCTGACCAGAATCTGCAGAATCCCTCTACAGCCCTCCAACATGATCAACTATGGTTCCCCTTGAGATCTGGAGCAGACACCTGCAAAGTCTCAGAGGACACACAAAAGGAAGGATTCATGTCTGCCTCCAATGCGGCTGCAGCAGAGGAATCCAACGTACACACTGGATGACCTACAGAGCTTTCACCTGCATCCACAGAGAGGGCCAGCAGAGGCTGGATAGCCAAAATATCCAGCTGAGATTTCTTAGCCTTATTCATGCTAAATGGGACCTCGGGGTTAAAAGATTCTGCCATGCTACTGTGAGCTAAACTTTTAAGCTTTTGGTTTTCAAAACAGATGGCCAGGGAAGACAAACGACTTTGAAGAGTCTTAGGAAAAAAACGCTTTGCAAATGCTATATATGACATATGGTCCTGGGATTCACCCAGAAAAAAAAAAGAACAATTATGACAATCATTATGGGGAATTTGCCTCCCACATTGACATTTTCCTTTCCTGGATGACATAAATACTAGGTAATCAAAAAAAAGAACAAGACCAGAAAAAAAAACCCATATACCCGTATACAAGCCAATCAAGCATATGTTCCTGATGCAAACGGAGACAGTCAGGAGGCACAAAATGTGGCCAATCGCATGCCACTACTAATTTTCGCACCGCTGCAATACTTTCAAAAAGGATATTGCAGGGTGCAAAAAAGAACACTACATTGGGAGTTGTGGCTGTTTTCTTCTGAATGCACGCTGTCATGTAGTTACTGAATTGTTTGAACATTCATGCAGTTCATTTGTTATGACTGTGGGTAAGAGGGATGGGGTACAGAGACTGGACAGGGAGGCACCAGCTGAACGGGAGTTGCTGTGGAAGTGCATTTCATCAGGTACGGTTTTGACTGTACACCAGGCCACTAACCTAAGGGGCAAAGGGCTGCAATCTGTTTTACTTGATTTCGGGAATCAGGATGATCGTGGTGGTGCTGCTGTTGCTGGGGGCTATACTTCTGCCTCGGATGATTTCTTTTTTTTCTCCCTGATTGCATTTGGGGGATGTGGACTGCTGAACTTGGAGCTCCAGATGCTTTGTTCCCTTACTGGGCTGAGGTAAGTGGCTGAATGTGCAGAGTGCAGGGCTGATTAAACTTTGTCTCAGACAAGATTGGAGTTAGAGCTTTTTGCAGACTGTCCAGATGCTTGCCTTTTGGTCTGTTGCTCATACAATTTGTGGTTTTCTGGCAAATTACTGAATATTAAAAGTCTGACATAGACTTCATATTCTTCAGGAAAATGCATGTTAACAAATTCAGTCATTTAAGCAGCTTAAGTTTATAACAGCAATTCTCTGTTCACATTCTCTATTCTCTCAATGTATCAAGATACTAAGTGTCCCCTGATTATTTCTGGATTTGTCACTGATTCTTTGAGAGCTGGGCTGGTCATTTTTGGAGAAAAAGGTGGTGCATTACATTTAGTAAATATTTATAGACTGCTTTTATTTCAGAAAGTGTATATTAATTCACATTTGCTTATTCTGTCATGGCAGCAATATTTTAAATGTTTCTGCTCTGATGTCCCTTATTGGATGAGTTCACTTTTTTAGTTGGGAGAAGATATGAAGGGGTTAGAAAAGCAGGTGCTAAAGAGCACTGGAATATTGTTGTGTAATGATTTTCTACTGAGCATACTGCATTTTATCAATGGTTTCTGCTAACTATTTATTGATGTGTGTCTTACTGAATCTTAACAAATGTACAGTATTTGCTAACGTAATACTTTTGGCAAAAAGCCTACTACAACCAGGCCCCATGGAAATGGTGCCTTTTCACACAGTGCGAAAAAAGGGTGCTACACATTTTGACTGTCACACATTGCTAGGGTCTGTGTTCCACATTGGCCTTTGAACAGGTTGAGACCTATGTGTTAGTGCTCACATTGTCAAGAGTCACAAGAGGAAGATCAGTGCTGTAAAATGACTAAACTATCCTGGGATGCCTGCAGGATCTATTACATTTCAACAATGTGTAAACAAATCCAGACCTTATCAGGATTTCCATTTTAAGTAAACTGGTAAATAAGAGCTGAAGGCTAGTGTTGTGGAGTACAACACTGCTGGCCCTCCTGTCTTTTTTTTTTTGTGTGTGGAAGAAGAACCCACTGGTATCCAATTCACTGGGCATCTAAAAATTCCAGCTTTGCCTTTAGTTAAATACATTTTGCAAAGTGTTTCTTTTAAGAATATTATTTAAATTGTCAGCATTAGTTATTGAACATTTGCAATTACTTTTACGTGTCTGGAAGCCAGAGGTGAAAGGATCCTTCAGATATGATGTTCAAAGCATTCTGTCGCAAAAGTGAGAAACATTTTGTAAGTTGTCATCTGGTATTATTAACACATGCTGTAGGGAATGAATTGCAGGAAACAAACATTTAATTCAACAATTGTACTGCATGCAAACTTTCTGTGAGCTAACAGACAGATATATACACACACATTTTATATATATATATATATATATATATATATATATATATATATATATATATATATATACACACACACACACAAACATGCTATATATATGCACGCACACACAGATAGACAGATAATGCATGGATGTGTGTGTGCGTGTGTATATATAGCATGTATGTGTGTATATATATGTATATATATATATATATATATATATATATATATATATATATATATATATATATATATATATATATATATATATATATATATATATATATATATATATATATATATATTTGTATATATATATGTGTGTGTGTGTGTGTGTATATATATATATATATATATATATATATATATATATATATATATATATAGAGAGAGAGAGACGAAGACGTGTCTATCATTACTTTTTCAATTTCTCATGTATGCATACTGTCAGGAATTCAGCAAATGCTCCATAATTAGCCAAATATTCTATGGAGATAATACATCAAGAGGTGTGAAAGGATCAAATGCCCTTGGTTTTGCTGAATTACCTCAGGAACAATAATGACAGTCTATTACAGATACCTCTGACAATAGTGGAGGTTGCTGGTCATAAATACCTTCAGAGCTGAGATATTTTACTTTCAAAGTACCACGTCCTTGTTCTAGCTTTTAGTAAACATTACATAAGGAGGAATAGTAGTTTGAGTGAAATATTTTGAAACATTCGCTAAATATAACCAATGTGGACAATATAGCCCTGTCCAGAGAAAAAGAGGATACAAAAGCAACCTGAAAAGCAAAAAAGCTGATTTTAAAAGGTCATTCGGAAAGGGGAAATAACTGAAAGGTAACACTAATTTGAAAAAAGCGCTGCTGAATGGAGTATGGTTTGTTTGTGAAGGAGAGGGGTATTACTTCAGAAAAATCTTGGGGAAGAGTGACAAAGGGAAAAGTTTGACTCAAGACCTACCTCACCACTCCTAGTCAGAAAACAATAATGCAGGAGCTTCCTTTCTGCTCTTATAAAGCTGCAAGAGTGCAGGACTGGGCAATTTCAGACAAGTGTGCCTGCAGTAGTCCTGGTGCTCTGCCATTCATGTAGTAGTTATGGTGCTCTGCCGTTCATTTAAGGTGTGTGTGTGTGTGTGTGTGTGTGTGTGTGTGTGTGTGTGTGTGTGCTCAAACCTTATACCTTATATGTACAAGGGCCTGCATTCTCTACCCATACCACCACTTGTGATTCAGAGGGGTGAGTTAGCTATCAACTGTCTAGATTTTCACAGAATATTTGGCTCAAAAATTGTGGTTGTCTGACAAATCAATGAGAACGGAATTCACTGAATAATGATAGCCCTTTAAGTTTCAGTCTTCCTATCTTTTTAGGAAACACATGGTAACACAAAACACTATTTTAGCAACTTTCTAAGATTATACAAGCAATATTTGAAATGTGTTTCTGGTTTTGGGCCCTTGACCCCCCCCCAATAGATTTTCTCTTTTTCCAGACTTCTTCTGCTTGAAAATGAGAAATTTAGCTGTGTCAAGTGGATGATGCAGTGGTAGTGTTGTTGCCTCACAGCAAGAGGTTCTCGGGTTCAATTCTCTCTCAGCTGGGGTGCCTTCTGTGTGGAGAATGTATGTCCTCCTTGTGTTTGCGTGGGTCTCCTCTGGGTGCTCTGGTTTCCTCCCATGTTACAAAGACGTGTCTGGTACGTTTCTCGCTGGGCCTCTGCTGAAAATTGGTTTCATTTTAAGTTGGACTTTCCTGGTAAACAAATAATAAATAAAAAATGTTACAAGGAGCTGAGAGCTTCAGGGGAAGAGAAGTTTAGTGCTGCTTATTCCAAATCTGTTTGCATTGTTAGTAGCACACCAGGTAGTAGCCTTACTTTTGATGCAAAGGCTGTGGGTTCTACTCCCACTGTATGCAGATGGATCACTGATACTGTACTGTGTTGTACTTTAAAGGGAGTGGATGCTGCAGTCCTGTGAATGTCCTCCTTTGGAGCCAATCCGTAGTAACTATGAACCTGTTATCAGTTGCCATGTATTCCCTATTGCAATATTACTAGCTTATCATTTTTTGATGTAACATATGCAATTTATTCTTCAAGGGCAACAGCCACTTTATTTGTAGATGAAACAATGAAATATAAAGTTGTTTCCTAGCAGCAACCTATTCATTAGTTATAGATCCCTTTAATGTAGAATTATTTAGATGACTTACTTCTGCAGAGATTTTGCATATTTACTGATATTGGTGGATTGTAATGACAGATGTCTGAGTGGCCTTTTATGGTTGAAATTTTCTGAAACAGGTGTTTTTGTCATTATTGGTTCATACATTTTGTTTCATTGCTTACTAGAAGACTGTTCAAAACTACAAATTTAAAACATTCTAACAACTGATGCTGTACTATACAAGGAATGTCATTTAATACAATCAGAAAGGTGAATCAAAGAATGAATGCATGGCCCTAAAAATGTATTTGAAAACAGCCCAGAGGAAAGTGTGAAAGGCTCAAAATCATGGGCAAATTTTAAGCTTTACTCTTGTTACCAAAAGCAATGGATGAAGGCAAAAATGTTCACCACATTACCTTGACCTGGCCAAGCCTCCCGACACAATCCCCTACTCAGGTGTAGTACAAAAGAAGAATAATGTAGGAGTAAACACTTTCATCACTAGCTAGATTGCCAACTTGCTCACAGGATGCAGGAGATCAAAATACGGGAAGAGACCAGTCACCAATGGAGTCCCCCAGGGTTTGGTGCTGAGACTTTTTCTGTTTGGCATATACATCTCAAAAGTAAAAGGAAACACCAAAGGGCTTTGGCCGGCTAAGTTTGAGATGACTGCAAGCTAGGAGCAGTCACTGAATCGCCAGATGACTTAACCATCATGCAGGAAGGTTTGTCACAACAAATGAGTGGTGTCAAAATCATGACAATGCCCACTGAGAACTGACACAATTGTTTGGCATTTGGGAACTTGTGAGTACTGTGACCTAACTTTTGACCAACGTGTACCCAGAGTCATAAGAAAGCCTTTCTATATTGCACAGCTTATAAATAAATTGACTGTAACTAGATCTAGAGATGATGTTGTTCCCCTTTACAACTCTCCCATTAGGTCAATCATTTTGTATAATGCCCACTATGGCATGTATCTGTCCAGCCCCATGCAATAACTGTAATGATATACCTTACTAAAAGGACACACGACCTAAACAATAGGGCGTGTGTGGACCACCTCAAAGATTTATTACTATAGTCAGTATCCTACAGACTGCTTAGAGGTGACGTGTCTGTAACTTTTATTGTGGTCATCGGACTCACACATATATACACTTTAAATATTCACCATCATTATACTATTTGTATATCTATTGAGTGGGGACTAATCACAAATTATAGTTTGCTTATAATTATACATTTCCAATTCATAGATTCTATAGTGAACTAAGAAATTATACAGATCACCTTTGAACTAATAACATATGTATATCTTGTGACTATTTTTATTAGTACAGGGTTATATTCTATAATTTGTTAAGTTACTAATTTATACAGTGATGGGACTGAAATATTTATATAATATGATTGGTTGCTTTTTATAGGCTCAATTCCTCTATTCTGTTAGCTGTATTTCAGTGTAAACAACCACTGTACTATGTTTGCAGTCTATTAAATGTGGTGATTTGTATTATATTTTTTGTGATTAGGGAACTACATCCTTGGTTTAAGTCATATTCTGATGGGATGTTGTTGTAACTACTCGGTTTTGTATTGTTAAATATTTGCATCTATGGTTGTTCTATGTTCTAAGATAAACTAGGGATATATGTAAGATCATTATATCAGTATACAGTTGGTTGGTGACTCCATTTCCTTGTTGTCTGTTATACAATACAATTGGATGATATATGAAACTGGGTTTAAGATTTGGTTATACTATTAATACGAAAATTAATAAGTAGACCTTCCTCACTTATTTCTCTCATCCTTGAACTTATTGCATCCCTATTGGGTCACTTCCTTGGATATCCGTTCAACACATAAGAATTTCAATATGGATTTAGACCAAATACTATATGGGTTGTGTGCTGATAGGGAAGATATAGCCATTTTTGGCTTGGAAGATATCCCAAGCAACAACCTTAGTAAAAACAACCCTAATAGTGAAGGGGGTTGTGATTTGGCATTCCGTAGGTTAGAAAAAGGCCTCAAGGGCCTTAGAGCTAATATTTGGCATTTGAGATTGTTCAAGGCCTATTTTCATAAAGGTTTGGCCCCGAGAGGTCTTCGTATCAAGCTCCGTCCTCTTGTAGGCAGATCTGAACAGAGGCTAACAGAGGAATGGGATGATGCCCTGAGGAAGGGTTCAATGGTATTTGTTAAAATTCTATTAGATTACTATGAGAGAACAGTAGATGTCTTGCTCAAGGAGGTACAAGATCTAAGTACGGAGTGCCAAAAATACAAATCCAGTGCCAAATATTTTGGTTGTGTTGATCGGTTGTCCAAGGAACTGATGACCTATGATAATATGGTGAAAGAAAGAAAACTTAAAAAATTTTCTAGGGATACACATGATTATGAGAGAGGTCAACCCTTTCAAGTTCAAAGAAATGTACGATTCAAGGATTTGGGATCTGGGGTGAGTGGAGGAAGATCCAAGAAAAGACCTAGGTCTATTTTGAAACAACATGACCTAAGTTATACCAGTACATCAGGAGAGGAGTCATCCTATACTGACAGTGAGGGAGGTACCAGTGTTCAATCACCATTAAAAAAGAAAACTCAATCAAAGTTCCCTTTAGACATGTTGGGCAATCCCGAGGGGGGAGGAAACACAAGAGTAGACATAAATACAGATTCCATGACAGGGCTAGTTCAGGCATTGCTGAACAAATAGTTGAACCATTTGATAATGTTTTAAATCTGTCAAGATCATATACTCACAAAAGAACAACATTATATTCTTAATAAAGGATTGGGTTTTGTTCCCAGTTTTTTTTTTTCTGACCATTATTTGGTATCAGTTGATGTGTTGGAATTCTGCAGGAAGTTAAATTTAAAAATTTTTTTCAATGATCAGAATAATTCTTCTACTCAAAGATCTACTGATTTTATTTTCAAAAAATCAACATTTCAACCTCCTATGAATAAAAATGTAGGGATTTTTCAACAAGCAGTATTGAGGGACTTACATTTTCCACACTTTGATACTAATATAGCTCATGACAACATTACTTCCTTGGAGAGACAAGCTCTCTCGGAATTGAGACAAAATCAAAAAATTGTAATTATTCAAGCGGACAAAGGGGGTGCAGTGGTTGTCTTGAATACTGATTACTATGTACAGGAAGGATTAAGACAATTGTCAGATACCAAGTGTTACATGCACATGGGGATAGACCCGACTCTTAGGTTCAAAGATGATATTGATCTATTTATCCAAGAGGCTGTACAAGAAGGAATTATTTCACAGAAGACTGCTCAACATCTCCAAGTTAATGACCCACAAAAACAAATTCTGTATTTGTTACCAAAAATCCACAAATCTATTACTACTCCCCCCGGGAGACCTATTGTGTCGGGACATGGATCCCTTACAGAACCTCTATCGGTTTTCCTAACATCATATTTAAAACCATTACTGCCTATGGTCAGGGCCCGTATACAGGATACAACTGAATTTCTTAACATCATTGTTGATACACAACTAGATCCCGAATGGATAATGTGTACTTTAGATGTGAAATCTTTGTATACTAGTATTCCCCATTGGGCTGGCCTACAGGCTTTAGACTATTGGCTTCAGAGAGCTGATCTCTATCCACCAGGATTCAATACCCTATTAGTATGTATGTCGGAGCATGTCCTCAATAAGAATGTTTTTTTCTTTCAGGGGGATTGTTATTGGCAATTAAGAGGTACAGCTATGGGGGCCTCTTTTGCCCCAATATATGCCGATCTTTTTATGGCATATTTGGAGGAATGTTTTATTTATGACCCCCTGCATAACATTTATTTAGAGGAGATGGACATTTGGAGACGTTATCTTGATGATTGCTGGATGGTGTGGCGTGCGGATGTAGACTATTTGATGGAATTTGTGGAACACCTGAATAGCAATATTTGGGGTATTGAGTTCTCATTAACATATCATAAGTCAACTATTGACTTTTTGGATGTTACAGTATATCGTAATGAGGACAATACCCTGAATACAAAAATACATAGGAAATATCCACAGTTCAACACTTTACTCCACTCTTCAAGCATGCACCCACGTCACACCATCCGCAACATTCCCAAATCACAATATTTACGTATTAAACGTATTAATTCATCTCCGGTGGATTATGAGGATGCCAAACAGGACTTAAACAGGAGATTTTTGGATAGAGGTTATCTATATAGGGATATTTCTAGAGCGAGGGTGTGGACAGATCAACATGATAGATTGGATCTTTTACGATACCAAAAGAAAGATGGTGTTATGGATGATACCATTAGATTTATTACTACCTTTGGGAAAAATCACCAAGTAATTAGAAATGTGTTGAACAATAATTGGAACATACTTATGGCTAATGACCATCTTTGTCATGTACTGACTGAACAATGTTCCATTTCCTACAGGAGGGGCAAAACTTTGGGCATGTTATTTTCCCACTATAAACATCGGGATAGTGGAGGTGCAACGTATAGACAACTTACTATCACTGGAGATGAATTGTTGGGGACTTTCCCTTGTGGTCATTGTTCTTCCTGTGGAAGTATAAATAAAATGAAACAATTTTCTAGTGCTAATACTAGTAAGATATTTGACACCCGTATCTTTGCAAATTGTTCAACTAGTTGGGTGATTTATTTAGCCACATGCCATTGCCAAGCTTTCTATGTAGGAAAAACCTCACGGTCTCTCAGAATTAGAATAGGAGAACACCGTAGTGATATTCGGAATCATAAAATCAGTAATGCCTTATATCAACATTCTATCAAACATCCATCTGCAAAATTTATATTTACTGTTATTGATAAAGTACAGGGGAATAGACAAAATCAGTTAGGTTGGCAAAGTATTCTTAGTAAGAAAGAAAAATATTGGATTATACACTTGGGAGCTTTATTTCCACCTGGATTAAATGACCATTTATAAAGTATTAGATACCTATATATGGCATCATACACTATATCTTGGCAATATCAGTTTATTTATTTTGAATTTATTGTTATCTGTACACATTTTGTGCTTTGAACAATTAACAAAATTTTGTCACTATGGGAAGTGCATTTTATTTAATACATGCTCTGCACACTTTAAATAGATTATATGCAGTTAATTGAAAGCCATTGGTTAATTGGCCAATGAATTATATAAATATGGAGTGTGTTGAATGGAGTTATTTTTGCTACTTGTCCTCACTGAAGAAGGGATTTCACCGAAACTAGTTTGAGGCTATGCATTAATTATATTTTGTGATGGTGAGAGTGTTATAGTGCTTTTAAGGCACTTACTTTATTCCAATAAAGCCTTTGGAACTGTTTGCTGGTCTTTGTTTGTGCTCTGGTTTCCTCCCATGTTACAAAGACGTGTCTGGTACGTTTCTCGCTGGGCCTCTGCTGAAAATTGGTTTCATTTTAAGTTGGACTTTCCTGGTAAACAAATAATAAATAAAAAATGTTACAAGGAGCTGAGAGCTTCAGGGGAAGAGAAGTTTAGTGCTGCTTATTCCAAATCTGTTTGCATTGTTAGTAGCACACCAGGTAGTAGCCTTACTTTTGATGCAAAGGCTGTGGGTTCTACTCCCACTGTATGCAGATGGATCACTGATACTGTACTGTGTTGTACTTTAAAGGGAGTGGATGCTGCAGTCCTGTGAATGTCCTCCTTTGGAGCCAATCCGTAGTAACTATGAACCTGTTATCAGTTGCCATGCATTCCCTATTGCAATATTACTAGCTTATCATTTTTTGATGTAACATATGCAATTTATTCTTCAAGGGCAACAGCCACTTTATTTGTAGATGAAACAATGAAATATAAAGTTGTTTCCTAGCAGCAACCTCTTCATTAGTTATAGATCCCTTTAATGTGGAATTATTTAGATGACTTACTTCTGCAGAGATTTTGCATATTTACTGATACTGGTGGATTGTAATGACAGATGTCTTAGTGGCCTTTTATGGCTGAAATTTTCTGAAACAGGTGTTTTTGTCATTATTGGTTCATACATTTTGTTTCATTGCTTACTAGAAGACTGTTCAAAACTACAAATTTAAAACATTCTAACAACTGATGCTGTACTATACAAGGAATGTAATTTAATACAATCAGAAAGGTGAATCAAAGAATTAATGCATGGCCCTAAAAATGTGGTTGAAAACAGCCCAGAGGAAAGTGTGAAAGGCTCAAAATCATGGGCAAATTTTAAGCTTTACTCTTGTTACCAAAAGCAATGGATGAAGGCAAAAAAGTTCACCACATTACCTTGACCTGGCCAAGCCTCCCGACACAATCCCCTACTCAGGTGTAGTACAAAAGAAGAATAATGTAGGAGCAAACACTTTCATCACTAGCTAGATTGCCAACTTGCTCACAGGATGCAGGAGATCAAAATACGGGAAGAGACCAGTCACCAATGGAGTCCCCCAGGGTTTGGTGC
Organism: Protopterus annectens; assembly: GCF_019279795.1. NCBI lineage: Eukaryota > Metazoa > Chordata > Ceratodontiformes > Protopteridae > Protopterus > Protopterus annectens. The sequence continues at coordinate 1,806,837,287 of NC_056743.1, read as the reverse complement.
TGAGACTTTTTCTGTTTGGCATATACATCTCAAAAGTAAAAGGAAACACCAAAGGGCTTTGGCCGGCTAAGTTTGAGATGACTGCAAGCTAGGAGCAGTCACTGAATCGCCAGATGACTTAACCATCATGCAGGAAGGTTTGTCACAAAAAATGAGTGGTGTCAAAATCATGACAATGCCCACTGAGAACTGACACAATTGTTTGGCATTTGGGAACTTGTGAGTACTGTGACCTAACTTTTGACCAACGTGTACCCAGAGTCATAAGAAAGCCTTTCTATATTGCACAGCTTATAAATAAATTGACTGTAACTAGATCTAGAGATGATGTTGTCCCCCTTTACAACTCTCCCATTAGGTCAATCATTTTGTATAATGCCCACTATGGCATGTATCTGTCCAGCCCCATGCAATAACTGTAATGATATACCTTACTAAAAGGACACAAGACCTAAACAATAGGGCGTGTGTGGACCACCTCAAAGATTTATTACTATACTCAGTATCCTACAGACTGCTTAGAGGTGACGTGTCTGGCATACAAGGCATCCTCCAACCTAATATAGATGGACCTACTGAACATCAGCAAGTCAAATGGCATCAGAAATACTCAGTCCAAGTATCTAAACTGAATGTTGTGGAGAGATGGATATATATTGCAGAGGCTACCACTATTCCAGAACAGACTATCCATAAAAATGGTGTTCAGGAGGAAAAAAGATCACAACATGACTGACCCCAGTGGCTGAAAATCATAGTTGTCACTGGTTGAGGGACCACTCATGAGGAAGAAAGATATCCTTATTCACTTTTGTCTCCCAAGATAATGGAAAGTCCTGAGATGTTCACTGCCAACAGAAAACATTGAGAAGACACTGTCACACACCCTCGTGGCTTCCCAGCATAACAGGTACGAACAGGTTCCCCCTTGCCTGTTGATATACCACAAGTCCCAAGAAAAACTGTTTTTTACCTCAAAACAAATGAACTTGCACTGGTACATTCACTTTTTTTTGGTTTGTCTACATTTGTGGCATGTTGATTCCTAATAAGTACTTATTACTTATTTGTATTTCACATTATGATTTAACCCTGGAAAACTATAGACATGCAAAATAATTTGCCATTTTAACTCTCTGTATTCAAGTTTGTTGTCCCTGTTCCCCTTCAAAACTTGTGTACTTGGTCTATTACCCCAAAAAGAAATTTCTTAAAATCAGAACATAGAATGCTTACTCAAGCCATTTTCACATTTTTTTTTTACTTTGATAGCATACTGGTGTTCATATATTCTTTTCTTTAATGTTATCGTGGTTTTTCCTACACAAGAACTGTCACATGAGTAACACTGGGCCAAATAAACCACATACTGTGAAAGACAGGTAAACAAATCTGGTACCCTAGAAGTTCTGCCTCTTCTAGGGTTAATAAAAATGGGGACTCAACACTTTTCATGCTTTTTTCCACCAGAGGTTCTTTTTTCTAAAATAAATTTCAAATTTTTAACTTTTTGTTAACAACAATTGGTTTATCTCCTACCAACATTTTTACCTCTAGGTTCATCTCAAAAATCTTCCAATTGTCGTATATAACTTTTTTAATAGCAGCACTATCTGAGGTAAAAAAACAAGGGCTTACCAAAATCCCAATTTTCAATGGGTTCATTGGGCTTACTCTTCCTAGTGCTGCTGTCAATGCTCTGCCCCTTCATACAATCATCTTCCTTAAGAATGTCCACAACTAACTTCTTAGGAAACTCTCTGTTAAAAAAAATCTGTAATGAAGAGCTTTTGCAAAATGTACCTATTCTACTCTCCTCTGTGGTAAGCCTCTTCAATCTGTCCCTTGATAATGTATTTTATAAACAAAGGGTGCATACTAGAGTAGAACAGTAAATCATTATGAGACATTTTAAAAACTAAACTGTTTCCAACTTACAAAAATCTTTGTTTTTTATACACTAAGTTTAAAAGGTTAACCTTTCATGCATGATGAACACTGGCAAACTTTAAAAAAATCAGTGCTACTGTTAATCTCTTCAATAAACTTGTTCAATTCACCCTCCAACCCCTTCCAAATAAAAAACATGTCATCAATAAAGTGAAAATAGGAACTAAACTTGTTGCACCCTTCTACTGATGATAAAAACTCTCTCTCTCAATATGCCATAACCAAACTGGCGAAAGTGGGAGCCATACAGGCCTCCATGGCTACACCTCTTTTTTGAAGGTAAAACCTACCTTCAAAACTAAAATAATTGTTGGACAGAACTTAATCAACACACTCCATGAGAAACTTAACTTCTCCCACTCTGTACTCATTGTGGGAGAGCATAAAACCTGCCACTCTATAGCTATGTATTGTGGAACTGTTGTGTATAAACAGTAGACATCTACTGTTACCAAAAAATCATTTTCCCCAACTTCCACATTCCTAATCTTCCCTATGAAGTTGTACGAGTCTGTAATGAAAGTAGGAATGCTTGTCAGTGAAGCGAGCAAAACTCTGCCCACAAACTACAAAACTGTTTCTAACTTTGAAGCAGGGGCTGATAATATGTGTCAGTGGGAATTGCATCTTTGTGGACTTTATGTACTCCAAACAAAGTACAGTTATGTACACTTACCATAAATGTAGATGTTCAAGTGTATTCACTGTTGCAGTCATTACATTTGGGTTATCTGCTTGCAGGTAGCCCTCAGTCGGCCTGATTAACAAAGTCTTGGGTCCTATGTCGGTTGCTGTCACTTCTTCCATGACGTCAGGTCGTCAGGGGTATAAAACATGCAGCCGATGCCATTATATCAGTTTTTCTTGCCCCAGATGTCAGGTGCCCCCCCCCCCAATGGGGAGCAATTAAATATAAAAGTCCAATGAAATACCTCCAACAAAAAAGTAAATACACCAAAAAGGCTTTTAAGCATAATAAAGGAAAGTAGAGGTACAGCCAAAAGAAGTTAGGGGGCTGGAGGGAGGGTAAAGTACAGTTTTGTACCTACCATAAATGTAGATGTCCGATAGGTATGCATCTGCAGTCATAACATATGGGTTGTCCTGCCTCAGGCAGCCCTTCGGTCGGTCGGATTCCAAAGTCTGGGTCTGGCCTCGGCTGATGTCGCACTTTCCCCAACATCAGAGCGTCTGGGGTATAAAAGCATCAGCCGACGCCATTTTCCTCAGTTTTTCTTGCCCCAGATGCCAGGTGCCCTCTAGGAAGGCTAAATTTGGATAAATGCTGAAAAGTTCCAAACATTTGCAAATTATATACATGTATAAACAAACAAATACACCATAACAGATTCCCCCAGCTAGCTAAAAGAGGGGTAAGCACCCTAGGAATACCACAGAGGGGAAGGAGGGAGGGTAATCCTGACTGCAGATGCATACCTAACGGACATCTACATTTATGGTAGGTACAAAACTGTACTATGTCCTTCAAGGATGCATCTGCAGTCATAACATATGGGTATAATACCATAGCCAATCTGGGGGAGGAGGTACTAAGAAAAGGATGGTGTAGTTAAGATCCCCTGCAGGACTGCAGTTGCAAACCCTGCTCTGGATCTAGAGTATAAAGGTAGATTGTAATGCTTGGCAAATGTATGCACGGAGCTCCAAGTAGCAGCTTCTAAAATGTCCTTGGTAGCCACCCCCCGTAGGAAGGCTGTAGTGGTGGCCGTGGCCCTTGTGGAGTGAGGCCTGATATTTTCAGGAACTGTCTTTCCATGAAAGGAGTAGCAAAATTGAATGCAATTTCCTATCCATTTTGAAATTGTCTGTTTGGAAATTGCTCTTCCTTGCACCCCAGTTGCATATGCTACAAAAAGCTGGTCAGTTTTTCTGCTAGTTTTTGTTCTGTCCAAGTAGTAGCGTAGTTGTCTGTGTATATCCAGGGTGTGCAAAAGTTTTTCCCCTCTATTCTGTGGATTAGGGAAGAATGTAGGCAAGTGAATAGTTTGGTTCAAGGATACCCTAGATACCACCTTTGGCATAAAAGTAGGATTGGTTCTTAGTGACTCCATGTCCTGGTGGAAAATAAGAAAAGGCTGCACTGCCATTAATGCTTGTAACTCAGATACTCTTCTTGCTGAAGTGATTGCCAGAAGGAATGCAGTTTTCCAAGATAGAAACTGTAGCTCCGCTGATGCTGCTGGTTCAAAAGGAGGTAGTGTCAGTTTCTCCAGCACAAAGTTGAGATCCCAGGCGGGTAGAGGGGGTCTTCTTGGAGGTTTAATATTTTTGATCCCTCTCAGAAATTGTCTGAGAACAGGGTGTGAGAAGATAGGTGGATCCACATTGTATTCTGCTGAAATTGCTGAAGCATGAATCTTAATGGAAGAATAGGACAGGCCATTGTGGAACAATTCTGCTAAGTAATCTAGGATATGTGTTAGGTTTGCCACTGTGACATCTGTGCCCTTTGATGTGCTCCAAATGAGAAATCTCTTCCATTTAGCTGAGTATGTCTTCCTTGTGGAAGGCCTGAGCCTCCAGGATAATGTCCTTCACCCTCTGAGATAAAACAGTTTGATTGGGATTTAAGGAATTTTCCAGGCAGTTAGCTGCAATGTTTTCAAGTTGGGATGCAGGGTCTTGAAATTGTTCTGCGTCAGAAGAAGAGGCCATAGGGGGAGAGGCCATGATTTTGCCTGAGACATGCTTCTCAATAATGGATACCAGTGTTGTATTGGCCAGTCCGGAGCTATTAGTATCACTTTTGGCTGTTCCTCCCTGATCTTCAGTAGAACCTTGTACATCAGTGGGAGAGGTGGGAAGGCATATACTGTTAGGGCTTTCCAGCTGAAAGAGAGAGTCCACCCTCCAAGCTTGTGGGTGGTATGTCCTTGAACAGAATGTCTTCAGTTGATGATTGAGTGGGGAGGCGAACAAATCTATCTCCGGCATTCCCCATGTCTTTGCTATGAGTTGGAAGATGTCTGGGTGCAGCATCCATTCGTGTGCATCCATGGTAGTTCTGCTTAAGCTGTCCGCCTGTGCATTTTCTTTCCCTGGCACGAATTGGGCCTGTAGTTGGATATTGAGATTCAGGCATAGTTCCCACAGATTCATAGCCATCCAGCATAGAGGGTAAGAATGTGTGCCTCCCTGCTTGTTTATGTACCACATGACCGTGGTGTTGTCTGTCCTTATTAGCAGGTGTCCTGGTTGGAGGAAGGGTTTGAATGCCTCGATTGCATGCCTCACTGCCAGCATTTCCTTTTGGTTTATGTGCATGCTTAGCTGTCCTTGAGGCCATAGGCCTTGGATACATTTGTCCTCCATGTGTGCTCCCCATCCTCGGTCTGAGGCGTCCGTGGTGATGGTCTGCCTTGGTTTTGGTTTGTTGAAAGGCAACCCTCTGTTGGACTGGCAGGCCTGAGCCCACCACAGGAATTCCTTTTGAAGGCATGGAATGATTGGTATCATGGTTTCTAAACTGTGACTGTGCTGAGACCATACACTCCAGAGGTGCCATTGTAATTTTCTCATATGCAGCCTGGCATGCGGTATTAGAATTATGCAGGATGCCATGTAACCCAGGGCCTGCAGGATTTTCCTTGCAGTAAGCTGAGTTTGTCTTGTCAGAATCATGAAGTAATCTGGAAGTTGTTTTTGTTTCTCTTCTGTGAGAAAGGCCATTTGGGTGGTTGTGTCCAGATCTGCACCCAAAAAGGTTATCCTTTGGGATGGTACTAGTCTTGACTTTTGGATGTTGACTGTGTATCCCAAGGTCTGTAGCAGGTGTATGGCATAGTCCAAGTCCTTTATCAAAATTTTCTTGTTGTCCGCTTGTATTAGGCAGTCATCCAGGTATGGGTAAATTTGAATTCCCTGTAGTCTGCAATGTGCAATTACTGATGCCAGGCATTTCGTGAATACTCTGGGCGCAGTAGATAAGCCAAAGGGCAATGCTGAGAATTGATAATGCTCTGTTCCTGCAAGAAATCTGAGGTGTCTTCTGCAGTTTGGTCGAATAGGGACGTGCAGGTATGCCTCCTTGAGATCTAGAGTCACCAGCCAAGACTCCTTGCCCAACATGGGAAGAAGTTGCTGTAGGGTCAGCATTTTGAATTTTGGCACAATGAGATAAGTGTTCAGTGCGGACAGGTTGAGAATAGGCCTCCATTGATTTTCCTTTCTTGGTACAAGGAATAGTCTGGAGTAAAATCCTTGGCCTTGTTCTGAACATGGTACCTTTTCTATAGCTTTCATCTGAAGTAAATTGCTGATTTGTTTTAAAACCTCTGCCCTCTGATTTGGTGGAAGGTTTGGCATTCCACCTCTTTTTGGCAAAGTGTGGAAGTGGAACCTGTATCCTTTGTCTATTATTTGCAGTGTCCATGTATCCTTTGTGATATAATGCCAGTTTTTTTGAGAATAAAGCCAGCTTTCCGCCCAAGGGTGCTTCCAGTTGATCCTTGGTAGGCGGAATCAGAGTTAAGTCATTGACCCTGTCCTGGTGCAGTAGTTGTTGTTGTTGCTGTTGCACTACTCCTCTGGTTGGCAGGCTGCCACTGACAGCCTCTGTAGGAGCCCTTCGATTGACCTCTGCCTCTAGGGCGCCTGTTCCTGCCTCTCTGGGCTCTGTCCGAGTCTGGAAAGGACCAATTCTTAGTAGGCCAGTTTCTGCTGAATCTCGGTGGTTGAACTTGCAGGAAATCTTTAACTGTTTGCACAGATTTTGCCTTTTCTTCAACCTTTTTTAAGATATCCTGAGCAGAGGAGCCAAATAAATTTTGTTTCTCCATTGGAGCATCCAGGAGTTTAGCTTTGACATGGTCTGGGCAAAGATTGCTCCTTCAGCCAGGCATGCCTACGAATAACTGCCCCAGTCATAGCTGATCTAAATGAAGCCTCCAGTGCATCATAGCCACATTTTAAGAAATGATTACTAACCTGTTGTGAGTTGTGTACCAAATCCTGAAGGGATTTACGGTCTAGGGGTTCAGGAGAAGAAAGTTTCTTATTCAGTTCATCTAACAAATACTCCTGGTACTGTATCATATGAAATTGACAGTTTAATGCCCTGACAGAAAGAGTTGCAGAAGTATACACCTCCTTTCCCCATCTCTCTAAAGCTCTAGACTCACTGTCAGAGGGCAGAGGATTTTTGGCAGTAGCGGCCGCAACCCCTTTAGGGCCCTGAGAAATAGTTTCTGGGTCTGCAGAATGGGCTTTATACAGATGGAAATGAGAATCCGGGACCCTGTAGTATCTGTCAGGTTTGGCAGGGGCCGGAGGGAGAGTATCAGGGGCTGTACTGACATCATTGTACACATCATCAATTACATTCAGAACAGGAGGTATAGCTAAGGGCCTATGCTGAGGCAAATGCAAAAAGGTCCTTAATCTTTTTCTAGAATCAGAGAAATCCTGACCTTGCCATTGAAAATGCTCTCTCATGGAGTGTAGAGTCTCACCAAAGGAAAACTCTTCAGGAGGGTAGGCCGAAGGGATAGATTCCTCTGCATCTGAATCCTCATAAGGCGAGTAAGCCCCTTCCCGGTGGTCTGACCACTCAGATCCATCCGTGGAATCATCTGAGGAGTGTGGATCAGAGGGGTCAGTCCTGGGCCTTTTGTCTGGAGGAGGTTGAGAGGCCCTGTCTGGGTGAGGTTGTGAACCCCTAATTAGGGAAATAAGGTCCTCAGCAAGGCTGAGGATCTGTGAACTAGAGGAAGGCCTCTGGGAGGTAGATTTGGCAGGCACAGCTTTTGAAAGTTTGGCAGCTTTAGCCCTTGAAAAGGCCTTAATGGACATGGAAGCAGGGGGCCTAGCTGCCCCACGTGCAGGGGTAGAAATGTCCAAAGGTATGGTGTCGGACAATTCCTGAACACTAGCTTCGGGTTGGTAGTTCTCAAGCCGACTCAGCCGAGGCCTCTCGGGCCTCGGTGGTCGGAAGTATGGTTTTGGAAGAAGACTCTGTTTCGGCCGAAACCGAGACACTCGCGGTAGGCCTAGCCGTGGTTTCAGACGAAACCGCGGGCCGCGAGTGTCGGTCCTTATCCTTGCGGTTTTTTTACCATATGCGAAGTCGGAGTCTCCGACGGCATTTTATAAGCAAAAGCGGCTCCAAAAAATTCCTCTGCAAACTCCGACCGACGTCTAAGAGTTCTTCGGTTGAAGGAGGCACAGGCTAAACAGGCTGATACGTCGTGGTCTGGGCCTAAGCAAGGAAGGCAGTAAGAATGGAAATCCTTATGAGGTATTTGTTTCCCACAAGTTAAACAATTATTTACTTTGTCTGACATCGGCTGAGGCAAGAAAGAGTCACCAATGGGATACTTAGCTTTTTCGAAGTCTTCGGTAGCTGAAATCACTGGATCTGACCGACCGGCACTTGCGAACAGCTTCTGCTTCGGGCACCGCGCGGCAAGAAAGACGGAGGAAAATGGCGTCGGCTGATGCTTTTATACCCCAGACGCTCTGACGTCGGGGAAAGTGCAACATCAGCCGAGGCCAGACCCAGACTTTGGAATCCGGCCGACCGAAGGGCTGCCTGAGGCAGGACAACCCATATGTTATGACTGCAGATGCATCCTTGAAGGACATCTAGGACTGCAACAGTGAATACACTCGAACATCTACATTTATGGTATGTGCACACAACTGTACTATGTTCTTCGTGAAACACTATGTTCTTTGTGTTTCACTGTTGCAGACATTACATTGGGGTAGATTCCTAAAGCTATGGTTTGAAGGAGGAGTTTAGATAGCATTAGGGCCAGCTGTAAGGCCCTGCAAGACTGCAGTGGCAAAGCCAGCTCTGGATTTAGAGAAAATTGGCAAATGCTTATGCTTGGTGAAAGTATGTACAAAACTCCAGGTAGCAGTTTCTAGGATGTCCCTGGTAGGGACGCCTCTGAGAAAGGCTGTAAAGGTAGATGCAGCCCTGGTGGAGTGAGGTCTGATCCCCTGGGGGATAGGTTTTCCATGGTGCTTATAGCAGAAATGAATGCAATGGCCTATCCATTTAGAAATAGTTTGCTTTGAAATAGCCTTCCCATCTGCCCCTGCAGCAAATGCTACCAGCAGTTGCTCAGATTTCCTTTGAGATTTAGTGCTGTCCAAGTAGAATCTGAGTTGTCTGTGCACATCTAAGGAATGTAATATCCGTTCTCCTTTGTTCTGCGGATTGGGAAAGAAGGTTGGCAAATGAATGGACTGATAAGAGCCACACTGGATACCACCTTGGGCATGAAGGACTGATTGGTTCTGAGACACCCCCTGTCCGTATGAAAGATGATGAAAGGCTCCACTGCCATAAGGGCCTGTAATTCAGATGCCCTTCTAGCTGAAGTGATTGCAAAAAGGAAAGCTGTTTTCCAAGAAAGAAATTTTAGGTCTGCAGTAGCAGCAGGTTCGAGAGGTGGTAGAGTGAGTTTCTCCAAAACAAAGTTAAAGTCCCAGGCTGGGGTTGGAGCTCTCCTGGGTGGTCTTAAATTTTTGGCCCCTCTGAAGAACTGCTAGAGCAGTGGATGAGAGGGGGGGGGGTTCTCTGTTATAATGAGCTGAAATGGCTAAGTGTGGATTTTGATGGAGGAAAAAAGAGAGGTCCTTGTGAAGCATCTCAGTTAAGTATTGCTAAATCGGTGGTAAATTGGGCTCTGCTGTGCTCATCCCTTGAGACTGGTTTCAGGCACAGAATCTTTCCCATTTTTCAGCATAGGATTTTCTAGTGCTACGCCTCCTTGCCTCTAAAATGATATCCATCACAGGTTTACTGAGGGATGGTAAAGGAGAGATTATGTAATTAGCCAGGCTGCAAGGTTCAGTGTTAAAAGCTGAGGGTGCAGAATCTGTTTCTCATGTTGAGACAACAGGGAAGGAGTCTGAGGCAGGTGCCATGGGGGCGACCGTGACAGACTCCACAGGAGGGGGTACCAGTGTTGGCACGGCCAGTCTGGAGCAATCAAAATCATCCTTGGATTGTCCTGTTTGATTTTTAGTAGTACTTTGGAGAGCAGAGGCAGAGGAGGAAAGGCATAGACTGATAGGTTTTTCCAGCTGGAGGACAGAGCATCCACTTTCCAGGCTTGTTTGTGGGGAGTCCTTGTGCAAAATTTGTCCAATTGGTAGTTCTGGGGAGAGGCAAACAGGTCTATATCTAGGCTACCCCATTTGCTTGTCAACAAGTTGAAAATCCTTGGTTTCAGTTTCCACTCGTGTAGGTCCATAAGGTTTCTGCTTAGTCCGTCTGCCAGTGTATTTAACTTTCCTGGCAGGAATTGAGCTTTCCACAATGCCATGGCTAGCCTGCAGAGGGGATAAGAATGTGTGCCCCCTGCTTATGCACCACATAACAGTGGTGTTGTCCGTCTTTACCATTAGTTGTCCTGGAAGAATGTGGTCCTTGAAAGCTGTCCGAGCATTCTGTACAGCTAACATTTCTTTTTGATTGATATGCAGGTGCATTTGACTTGGGCTACATTTGCCCTGAATGCACTTCCCTGCCAGGTGAGCCCCCCCATGCATAGTTTGATACGTCTGTTTTTAGTGTTTGGGTGGCAGGGGGTGATGTGAAAGGTAGTCAATTGTTTTGGTAGCAGGCCTCTGCCCACCAAAGGAACTCTAGGCATATGCAAGGTACGATAGGAATCATTGCTTCCAGATCCTGAGAATGATGACACCACAGGCTTTTTAGATACCACTGTTTTTCCTCATATGCAGTCTTGCATATGGAATTAAAAGAATGCAGGAGGCCATGAACCCCAAGGCTTGCAGTATTTGTCTTGCAGATAGAAGGGTCTTTGTGGCCACTTGTTTGAAGTAGGTTGTCAAAAGAATTCGTTTCTCTGGCGTAAGGTAGGCCATCTGGGAAGTTGTATTCAAGCTTGCTCCCAGGAATATCATTTGTTGACAGGGTACCAGGTGTGATTTCTTTTCGTTTATGGTGTACCCCAAACAAGTTAGAACCCTTTGTACAAAGGCCAGATGATTCAAAAGTATGTCCTGGCTTTCTGCCTGAATTAGACAATCGTCCAGGTATGGGTATATTAGAATATTTCTTTACCTACAAAATGCAATAACTGGAGCTAGGCACTTTGTATATACCCTGGGCACAGTAGATAAGCCAAAGGGCAGTGCAGAGAACTGATGGTGCACGTAGCCTGCTTTGAAGCGTATGTATCTTCTGCAAGATTCCCTGATTGGGATGCAGGTAGGCTTCTTTTAAATCTAGTGTTGCCAACCAGGCATCTTTCCCTAGCATAGGAAGTAACTGTTGAAGAGTCAACATCTTGAATTTTGGAATCTCCAGAAAGGTGTTTACAGTAGACAGGTCCAGGATAGGACGCCATGAATCGTCTTTTCTGGGTACCAGGAAACGTCTCGAGTAGAATCCTTGTCCCTTTTTCTCTTCTGGTACCAGTTGAATAGCCCCCATGCTTAAGAGAGAAAGTACTTGTTTTTGGGCCTCTGCCCACTGATTTGGGGGTAGGTCCGGCCAGCCATTTGGTGTTGGCAACGTGAGGAAGTGAAATCTGTATCCATGGGACACTATATTTAAAACCCATTTGTCCTGGGCAATGAGCTCCCAATTCTTTGCATGAAGAGCAATCTTTCCCCCCCAAAGGGGCAGCCAGTTGATAAGTGCTTGGAAATTTTAAAAGGCAATCCATTGGGACAGTTTACCATAGGGGGGAGTCTTATTACTTCCAACTTTGGAAGTGGAGGCCCCCCACTGCTTAGTCCTGTGTGTCCCCTGGGACTGAAACCTGGGGTTTTTGCTGTGTCTGGGTTTGGCTTGAGAAGGCCTGGAAGGGGCTAGAAAGGACCAATTCTTAGTAGGCCAGTGCCTACTAAATTTAGGAGGCTGAACTTGTAAGAAATCTTTAACAGTTTGCATAGATTTAGCTTTATCTTCCATCTTTTTAAGAACTTCTTCAGCCTGGTTACCAAACAGGCGGTCCTGATTTAAGGGAGCATCCAACAATTTAGCTTTAACATGATCAAGCAAAGATTGCTCCTTAAGCCAAGCATGCTTTCTGAGCAGAGACCCAGTAACAGTGGCCCTGCAAGAGGCCTCTAATGAATCAAAGCAACATTGCAAATTATGTTTTCCAACTTGTTCAGCAGAATGCATTAAATCCTGCATTGTTTTATTTCCCACACAGTCAGGAATCAACAACATTTTCTGTTTAAGCAAACCAATAACATGTTGCTGGCACTTTAACATATGAAACTGGCAGTTTAAAGCCTTAATGGCCAAGGTTGCGGAAGTGTAAACCTTCTTACCCCATCTATCCAGCGCCCTGGAGTCTCTATCAGAAGGGGTAGGATTTTTAGCAGTAGAAGCCTTAATGCCCTTGGGCCCCTGTGAAATAGTCTCTGGATCCACAACAGGATTTTTAAAAAGAAATTTGTGTGACTCAGGAACCCTGTAGTATCTCTGTCTGGTTTTCTGGGAGCAAGAGGCAAGGAATCAGGGGCCAAACTAGATTCCAAAAAAGCAGCATCAACAATGTGTAGTACAGGAGGAAGAGCTAAAGGCCTATGCTGAGGTAGGAGTAAGAAATCCCTAAGCCTCTTTTTTGAATCAGAAAAATCTTGGCTTTCCCAGTGGAAATGCTCCCTTAAAGTATGTAAGGTTTCCCCAAAAGAAAAATCGTCTGGAGGGGAAGCAGAGGGAATGGAGTCCTCTGCATCAGAATCCTCATAAGTAGATAAGGGCAAATCCAAATCATCAGAAGAATCAGAAAAAACAGAATCCTGGTCAGAAGACTCATAAATCACTTCAGTCCTAGGCCTCTTAGAAAGGGGGGGGCTGGCTACCCCTGATTAAAGTTATTAGATCTTCAGCCATTCTTATTTGTTTTTTAGGCATAGAAGCCTGAGCATGTGTCCTGGGCTTCAGTTTTTTTAGGCATGGCTCGAGATTTAGGCCTAAGAGAAGAAGGAGGCGTCGGTTTAATATGCAAGTCCATATGCCTGAATACACCCTCAGAAGCCAGTGCCTGCACAGCGGCTCCGGACCCATCCAAGGTGGAGACATCCGCAGGTTCCATAGTTGAAGCATCTCGCGGCATACAGGACTCCGAATGGGTCTCAGTAGAGGCCTGCGAATCAAACCTAGCAGGTATCAGGGGCTGCGAAAGCGCCTCACTGAGTACCGGCGAACTGGCGACTGGCTTAGTAGAAGCGCCGTCGGCAGTTTTGGAACTCGGTGGCCTGTCTCTGTCTTTATCTTTGCGTTTTTTCGGAATCCCGGTAGTCGGATAGCTAACCAACATTTCTGGAAAATTAAACCGAGAACCAAAATATTTAGAAGCGAAAATATACCGACAGATTAGTGTGCTGATTAAATAAAGCACAAAACCGACAGCAAGGTACGTTGTGGTCAGAGCCTAGGCAAGAAATACAGTACAATGAAAATCTTTATGAGGTATTTGCTTTGCACAAGTAATGCAATTATTAACTTTTACTGACATCGATAAGGAGCAAGAAAAAGTTTCCCCAACAGAGTAATTAGCTTTAGTTGAAGACTTCGGTTCTGAAACTCGAAAACGAAAATTTGGCACTTGCGAACTTGCTTCTGCTTTGGGCACCGCATGGCAAGAAAGACTGATGTAATGGCGTCGGCTGCATGTTTTATATCCCTGACGACCTAAAGTCATGGAAGAAGGGACAGCAACCGACGCAGGACCCAAGACTTTGTTAATCAGGCACACTGAGAGCTACCTGCAAGCAGATAACCCAAATGTAATGACTGCAAAGTACAGTTGTGTACCTACCATAAATGTAGATGTTAGAGTGTATTCACTGTTGCAGTCATTACAATTGGGTTATCCTGCTGGCAGGCTACCCGCAGTCGGCCTGAGTTCCAAAGTCTAGGTCCGGCGTCAGTTGCTGTCGCCTCTTCTCTGACGGCAGTGCGCCAGGGGTATAAAAGATGAAGCAGACACCATTTTCTTCAGTTTTTCTTGCCCCAGATGTCAGGTGCCCCTATAATGGTAGGCTAAATTATGCCAATAAGCATGCATGTACAAAAACAACTTTTCCTTCATCTACAAGCAAATACACCACATAGGTTGTATAGAGTAGAAAAGTACAGATAGGTCCCAGCCAAAAAAAAGGGGGATGGTGGGAGGGTACCCTGGACTGCAACAGTGAATACACTCAAACATCTACATTTATGGTAGGTACACAACTGTACTATGTTCATCGTGTTGCACTGTTGCAGTCATTACAATTGGGTTGAATCCCAAAGCTAAGTTTGGGAGGCTGGAGCTAAATAGGATTAGGAGAGGCTATAAGGCCCTGCAGGACTGCAGTGGCAAAGCCTGCCCTGGATTTAGAGTAGGGAGGTAAGTGGTAGTGCTTTGTAAAGGTATGCACTGAGCTCCAAGTTGCAGCCTCTAAGATGTCTTTGGTTGGTGCTCCTTTGAGGAAGGCTGCTGAAGTGGCTGTTGCTCTCGTTGAATGTGGCCTAATGCCCCTTAGGCACTGATTTGCCATATTGTGAATAGCAGAAACAAATGTAATGGCCTATCCACTTTGAAATAATCTGTTTTGAGATAGGCTTTCCTTGTGATGCTGCAGCATATGCCACTAAAAGTTGATCAGACTTTCTGAAAGCTTTAGTTCTGTCCAAGTAGAAGCGTAGCGGTCTGTGAATGTCCAAAGAATGCAGAATTCTTTCACCCTTATTCTGTGGATTTGGATAAAAAGTAGGCAAATTAATTGTTTGGTTAAGGGCCACACTAGACACTACCTTAGGCATAAATGTAGCGTTTGCCCTCAGCGAAACCCTGTCAGGATGGAAAATGATAAAAAGGTTCCACAGCCATGAGTGCCTGTAACTCAGAGACTCTTCTAGTGGAGGTTATTGCTAGCAGCAAAGCTGTTTTCTAGGATAAGAATTTTATATCAGCTGCAGAGGCTGGCTCAAAAGGAGGCAGTGTGAGTTTTTCCAAGAGGTAGTTGAGGTCCCATGCAGGTATTGGTGCTCTCCTTGGAGGTCTTATGTTTTTAGCCCCTCTGAGGTACTGCCTTAGAAACAGATGAGAAAAAATAGGTGGTTCTGTATTGTAATGAGCTGAAATGGCAGAGGCATGAATTCTAATTGATGAAAAGGAAAAGCCTTTATCCAGCATCTCAGTTAAGTATTGCAAAATCTGAGGAATATTTGGAACAATTGTGTCAATACCTTGTGCTTGGTTCCAAGCACAGAATCTCTTCCATTTGTCTGCATAAGATTTTCTGGTGCTAGGCCTCCTGGCCTCCATAATAACATCCATCACTGCTTTAGAGAGAGGTGTGTTTTGAGAGGCTATATTATCTGCCATGCCGCCAGGTTTAAGGTTTTGAGTTGGCTGTGCAGTATCTGACTGTCTTGTTGGGTTAATAAGTGAGGAATTTGAGGTAATGTCCAGGCTGGGCAGTGAGACAAGCTCTTTAGAATTGGGTACCAGTGCTGGCGGGGCCAGTCTGGGGCAATCAGTATCATTTTTGGTTTCTCCTGTCTGACCTTGGGAGGAGAGGTAGAGGAGGAAAGGCATATACTGCTAGATTTTTTTCCAGCTGAAAGATAGAGCATCCACTTTCCATGCTTGCTTGTGATAAGTCCTTGTGCAGAATCTCTGTAGTTGGTAGTTGTGAGGGGAGGCAAATAGGTCTATGTCCGGGCATCCCCAGGTCCTTGTTATCATGCTGAAGACTTGTGGATCCAATTTCCACTCGTGGGGATCCATTAAGTTTCTGCTTAGATCGTCTGCCAGAGTATTTTTCCTTCCTGGCAGGAATTGTGCTTGCATATGTACCTGGTAAGCCAATGCTGTGTGCCACAAGTTCATGGTTAGCCTGCAGAGGGGGTAGGAATGTGTGCCTCCCTGCTTGTTTATGTACCACATGACTGTAGTACTGTCCGTCTTTATTAGTAGTTGTCCTGGATGAAGTTGATCCTTGAAGGCTGTTAGGGAATTCTAAACAGCTAGCATCTCTTTTTGATTGACATGTAGACGCATTTGACTTGCGGACCCATGTGCCCTGAATACATCTTCCTGCCATTTGGGCCCCCAGGTGTAATCTGATGCATCTGTTGTCAATGTCTGCCTGGCTGTGGGTAAGGTGAATGGCTGTCCCGTGTTGTGGTGACAGGCTTTTGCACACCATCGAAACTCCTGTTGCAGGCAGGGAATGAGGGTAATTATTGTTTCCAGGCTGTGGCAATGTTGAATCCAAATACTTTTTAGATACCACTGAAGTTTCCTCATATGCAGTCTTGCATATGGAATTAGTAAAATGCAGGATGGCATGAAACCCAAGGCCTGCAGAATTTTTCTTGCAGATAATTGGGTCTTTGTTGCCAACATTTTGAAATAATAGTCAGTTGTCTGTGTTTGTCTGGTGTGAGATAAGCCATCTGGGCAGTTGTATTTAAGCTTGCATTATCTCTTATTATCTATTATTATTATCTTATTATAATATTATCTCTTGAGAGGGTACGAGTTTTGATTTCTTTTCGTTTACTGTGTACCTTAGACTTGTCAGTAATCTTTTTACAAACGCCAGATGCTGTAGCAGAATGTCCTTGCTCTCCGCTTGAATAAGGCAGTCGTCCAAGTAAGGATATATTTGTATTCCTCTGTCTGCAAAATGCAATTACTGGTGCCAGGCATTTTGTGAAGACCCTGGGCACAGTAGATAAGCCAAAGTGCAGTGCAGAGAATTGGAAGTGCATTGAGCCAGCTTTGAATCTGAGGTATCTTCTGCATGTTTGTCTGATTGGGACATGCAGGTATGCCTCTTTTAGATCTAAAGTCATAAGCCAAGCCTTCTTGTCCAACACGGGCAGAAGCTGCTGTAGAGTCAACATTTTGAATTTTGGAATATCCACATATGTGTTTAGAATAGAGAGGTCCAGTATTGGTCTCCAGGCTTTGTTTTTTCAGGGTACCAAGAACAGTCTTGAATAGAATCCTTGCCACTGCTCTTGTTCTGGTACTTGTTGAATGGCCCTCATGTCCATGAGGAATGAAACTTGTTTTTGTGCCTCTGTCCATTGGTTGTGTGGCAGGTCTGGCATACCATTTTGCCTTGGCAAGGTGTGAAAGTGGAACCTGTAGCCTTGTGAAACTATATTTGGAACCCATTTGTCCTGGGTGATCATGTGCCAATTTTGTGAAAAAAGTGCTAGTTTTCCCCCCAAAGGGACTGCCAAAAGATAAGTGCTTGGTGCTGGAAGTGGAAAGTCATTGAGACTGTTTCCTGTATGACTGTGATTTTTCCTCTCCGCTCTTGGAGGTAGAAGCACCCCATTGTTTAGGCCTGTATGAGCCTTGGGGCTGTGGTCTGCCTCTGGGGCGTCTGTATCTGCCCCTTTGTGGTCTATCTGATACTGGAAAGGACCAATTTTTTGTAGGCCAGTTCCTGCTAAATCTGGGAGGCTGTACCTGCAGGAAATCCTTAACTGTTTGCTTAGATTTAGCTTTGTCCTCCATTTTCTTCAGCACCTCTTCTGCTTTAGCACCAAACAAAGTACCATGCTGTAAAGGAGCGTCTAATAGTTTTGCTTTAACATGATCTGGCCAATTTTGTTCTTTTAACCAAGTATGCCTCCTAATGACAGAACCTGTAACAGCGGCCCTGCAGGAGGCCTCAAGAGAATCAAAACCACATTGCAAAGTATGCTTTCCAACTTGTTCAGCTGCATGCAATAAATCCTGCATTTCTTTATTGTCTGCACATTCTGTATTTGCTGACATTTTCTGTTTAAGCAAAGACATAAGATATTGATGATACTTTAGCATATGAAATTGGCAATTTAAAGCTCTTGCAGCCAATGTAGCAGAGGTATAAATCTTTTTGCCCCATCTGTCTAGGGCCCTAGAATCCCTATCAGAGGGGATAGGGTTTTTTGCAGTAGAAGCCTTGACCCCTTTGGGACCCTGAGAGATGGTTTCCTGGGTCAGCTGCAGGATTATTATAGAGAAATTTATGTGAATCAGGTACCCTGTAGTATCTGTCTGGCTTAACAGGGGCTGGTGGTAAAGAGTCTGGAGAAAAACTGGACTCTGAAAATACATCATCTATAATGTCTAAAACAGGCGGGATAGCAAGGGGCCTGTGCTGGGGCAATAAAAGGAAATCTCTGAGCCTTTTCTTGGATTCTGAGTAGTCTTGGCTCTCCCAGTGGAAATGCTCCCTCATAGTATGCAGTGTTTCCCCAAAAGAATAATCCTCAGGAAGAGAGGCTGAAGGGATAGATTCTTCAGCATCAGAATCCTCAAAGGGAGGAATAGAGTAATCCTGTTCAGAGGAGGAATCAGAGGAAATGGAAACCTGGTCTGAAGATTCATATTCTAACTCTTGCCTAGGCCTCTTTTCAGGAGGGGGATGGGAACCCCTGATCAAAGTAATAAGGTCTTCGACCATTTTAAGCATCTGTTTTTTAAGCATGGAGGCCTGTCCAGGTGAATGCTGTACTTGTTTCTTTGTCTTTAGAGCTGCTTTAGTCTTTGCTTTTGTAGCTGAAGTAGGTTTCACATATAACTGTGTAGGCCTGAAAACACCCTCAGAAGCCGATGCCTGCTCAGCAGCTCCAGACCCATCTGAGGGAATAGTTTCCGAGTGTCCAATACCTTGAGTTTCCAGAGGCCCAATCGGCTCCACGTGGGAGTCGGAAGCGGCCTGTGGCTCTGAGGTAGAGGGTGTCAGGGGCTGCAAAAGTGCCTCACTGAGAACCGGCGAACGGCCTAGAAGTCGTCTCGTCGTCGGTTTTGGATCTCGGATGCCTGTCCTTTTTTTTCTCTCTCTTCGTTTTTTGTAAATTCCGGTAGTCGGTTGATCTGACGGCATTATATAAATAAATCTTCTGCCAAAATAATGGAATGCAAAATAGTACCGACGCTTAATAGTGCGTTGGTTAAATCTAGCACAAAACCGACAACTAGCAACGTTATGGTCAGGGCCTAGGCAAGGAATACAGTAAGAATGAAAATCCTTATGAGGTATTTGCTTCCCACAAGAAATACAGTTATTAACTTTTTCTGACATCGGTCTGGAGCAAGAAAAAAGTTTCCCCAATGGGGTACTTAGCTTTAATGAAGACTTCGAATCTGAAATTCGAATTTGAAAACTTCAGGAGTCGGCTGACCGGCACTTGTGAACTGCTTTTGCTTCAGGCACCGCGGCAAGAAAGACGGAAGAAAATGGTGTCGGCTGCATCTTTTATACCCCTGGCGCACTGACGTCAGGGAAGAGGCGACAGCAACCGACACCGGACCTAGACTTTGGAACTCAGGCCGACTGTGGGTAGCCTGCCAGCAGGATAACCCAATTGTAATGACTGCAACAGTGAAACACGATGAACATCAGTGAAACATGAAGAACATCTTCGCAATTATAGAATGTGGAGTGGAAAAGAAACTGTACATGCTGTCCGAAATAATACATTCAATGAGGCTAGAATACAGCCATGAATGTCTGTATGCCTTTTTGACATCATATTTATCAACTATAGAATATTATACAATGACCCCCCATTAATATTCCAAAATGTGCACGCTGATTGGCCAGCGTGCCCGTTGTAAATCCCACAATATACCAACGGAAAAAAGGTCCGGTCGCCCAGACTTTTTTCCATTGGTATAAGTCCTCAAAATATATTTTTTTAAACAAATAAGAAAAAATTTTAAAAAATGGAGCAACAGAGACTTTCCTTTCTCCGTTGCTTTCGTTTCTAAGCATTGATGTACTGGGTATGCGTGGGACGCAAGTCCCATATGCATGCTCAGTACATCAAAACAGGGAAGCAGTATACTACAACCAGCGGAAGAACAGTAATGCACCGTTATACAAAGACATTTAAGAAAAGTATTTTTTTCTTAAATAACATCATTGTATAATAGCAATAACCGACTCCATGGTTGTGGTGTATTGAAATTTACCCATGGTTGGCTTTATTTAATCACTCGGGCTTCGCCCTCGTGATTAAACCACACCAACCATGGGTAAATCTTCAATATACCACACCACATCGTTGGTTATTGCTTTAAGAAACACCATCTTCCAAATAAAGTAAACATGCCTTTAACATAATCACATCTATCAATTATTACCATAGCACCTCTCCCTTGTCGCCTTCATTATGCTGATGTCTCGATTATGGCTCAACTGTTTTAAACTCTCTCACCAAAAGATAAGTTGAAATAGTTATAAACACTTTTACTATTGAAAATGTTTCTAATATCCTTCACAATTCTCTTCAAAGACCTTGATAAGGGGGTAGACTGGAGGACTGAATACACCAGAACCAAAAAAATCACTTTTAGTCTTGTGGCAGTTGTCAGGAATGAACCCTTTTAGGTCTGTAATAGTTTGTGTCAAGTCAGATATGGTTGTTGGAATGAAACCAAAACCTCTATGCAACAGTTTTATATCTATATTAAAGTTTTACATGAAAAGTTGTAAATTTTGTGCTCTAAAGACATCACCTCCTCAAAGTCCAAACTTCCTGCACTGGAGCTTATGGAAAAGGGAAACTGGCTGACATGGCAATGAATGTATTTTCTGACTTAGCTGTTGTGCTAATTCAATGTCTTTCACTAATTTCAAGGTGTTAACTGACATATTTCTATGTGCTGTTCCCCTTGCCGTTACAATCAGCATTACTCCTTAGCTGTTCTGTTTTCTTTTTGATCCTGCTCGATGTCCTAGGGGACTTTCTATTTGTAGAAGGTGCAATGTGCTCCAATAGCCATCTCTTATTTATTTATTTTTTATTTATTTGCAGTTGTTTACCAGGCTGGTCCAGCTGGGTCAGAAGTGCCCATTTTCAGTGGCGTCCCGGGGAGAAAAGCTCCACATATAAGACATTTCACATACAATACAGAATTTACATTAATAAAGACATTTAGTACATATTATTGGCAGCTTATACAATTGGTGAAAAAAACAATACATAAGTAATCATTCTCAAATCAAAGTTATTATACAAGCAATGCAGAGTATATACATGAGAACATTCTATATGAGCAGTTTTCATCTAGCAAAATTTATAGGACAGTTCACGCAGCGAGTGCAAAGCAGATATAGGAATTAACTGGAGACTAGGTACTTAAACATTTCACACTAGGTGAGCGATAGGCTATATGAGCCCTGTTGCATGAATCAGCAAAGTCGGTGGATATAGTTGCAGATATAAATGGTGACATGATATTAAGGTAGGCTGCGAGAGTACCTGAATGTCTCTTCTAGTTCAATGGTAGGACTATAACGGTTAGGAAGAGAAGGCAGTAGACAGGAGAGATCAATGGTAGGACAATGAGGGTTAGTAGAAGAGGGAAGTGGACAGGATGGAGAGTCAGAATAAGTAAAAAGAAAGGTGGATGTGAAAGGAGGATGCCAGAGTTGTACAGTGGGGGTAAGAACAGTTATGATGGTTGAAGTTAGGTTATATGATATGTGGTGTTGGCACATGTGCACAGCCAAGATGAAGAGAGGTGTTGCTTCAGAGATGCCTTGAAGACGGTTACCGAGCAGGTGGATCTAAGTGTTGGGGGAGGGAGTTCCAAAGTTTTGCAATGGTAAAGGAGTAAAGCATCTGGCCAGCCGAAAGTTTGGGTTTTTCTACATTTACAAGCAGTTGGTTGTTGGATCGGAGTGGTCTGCTAGGATGGTATCAAGTAAGTATAGAAGACAGAGCAGGGCACATGAATGGATTATGAATGAGTTTGTGAGCTGTAGTTAGTTGGATAAAGGTGAGATAGTTGGGGAGTTCAAGCCATTTTAGGTTGTGTAGTGATAAGCAGTTTTGGGAGGAGTAGGAGGCATTAGTTACAAACTTAGCAATTTTGCTGTAGCATGAGTCTAGTTTGGACTTTACAGAGGACTGAATGTTGGTGAAGAGGGGGGCACCGTATAAAAGAGAAGGTAATAGAAAATAAGAGGCATAGGAAAGTTGGACTGATGCACTGAGTAGATATTTGCATTAGTAGAGAGTGCTAAGCTTTTAATATGTATTTTTGATATTGGACTGGATGTGCAGGTCGAATGCAAGGTTTTTGTCTATGATGACACCTAAGAGTTTTGTGCCAAGTACAATGTCAATGGTGGTACCATTTAGGGATTGAATGGTGAAGTTCTCTTTTTCTGTAGGGCTGTGGATTTTTTTGTGGGCAAAGATTACTAGTTTGGTTTTGTTGGGGTTCTGGGCAAGATGATTATTAGATATCCAAATTTTGGTGGAGGTGAGGGCGTTCTGGGTGAGTTGGTGTAGTTCTGAGGAGCTGTTTGCAGTGCAGATGATAGTGAAGTCATCTACATGCTGGATGACTGAGCCTTGAGAGAGTGCAGTGTGGAAATTATTGATAAATATGCTAAACATAAGTGGGTCTAAAATGGAGCCTTGAGGAACACCAGCGGTGATCTCTTCCAGTGAGGAACGGACGTCTCTGTTGTCATTGCCTGTACATTAACTGTTCACTTCCTCTTCTCTTAAGGCGGTTCCAGTAAGTTTTGCATATTCTTTCCGGTCTCTCTCGATTTTCTTCATTTTTTTCTTTCTGATCTCCACATCTTGTTTTTGGATCTTCTCCAAGATAATGGTCAGTCTCTCTTCAATTTGGGCTGCTGAAGCTGCTAAATTTAGCTTGCCCAACAAACTCTGGATCAGTCTTTCAGGTTTAGCACTTTCATCTATGCTATGCTGCCTTAAAAGTTTGACCAGCTCAAAACCTGCTGCTTCACATACACTATTCCACTCATTAAGAAAAGACTGTCCATGCATACAGTTAGGCTTTTTGTATTTTTAAACCCCTAGGCACTCTTTAATACAAAAAATAGAGAAAGGCAATGTACCATTGCAATTTCTTTGCTTTAAGTAAGGATGCTTCCAAGTCTCTGAACAGCCATTCTTTAAGTATGACGGTAGGAATAACTGAAGGTACATTGGAAAAGTCCGCTATATCCTCCAGTTCGAAAAGTGGAGTCTGTATATTAAAAAAAAACCTTGTACAGTGTGAGACCATAAATTTCTTCCAAAATGAAGTTTGGTAACACATCCCACTGAAGTGGACTCAAAAGGGTGAGTGCGAATGGTATAATCCAATAAAACAACATTGCTTCTCTCAATCTGTGATTCCATTTTGAATGATAAAAAACACTAGAAATCAAACAATGAATTGAGTCCTGGAATGTTTGCAACACCAGAAGAACTGCCTCATCATCAACACACTTTTTTAAAACACTTTAAATTATCACTTAAGACAGGCAAAGACACATTAACATCATTTTAACTTTTTCCATTTAAATACAATATACATCACATGTATTTTCTACTCTATCTACTCTATCAGTCCAACATTTACATAAAAATTGCTGAATTCCTTTCTTCCCTTAAACCTCACTCATCCTGAACATTTCATGCATGCATTGTTCTCACAGTTTCCATTTACTTCTATGTAATTTGCTCCTTCCATTTTCTTTTTTTTCAATAATCATTTTTATTGTTTTTCAAAACCATAATACAATTCACACACTATGTACATTATGTACAATATTGCTTCCAATGTTTAGTTCCATTTCGAATTTCCACATTATACATTAAGAATAAATATCATATTAATCAAGTACATGAAAATGAAAAAATAAACATAAAAACATCTACTATAGACAATTATAAACCAACTCAAGCCCACAATCTGTATTATTGCTACATCTTCTATCTGGTCTAAGAATGTGTTTGTACACATGCAGAATGTCCTAAAAGAAAGTGGATAGGAACCTCTAAGCCAATATAATATTAAAGATTTGTTCCCAATTTTTTATACTATTTATACTCTTCTTATTATTACTAATTAATAATTTGTGCGCTAAAATATGCTTGATTGCTAACAGCCTGAAATTTTGCCACAATGTCTGTTCTGGGTTCAACCAATTTGTGGCTATATATAATTTCATTAGTAAACTAATATTCATGATTACAATCTTTTTTGATTTGTCCAAATTCTCCGGTGGAATATGCAGAATTAAAAATTCCCAGGTGAGTGTTGAGTGTTGGTAACCCATTTTTTGTAGCTGCAACTTTAATGAGTTCCACAATTTATAAATGCACTTGCAACTCCAGAACATGTGTAGCAGGTCTGCTGTCTGATCTAAACACTGTGGACATTTTGGTGAATTTTTTGAATCAAATTTATGAAGAGTGAGATGGGTATAAAACGCATTGTTAAATATCATCAGCTGAGTAAAGACCAGTTTTTGAAGTGAAACGGATTTCAATGTTAAGTTAAACGCCTTTACTATCTTATTATCGTCTAGGGATACCAATTTCTCTTTCCAGTATTTCGATAACAGAATATGATTATTATATTTTCTCTCTTTTACCATTTTATACGCTGAGGATATGTATTTTCTGTCTTGTTGCAATGCTTCCCACAGATGACGTGAAATAACTAGTTCGTCTTTTTTGATTTCGGAACTATTAAAATAATTTATGGCAAGATCTTTTATCTGCCTCATTATAATTAAATAGGAAATGGGAAGATTCATCTCTTTTAAGATATCCTGTACCGCTACTCCTAAGAAAGGGTATAAGTCACTTACAGTTAAATCTTTAATAAATGGAAATTTCTTTAAGTCTATCAGTTGATTACCAATAGTCATATTAGGATTCCCTTGAAACGGTTGAAACATCATCATGTATTTTAATAGGTTCAAAGAGGCAAACAGAGTTTGAGTTGCCATTGCCCATATCTTGATGTGCTCCATTAAATCATATTTGCTCAATGTTCGTTTATTTAAAAATGGTACAGCTTTAACATTGATTCCCGTTCCTTTTATATGTTTAAAATTTAGCAGCACCCATTTAGGTGTGTTCCTTCCATTTTCTAAAGGTCCTTCTTCCAGTACCTTTCTTTCTTTTATAATATTCAATACCTCAAATACAGTTGTTGTAGACTTTGATTACCATTTTCTAGTAATTGCTTTTTGGCAACCAACAGAATCAAACATAATATGGCCTTGCAATGTCTAGGCAATTCAGATCCTGTATTCCAGCTCAAAAAAAAAATTTCCTTACAGCCATCTGCTCACCCAATATTTCTAATACAATACTCAGTAGGAAATTTTAAAAATCTACCAACTCATTACACTTCCAAAACATATGTTCCCAGGTACCTCTTTCTTTTCCATCACAACTCCAACATTTGCTATTTACCCGAAGAAAAATTCTGTGAAGTCTGCTTGGGGTATAAAAATATCTATGCAAACACTTCCAAGTAAAGATCCTAAACCTTCTGGACTTAACTGCATACTTGGGAGTCATGCATATGTCTTCCCATTGTTTCTTGTAAACTGCTTTTCCAGTCTTTCTTACCAATATTCTCTAACCTCCACTGATTATTATAATCATGTAATATTTTATATGCCCTAATTATCCTTTTTTTTTAACAGCTGCTTCTGTTCTAGATTCAACTAAAAATTCTACCACAGCAGGTCTTTCACTTACAATCCCCCTATCCCTCTTTCCCAGAGCTCTGGGATCAAGCCCTTGTAGGCAAGGCAGTCTCTAGACTGCAATACAAACGTCTTGTTTGCTTTATCCCACTCTATTACCTTTCCTACTTGAGTTATTTCCTCCCAATATCTTGGCTCCACTGCCAGGTTTCTCTAGTGAATTCCAGCACCCTCTAACCTATTTTGTGCACTCCTATTTGCAGTCATCCTTACTGGCAAAATGTTTCTCCATTCTCATATTGGCTTAGTTCTTAGAATACTTTATGCTACGTTATGAATATAATATTCTGTATGACTGTTTTTGTTCTCATGGATCTTCATCCAAAATCCCACTTACTCTTTCTTGACCATCCATCTTGCTTCATCATCATCCCTTTCCACTTTGAATTATAACCTCATCTCCAAGACAATGATGTGAAATCTGGCCTCTTGTCATTGACCACATGCTTTGAACCAATCTTCTCTACGAAATGCCCCCAACTCCAGAAGAGGGGGGGGCATCTGTGGTCACAATGGCTGCCTGAGGTGGAAGGGTAAAAGGACAGCCCCATGTAATTATAGGAGAGATCAAACACCAAAGAATGTGACTTCTGCATATTGGTGTGAGATGTATTAGGAATTGAAGGGAGTGATGTGTCAGTGACCACTGGACAGAGTCCAGTGCAGGACTCCTGTATAAAATCTTGAATGAGTTACAAGCATGATCTAAAAAGCCTCTGAACCCTACAGATGGAGAACTAGTTTTGTGGCAGAGATACAACTCTTGATTCCAGAAGTTTGGCAATCTGGGAAGTTGCTTCCAGGTGACACACTAAGAATTCTATTGTGTGTGTGTCTGCTGGCTTTTGCCTACATTTATTTCAATTGCCAAGTATGGAGCCAACTGCAGCAAGAAGTCCCAGTACTACATAAGCAGAGCCTTGCTGGGTGTGGTGAAGGGAAAGCAGAACACCTGGAACCCTTGCAGATTTAGTTACATTGTCACTACTGCCACACATTTAGTGTACACAGTGGGGGTTGTGGTGAGACCAAAGTGTAGTGCTCTGAAATGAAAATGACTGGCTCTCACCTGGAAACAGAGAAATCTTCTGGACTGTTTCACTATCTTGATGTGGTAGGAGGTGTCCTGAAGATCTATCAAGTACATCCAGTCATTTTTCCACATAAGATTAAAAATGGACTGAACCATGACCATCCAGAATTTTTATCAGAAAATTATTCATATGGCAAAGGTCCAAAATGGGCCTGAGGTTCCTCGTTTGTCTCGAAAGCAAAAGGAATCGTGAATAGACTCCAGATCCTTGCTGGTATGGTGGACTACCTGGATAACTCACTTTTCTTGCATCTTTGATATTTCTGCTGCTGCTAATTCCCACTTACACAGTGGTACACTAGGGAAGCAAAGGGAATAATATATCCTCGGGCAATTATCTTCTGCATTCATGAATCTCGAGTGATGGCTAGCCAGATGAGAAGATGCAGAGATAAGCACCCATAACTGCCTTTAGACTGAGGCAGTCAGGCAACCATTCAGGAGCGCTGAAAGGATTTCTCAGTAAAGGGACCTTGAAATCCTTGATTCTGGAGTTCACCTCAATTTGTGGGGTGACATCCATTGAAGGTATTCCCCTGTCTGTCCCCGGGGGGGGGGGGGATCTGTCAGCCAGAGTCTTGGGCAAAACCCTGGGACTTTCTAAACCAAAAAAGCAGGTCCTTTGGGGGTGGAAAGTGGAAAATCAAACACCTACAGCAGACAAAGTTTGGTCCTCCTGCTCGCCTCAAGTGTATCCTTGACATTTGGTCCAAAAATGGTTGAACAATTGAAGGGGGCATTGATGAAGGGGGTCTTGAAGAGAAAGTCACAAAGTAGCATCCAGGTGTGCTGCAAATATTAATGCCAGTGCCTGCCACACTCAACATGCCATCAGCTGCATTAGAAAGCAGATTATGTGCATGCTGGACAGTGACTGAAGGGTAGACAGTTGCGACTCTACAGTTTTTATACGTCAGCAGGCAGGTTACAAGAGAGGAATTTGGATAGTTCCTTAGTCAGATCCCCCTGGAAATGAGTGAGAGAGAGAGTTCGGTGCATGAACAGCAAACATCTCTGAAGTACATGTCTGTTTCCTAAACCTGTGCAATGCTCTGGACTCCCTATTAGGGGGATGAACAGAGATGCTCTCTTTGGAAAGCTCCTTTTTAGTGGCTGCAGCAACCCCCAAGCCATCTACCAGAGAACCCTTGCTCCAATGGGACCTATTCCTGGGTTCTATCAATATTGGGTTTTATGAAAATAGGCTCCACCATATTAGGTTCCTTTCAAGTCTGCTGGGAGACCAAGTCAATGTGTTTATCAGTGGGTGGGAACACCCAGGAGGTACATAAGCCAGCTCAAAAAGCATTAGCAGTTTTGGTGGACAGGCCCCTAGTTGCTTCATTAAATCAAGAATGCCTCTGATGGAGACATCTTCCAGAGGGGACTTTGGGGAACGCTCTCTTCCTCAAAGTCAGCATCCTTGGTAAGCGGCTCCTGTGACCTTTTCTGGTGTAAGGCTCTGAAGAAGGTTCATAACTGGAAGAGTAACCTGGCAAGCAAGAGCCTTTAAGGCTTAAAGGGGTTGGTTGTTCTTGTCTGGTAACATGAAAGAAAACCAGAACGGGATCGGAGGAAAGTTGGGAATGTGCTGATTGAGATTAAGATACTTCCTCTCTCCTGATCTGGAGAAAACCCCCTCAAATACCTTGAAAGCCAAAGCAGAGACCAGTGCAGAGAAATACTCTCTTGGACTCAAGGAGACTGAAGAAACTTCCCCAGTTGTGATCCTGCTCAGCTCTGAAGAAGATGTCGGAGTAGAGCTATTTTCGGCCAAAGTACTTGGGGACAGGGATAGCTTTGACAACCTCTCAGTTGACTTCAACCCCTGTATATGTTAGCCCTGACCTCTCCACTTTGCTACCCTTCACAGTCCAACAGAGGCAGAGTTGAAAGGGTGAGGGAAACAGTCACAGCCTAAGCCAAACTCTCAATTACTACAAGGACCTATCACTGGCATAACTTGAACCATATGCACTGGATACGATGGTCAGAACGGAAAAGGAAAGATCAGTAATGGAGCCATTGGGATCTGAACCAGAGCCCCCCAATAGGGTAGGCATTGGGAGGATCCCTATCTGAATCTGTGTCTGACAAATTTCCACATCATCCTACTGACATCATCTTCTCAAAGCTCTGTGTTGTAAAATAGAAAAGTAGAGCAGAGGATTGGCCAGCTCTGGTGAAAAACAGCAAGGTGGAGATGAAGATCGAATCCTAGTCTTTTCCTCCCCATGGTAGGAACCAGGTATCTTAAAGTCTTCTGTGCCAGACCAGAAGGACACGACGGATCTGGGGAATTCTTGGAAGATTTCACCTTTAGCTTTTCTTTTTCTCTTTACTTATCTTGCCCTCTCTCCTGTTCCTTTTCTTTAGTGGAGTTAGACTTGTCTGAATTCTTCACAGGATGAGAGACTGAAGAAGAAGCTGCAGAAGTCGAATCTCCTGCTAGGGCAGACCACCACCTTTGAGCACTAACTTGGTTCTCCTGTTTACAAGAGCCCTCTCTCCAAAGGGAGCACAAGACTCACACTCAATAATGTTTAAGTGATTTACCCCTAACCACTGGACACGCAGGGTGTGTGGAAATCTTGTTCATGTAGGAACTACATTTTTTAAATCCAGAGACCTTGTCAAACAGTATAACCACAGCAATGACAACAATCACAAAAATTGGCAATATCAAGAAAATGATTAACTGTAAAGCTAACAACTCTTAACACACTCCTAGTTAAAGTAACAGTAAAATATCAAGTAGAAGAGGAAGAGCAGGAAAAAGCTAATAAAATTCTAGAAAAGCGTAGAAATACGCTAAACTATAACAGCTGCCTAAAAAACGAACAATACGCCTAAAATGGATAAAGTATACTCTACAGAAAAAAAATGATTGGAATAAGAAAATAACTCACTTATCTCAAAGTTAAGCACTGAGGTGTCAGAATCGCATCTTGCCAAAACAGGTGGCAAATGATATCTGATGTACTGTAGAGACAGGATGGAATTATGGGTAGGGGAGGATCCTGATCCCTGGAACCAAGAGTCTGAAACAGGTGGCAAGGTTGGATCCAATCTGGCAGAAGAAAAGTACAGTTTTGTACCTACCATAAATGTAGATGTTCGAAGATCCACATTGCTGCAGTCATAACTTATGGGTAGTCCGCTGTCCTCGGTCGGGCCGAATACCAAAGTATTAGGCTGACAGATCTGACGTCAGGCGTCAAGGTAAGCGCATGACCGACGTCATTTCCTCAGTCTTTTCTTGCCCCAGATGTCAGAAGGCCCTAAAAATAAAGGCCACAGCCAAAAATAGAATAACTCCCTAAAACCATGTACAAAAACAGCTACAACCCAAATCATACCACCACTCCAAACTACAGAGGGAAGGAGGGAGGACTGCAGCAATGTGGATCTTTAACATCTACATTTATGGTAGGTACAAAACTGTACTATGTTCTTCATCTCACATTGCTGCAGTCATAACTATGGGTAGAATCCCAAAGCAGAGGTAAAGGGAGGCTGGCAAAATCATAGCATTGGGGCTGCCAAAATGCCCTGCAAGATTGCAGTGGCAAATCCAGCCCTAGATTTGGAATAAAGAGGAAGATGGTAATGTTTAGAAAAAGTGTGCACTGAACTCCAAGTAGCTGCTTCCAAAATATCTTTAGTAGCTACCCCTTAAAAGCAGTAGAAATGGCAGTAGCCCTAGTGGAGTGAGGCCTGATTCCAGCTGGAATCTCCTTACCATGATGAGAATAACAAAAGCAATACAAAAGCCAATCCACTTAGAAATAGTTTGTTTTGAAACAGGTTTCCCCTGAGAACCCAAAGCAAAAGAAACAAACAACTGCTGAGACTGTCTGAACCCTTTAGTCTTGCTCAAATAATAACGCAACTGCCTGTGAATATCCAAAGTGTGCAAAATATTCTCCCTTTATTTTGGGGATCTGCATAAAAAGTAGGCAAATGAATAGATTGGTTCAAGGCCACATTTGAAACAACTTTAGGCATAAAAGTAGGGTTAGTACAGAGATACCCTGTCCTTATGAAAATTAGGAAGGGTTCAACTGCCATTAGAGCCTGTAATTCAGAAACCCTTCTAGCAGACGAATGGCCAACAAAAAGCAGTCTTCCAAGACAAAACTTTAACTCAGCTGTAGCTGCAGGTTCAAAAGGAGGTAAAGTAAGTTTTTCCAACACAAAATTGAGATCCCAAGCAGGAGTAGGAGCTCGGGTCTTATGTTCTTTGCCCCTAAGGAATTGCTTAAACAAAGGATGAGAGAATAATGGTGGATCACAGTCATAGTGAGCAGAAATGGCTGCAGCATGAACTTTTATAGAGGAGAAAGACAAACCCTTGTCCAATAATTCTGTAAGATATTGAAGAGAAACACTCAAATCAGGCCTGGAAACATCAAAGCTCTTTGCTTTGCTCCAAATAAAAAATTTCCTCCATTTATCAGCATAAACTTTCCTTGTACTAGGCCTCCTGGCCTCCAAAATAACATTCAAAACTTGTTGAGGAAGCTGACCTCCAGGTTCTAGAACAGAATATGCCAGGCTGTTAGATGCAGGGACTGAATCCTGACATTGAGGAAATGATTGCCCTCCTGAGTCAAAAGGTATGGAATCAAAGGCAAAGGGTAAGGAGGTTCCCGTACTAAACTCCTCAGCAGAGGGTACCAGTGCTGTCGAGGCCAGTCTGGAGCTATTAGAATCATGGAGGGCTTGTCTTGTCTGACCTTCAAGAGAACCTTTGGAAGAAGAGGCAGAGGCGGAAAGGCATAGACGTGAAGACTGCTCCAACTGAATGATAGAGCATCCACTTTCCAAGCTGTGGGATAAAACATCTTTGTGCAAAACTTTGGCACCTGGAAATTTAGTGGAGAAGTTTAACAGATCTATGTCTGAGTCCCCATATCATTGTCAACTGTCGAAATACATGAGGATCCAATTTCCACTGTGGGGATCCACTATCCGTCTGCTCAAAACATCTGCTAAGGAGTTCTGTGCTCCTGGCAGAAACCTTGCTTGAAGAGTGAGTTGCAAACTGAGAGCAGTCTCCCACAAAATCATAGCTTGCCTGCAAAGAGGGTACGAATGGGTTCCCCCTTGCTTGTTGATGTACCACATGACAGTTGTGTTGTCTGTTTGAATCAAACACCTGCCCTGGGAGAAGTAAATCCTTGAAAGCCATCAATGCAAACTGGACTGCTAACATTTCCTTCAAGTTGATATGTAAATGTTGAAGTCTGGCAGGCCACGTGTCTTGAACCCATTTTCCATTGAGGTGTGCTCCCCAGGCCTTGTCTGAGGCATCCGTCGTTAAAATCTGACTCGCATCTGGTCGGGTCACAGAGAGTCCCTTGTTTAGGTGACATTCCTGAGCCCACCACAAAAATTCCTTTTGAATGCAATGTATTATCTGAATGACAGTGTCCAGATCTTGGCAGTGTTGTGTCCATACATTTTTGAGATACCATTGTAGCTTCCTCATATGCAGTTTGGCATTGGGAAGCACCAGAATACAAGATGCCATGAACCCCAAGGCTCGAAGGACTGTCCTTGCAGTCAGCCTGGACCATAGAGACAATTGATGGAAGTAAAGTGTAAGATTCTTTTGCTTGTCCGGGGTCAAAAAGGCCATCTGGAAAGCTGTATTCAGTCTCACACCCAGAAAGCACATTTCCTGAGAGGGTACTAGACTGGACTTTGTTTCGTTCACAGAATACCCTAGGCACCTTAACACTGTCATAACATACTGCAGATGGTGAAGAAGCTCGTGCTTGTCTTGAGCAAGAATCAGGCAATCGTCCAAGTAAGGATAAATTTGTATTCCTCTTAACCTGAAGAGCCAGAACTTTTGTGAATACCCTGGGCGCAGTAGATAAGCCAAAGGGCAATGCAGAGAACTGATAATGTAAAGTCTCAGCCCGAAAACGCAGGAATCTCCTGCAACTGAGCCTGATAGGAACATGAAGATAAGCCTCTTTGAGATCCACAGTTACCATCCAGTGATCTTTGCCCAACAGAGGCAGAAGTTGTTGCAACGTCAACATTTTGAATTTTGGAATGTCCAGATATGTGTTGAGGATAGATAAATCCAAGATTGGCCTCCAAGTGTTTCCTTTCTTTGGTACAAGAAATAGGCGAGAGTAAAATCCGAGGCCCACTTCTGACAGAGGGACCTGCTGTATAGCCCGCATTTGAACAAGTAAAGAAATCTGTTTGTGAGCCTCTAACCTTTGCTGAGGAGGAACGTCTGGCATGCCTTTGAAAGGAGGCAATGTGTGGAAATAAAACTTGTAGCCCCGGTCTATGATGTCCAACACCCATTTGTCCTGGGTGACTAGAAACCAATTTTGCTTGAAGAGCGCCAACTTTCCTCCCAAAGGAGCTGCCAGACAGGAAGGATCTGGCAGCTGAAGATGCAGGTCATTGGGCCTGTTTACGAAAGGACTGGCCCCTGCCCTCACTTGTAGATTGTGCTGGTGAACTCCACGGCCTAGGCCTGAAAGAACTCTGAGCTCTGCCCCTACCACGTCTAGATCTACCCCTAGACTGCGAATCAGAAGAAGGGTAAATCCAACCCTTAGCAGGCCAGTTCCTGCTAAACTTAGGGGGCTGCACCTGCAAAAAATCTTTAACAGTCTGCATAGACTTAGCCTTGTCTTCCATTTTCTTCAAGACAGACTCCACAGGAGAACCAAACAAAACTTCAGACTGCAAAGGAGCATCTAAAATCCTAGCTTTAACATGCTCTGACAAATTCTGATCCTTAAGCCAGGCGTGCCTGCGAATAACTGAACCAGTGGCAACCACCCTGGAGGAAGCCTGCAAAGCATCAAAACCACACTGCAAAGCATGCTTACCCACCTGATCAGAGGCATGTACCAAATCCTGTAATTCCTTACACTCTATGCCCTCTGCCAAAGCATCCATTTTAGATTTTAACTGAGTAAGGAGAAAATTCTGGTACTTCAACATATGAAACTGGCAATTCAAAGCCCTCATTGCTAAAGTGGAAGAGGTATACACTTTCTTACCCCACCTTTCCAAAGCTCTAGCCTCCTTATCCAAAGGAACTGGATTCTTTACAACAGAAGCCCTGACACCCTTAGGTCCCTGGCTAATAGTTTCTGGATCGGCCCTAGGACTTTTATACAGATATTTATGAGCCTCAGGCACTCTGTAATACCTATCTGGCTTAACTGGCGCAGGAGGCAAAGAGTCTGGATTAAGGGAAGTTTTTGTCCGGCGTCGGTTGCTGTCGCATCTTCCCTGAAGTCAGTGCGCCAGGGGTATAAAAGTTGCAACCAACGCCATTTTCTTCAGTTCTGCTTGCCCCAGATGTCAGGTGCCCCCAGAAAAGAAGGCTGAAAAGATACAAGTATGCCAAACAACAATGCATATAATACTGTAAACATATCTTTCATCTACAAGCAAATACACCACATAGGTTGTATAGAGTTGAGAAGTACAGAATAGTCCCAGCAAAGATGGGGATGGTGGGTGGGTAACTTGGACTGCAACAGTGAATACACTCGAACATCTACATTTATGGTAGGTACACAACTGTACTATGTTCATCGTGTTTCACTGTTGCAGTCATTACACTTGGGTAGAATCCCAAAGCTGAGGTTGGGTGGCTGGGTCTAGATTGGATTAGGCGAGGCTAACAACCACTGCAGAACTGTGGTGGCAAAACCTGCTCTAGATTTGGAGTCGAGAAGTAGGTGGTAGTGCTTGGTGAAAGTGTGCACTGAACTCCAGGCTGCAGCTTCTAAAATATCTTTGGTTGGTGCCCCTCTGAGGAAAGCTGCTGATGTGGCTGCTGCTCTGGTAGAATGAGGCCTAATGCCCTTATGCACAGATTTGCCATGCTGTGGCATAACAGAAGCGGATGCAGTGTCCTATCCATTTGGAGATTGCCTGCTTAGTAATTGGCTTTCCTTGTGATCCTGCAGCATAAGCTACAAACAGTTGCTCAGTTTTTCTGAAAGCTTTTGTTTTGTCCAAGTAAAATCTGGGCGGCACAGTGGTGCAGCGGTTAACGTTGTCGCCTCACAGCAAGAGGTTCTCCGATTCGATTCTCGGCTGGGGTGCCTTCTGTGTGGAGTTTGCATGTTCTCCCTGTGTTCACGTGGGTTTCCTCCGGGTACTACGATTTCTTCCCACATTCCAAAGACATGCATCTGGAGCATTTCTCCCCGGGCCTCCGCTGAAAACAGGCTCTGTGGAACCTAGTCGGACATTCCCGGTCAACAAATGTTAAATTAAATAAATAAAATAAAATAAATAAAAATCGTAGCTGCCTGTGTATATCCAAAGCGTGCAGAAGTTTTTCCCCTTTATTCTGGGGATTTGGGTAGAAAGTAGGCAAATGAATGGTTTGGTTTAAGGCCACATTGGAGATCACCTTTGGCATGAATGTGGGGTTTGTTCTAAGAGAAACCCTGTCTTGATGAAAAATGAGGAAAGGTTCTACAGCCATCAATGCCTGTAACTCTTTGACTCTTCTTGCTGAAGTTATTGCTAGGAGTAGAGCAGTTTTCCATGACAGAAATTTAAGATCAGCTGTGCTGGCTGGTTCAAACGGAGGCAGTGTTAAATTTCTTTAAAACAAAATTGAGGTCCCAAGTTGGTACCGGTGCTCTTCTAGGGGGTCTTATATTCTTTGCCCCTCTGAGGTACTGTCATAGTAGAGGATGTGAAAAAATAGGAGGATCCGCACTGTAATGAGCTGAAATGGCAGAGGCATGGATTTTAATAGATGAAAAAGATAGGCCTCTGTCCAACATCTCAGTCAAGTATTGTAAAATCTGAGGTATATTAGGGACCAGTGGGTCGAGTCCTTGTGTCTGGTTCCAAGCACAGAATCTTTTCCATTTTTCTGCATAAGATTTCCTAGTGCTGGGCCTCCTGGCTTCCAAAATTACATCCATTAGAGCTTTAGAGAGAGTTACAGTCTGAGAGGCTACATTAGTCGCCATGCTGACAGGTGTAAGGTACTGAGCTGACTGAGCAGAATCTGATAGTTTTGCTGTGTCAGAAGATGAGGGATTAGAGGAAGAGGCCAAGGTGGGTCCTGAGTCAGAGTTTTTAGTATTGGATACCAGTGCTGGCGTGGCCAGTCTGGTGCAATTAGGATCATTTTTGGCCTCTCGTCTGACTTTTAGAAGCACTTTGGTGAGAAGAGGCATCGGAGGGAAGGCATAGACTGTCAGGTTTTTCCAGCTGAATGACAGAGCATCCACTTTCCATGCTTGAGCGTGATAAGTCCTTGTGCAAAATGTCTGTATTTGGCAATTGCGAGGGGAGGCAAATAGATCTATGTCTGGGTGTCCCCACTCTGTTGTTATCATGTTGAACACTTGTGGATTTAGTTTACATTCGTGCGGATCCATGAGATTTCTGCTTAGTTCGTCTGCCAGTATATTTTTTGTTCCTGGCAGGAATTATGCTTGCAGATGTACCTGGTAGGTCAGTGCTGTGCTCCACAAAGTCATGGCTTGTCTGCATAGGGGTAGGAATGTGTGCCCCCTTGCTTGTTTATGTACCACATAACTGTGGTATTGTCTGTCTTTATCAGTAGTTGTCCTGGGTGTATTAGGTCCTTGAAGGCTGTCAGAGCATTTTGTACAGCTAGCATCTCTTTTTGATGTGAAGATGCATTTGCTCCCTGGGCCACGTGCCCTGAATACATTTTCCTGCCATATGTGCTCCCCAGGCATAATCCGATGCATCCGTTGTTATTGTCTGCCTGGCTGTAGGTAAGGTGAAAGGCTGTCCCTTGTTGTGGTGACAGGCCCGGGACCACCATCAAAACTCCTGTTGTAGGCAAGGGATTAAGGTTATGATGGTCTCTAGGCTTTGACAATGCTGAGTCCAAACACTTTTTAGATACCATTGTAGTTTCCTTATATGCACCTTTGCATATGGAATTAGTAGTATGCAGGATGCCATGAAACCCAGGGCCTGCAGATTTTTTCTTGCAGGGAGCTGGGTCTTTTTTGCCATCATTTGAAAGTAATGAGTCAGTTGCCTTTGTTTGTCTGGCGTGAGATAATCCATCTGGGCATTTGTATTTAAGCTTGCACCCAGGAATATTCTCTCTTGAGAGGGCACTAGTTTTGATTTATTTTCGTTTACTGTGTACCCTAGGCAAATTAGTAACTTTTTTATAAATGCCAGGTGCTTTAGAAGAATGTCCTTGCTCTCTCTGTTTGAATAAGGCAGTCGTCCAAGTAGGGATATATTTGAATTCCCTTTTGTCTGCAAAATGCAATTACTGGACCCAGGCATTTTGTGAAGACCCTGGGCGCAGTAGATAAGCCAAAGGGCAGTGCAGATAATTGGTAATGCATTGAACCTGCTATATATCTGAGGTATCTTCTACACGATTGTCTTGATTGGGATGTGCAGGTATGCCTCCTTGAGATCCAAAGTAACTAGCCAAGCCTCCTTGTCCAGAATGGGCAGGAGTTGTTGTAGTGTTAACATTTTGAATTTTGGTACATCCAGGAAAGTATTCAAAATTGACAGGTCGAGTATTGGCCTCCAGGCCTTGTCTTTTCTGGGTACAAAGAAAAGTCTTGAGTAAAATCCCTGTCCCTGTTCTTCTTGTGGAACTTTTTGAATAGCTCCCATTTCCATAAGAGCAGCAATCTGTTTTTGTACCTCCTTCCATTGGTTTTGTGGCAGGTTTGGCATACCTTTTAGTTTTGGAAGAGTGTGGAAGTGGAACCTGTACCCTTGAGAAATTATGAGAAACTATTTTCAACACCCACTGGTCTTGGGTGAACATGTGCCAATTGTTTGAGAAAAGTGCTAGCTTTCCCCCTAGGGGTGCTATCAACTGGTAAGAGCTTGGCATTTGCAGAGGGAAGTCATTGTGTTTGTTTCCTACAGGGTTGCGATTTCTCTTCTCCTCCTTTGGTGGCTGAAGCACCCCATTGCCTAGGTCTGTAGGTGCCTTGGGGCTAAGATCTGCCTCTTGAGCGTCTGTATCTGCCTCTTTGTGGCCTGTCTGACACTGGAAAGGACCAATTTTTTGAAGGCCAGTTTCTGCTAAATCTAAGTGGTTGAACCTGTACGAAATCTTTCACCGTTTGCATTGACTTTGCTTTATTCTCCATTTTCTTTAACACCTTTTCTGCCTTAGCACCAAATAAAGCATCATGCTGTAGAGGTGCATCCAATAACTTTACCTTAACATGGTCAGGTAAACTTTCTTCTTTCAACCAAGCATGTCTTCGAATAACTGAGCCTGTAACTGCGGCTCTACAAGAAGCCTCTAATGAATCAAAACCACATTGCAGAGCATGCTTTCCCACTTGTTCTACTGCATGCAATAATTCCTGCATTTCTTTACTGTCTGGACTTTCTGTATTTGTAAACATTTTCTGCTTTAACAATGACATGAGATACTGTTGCTATTTAAACATGTGAAACTGACAGTTTAAAGCTCTTACAGCTAAAGTAACTTTTTCCCCCCATCTGTCCAGAGCTCTGGAATCCCTATCTGAGGGGACAGGATTTTTTGCAGTGGAAGTTTTAATCCCTTTAGGACCTTGAGAAATTGTTTCTGAGTCTGCAGCGGGGTTTTTGTAAAGGAATTTATGAGTCAGGGACCTTGTAGTACCTGTCTAGCTTTACTGGTGCACAGGTAAAGAATCTGGAGACAGACTGGATTCAGTAAAGACATCATCTACAATATCAAGCACAGGGGGGATAGCCAGGGGTCTGTGCTGAGGCAGTAAAAGGAAATCTCTGAGCCTTTTCTTGGATTCTGAGTAATCCTGGCTCTCCCAGTGGAAATGCTCCCTCATGGTGTGCAGGGTTTCCCCAAAAGAATAATCCTCAGGTGGAGAGGCTGAAGGAATGGACTCTTCAGCATCAGAGTCCTCGTAAGGAGGGAGAGAATAGCCCTGATCAGAAGAAGAATCAAAGGAAATGTTTTAGCTGCAGAAGGCACAATAAAGTACAGTTGTGTAAGTTGAACGTCCTGTAACAGTAGATATCTGAATGATCAGTGCTGCAGTAGCCTTAGCCATATGGATTATATCCTGCTAAGCATATAACACCTGGCCAGCTTCCAAAGCTTCGGGGTACCTTCCATGTACCCAAACTGTCGAGCAGCTCAAGCTGAGCTGACTAAAAGACGAGTTTGGGTGCAAAGCCCTTAAAAGCTTTCCTGCCAGCAGAAAGAGGGGCTGAGCCCTTAAAGCACTATACTAGGAACAATAAAACATAAATGTACTTACCCTGGCATAAACACATACAAAAACAGTGATCATTCGAACATCTACTGTTATGGTTAAGTTCAACTTACACAACAACAACTTCTGGCTTTTCCCAGTTAGGGGTCACCACAGTGGATTAACTGACCGCTTATGACTGGCAGTGGAGTTTTATGGTTTCGAGTTGCCAGCCCGGCACCCAGCCTTCCACAGAAGGGCCAATTTAGAGTGTCCAATCCATTTACAGCATATCTTTGGGATGTGGGAGGAAACCGCAGCACCTGGAGGAAACCCACACGACCACAGGGAGGACATGCAGACTCCGCAAAGAAGGCACTCCAGCCGAGGATCGAACTGGAGAACCTCTTGCTGTGAGGCAGCAACACTAACCGCTGCACCACTGTAGCCGCCCATTAACTTACACAACTATATATTTATCATACTGATCACTGTTGCATTAGCCTTAGGGTAGCTCTGAGGTGGATAACCATGACTGACTAAATTTGGGAGGTGGAAGGAGAAGTGCCCAGGAATCCCAGGAGAATGGTCCTAGCAAAGCTAGATCTGGACCTAGAGAAGGAATCAAGCTTATAGTGCTTTGTAAAAGTATGCACAGAAGACTAAGTAGCAGCTTCTAGAATATTTCTTGAATCCACCCCTTTCCAAAATGCCAAAGATGAAGCCAAGACCCTGGTGGAGTGGGACTTAACCTTGCCTGGAATAGATTTGTTATAGTGAGTATAAAAAAAATTAACAGTCTTAGACAACCATTTGAAATAGTCTGTTTTGGCACAGTTGTCTCTGCTTCTTACCTTCACAAGAAATAAACAACTGATACAAATATCTGAGAGATATAGGTCTATTGAGATAGTACCCGAGCAGTCTGTGGATATCCAAGGTATGCAGTATCCTTTCTTGCTCGCTTTTAAGTTCAGGAAAGAGAACAGGAAGATGGACAGTTTGACTTAAACTCAGATCCACTTTAGGAATAAAACAAGGATTAATTCTTAAAGAAACACTGTCCTTCTGGAAAATGAGCTGGGGGCTGACTCAACATAAAAGTATGCAACTTGGACACCCTTCTTACAGAGGTCAGAGCAATTAATAAAACTGTTTTCTATGTTAAGAAACTCAAGTCAGCCAGATTATTTATTTATTTATTTTATTTATTTCCAGTTTGATTACCGGGGAAGTCCACTGGGCCAGAACGTACCCATTTTCAGTGAAGGCCCGGGGAGAAAAGCTCCAAAAGCAAAGCAAATACAATCTAAGTTACATAGTGTAAAAGATAGTAATAAAATATATACATTTGGAATAACATTACATTGAATCCAGTTAGTAAAAAAAGCAAATACACGCAGTATACTTCAAAAAACATCATTCAGGAAGGTAGATACAATAGATTTAGTAGTTTCCTTCAAGTAGCAGGTTTGACTGTATGAAAAGAAGGTGTAAGGTTACATGCTATTTACAATATTTACATATGAGGTAGAGAGAGAAAGTACATAAACTGAGAGTAGAATATAGTTTGATCAAGCAGTGATCGAGAGAGAAAAAGAGAAGAAAAGAAGATAGTATTAGGGTAGAGTAAAGAGAAAGGATGTAGAGGGTTCAAGGGGAATTTATGTAGATTTATGTAGGATGTAAGCAGGTGCACTTATGTTTAGAGGATATCTGGTTCAAATAGCCCAAGTTTTAGTTTCTCTAACATAAAATTAAAATCGCAAGGAGGGGAAACGTGTTTGCTTGGGAGGACTCCTTTCAAGAACTTTTTGACATGCAACTGTCTTGAAAGAGGAGGATCCATGGGCAAACTTGCTGAAATAGCCGATAAATTAACCTTGACAGAGGAATCAGAAAGGCCATAGGATAGTAACTAACAAAGTACAGTTTTGTACCTACCATAAATGTAGATGTCCGACAGGTATGCATCTGCAGTCCTTACATATGGGTTGTCCTGCCTCAGGCAGCCCTTCGGTCGGCCGGATTCCAAAGTCTGGGTCCGGCGTCGGCTGATGTCGCCTTTTCCACGCCATAGCTGGTATAAAAGCGTCAGCCGACGCCATGTTCCTCAGTTTTTCTTGCCCCAGATGCCCTCTAAAGAAGGCTAAATTTTGGAGAAATGAATAAATTCCAATCATGCAAACCAATAAATAACAAATACACCATAAAAGATAACCCCAGCTAGCTAAAAGGAGGGATAGGTACCCAAAGAATACCACAGAGGGGTAGGAGGGAGGGAAAACCTGACTGCAGATGCATACCTATCGGACATCTACATTTATGGTAGGTACAAAACTGTACTATGTCCTTCAAGGAAGCATCTGCAGTCCTTACATATGGGTAGAATACCATAGCCAAGCTGGGGGTGGTAGGACCTAAGAAAAGGATGGTGTAGCTAACATGCCCTGCAGGACTGCAGTAGCAAAGCCTGCTCTGGGATCTGGAATATAAAGGCAGGTTGTAGTGCTTGGAAAATGTATGCACAGAGCTCCATGTAGCAGCTTCTAAAATGCCCTTTGTAGCCACCCCTCTTAAGAAGGCTGTGGAGGTGGCTGTTGCTCTGGTGGAATGAGGTCTGATGGTAGCTGACACAGCTTTTCCATGAAAAGAGTAACAGAATCGAATGCAATTTCCTATCCATTTTGAAACTGTTTGTTTGGAAATCGCTCTTCCTTGTACACCAGCAGCGTATGCTACAAACAGTTGGTCAGTTTTTCTGTAAGCCTTAGTTCTGTCCAAGTACTAACGCAACTATCTGTGAATGTCCAGGGTATACAGAAGTTTCTCTCCTTTATTTTGTGGATTTGGAAAGAAAGTAGGCAGGTGGATAGCTTGGTTCAGTGAGACCCTGGATACCATCTTTGGCATGAATGAGGGATTGGTTCTCAAAGAGACTCTGTCCTTATGGAAAATGAGAAATGGTTGTACTGCCATAAAGGCCTGCAACTCAGATACTCTTCTTGCTGAGGTTATGGCCAGAAGGAAGGCAGTCTTCCAAGGCAGGAATTGTAGTTCTGCAGATGCTGCTGGTTCAAATGGGGGTAGCGTTAATTTTTCCAACATGAAGTTAAGGTCCCATGTAAGCACTGGTGGTGTCCTTGGAAGGTTGATGTTTCTTATCCCTCTTAGAAACTGCCTTAGCAGAGGATGAGAAAATACAGGTGGATCAGTGTTGTACTCTGCTGAAATAGCTGAAGCATGGATTTTTATGGATGAGTAAGAAAGGCCATTATGGAGCAGTTCAGCCAAGTATTCAAGGATATGTGGGATGCTCATCACTGTCGGATCCTGACTCTGTGCGGTGCTCCAGGTTCGAAATCTTTTCCATTTTGCTGAATATGCCTTTCTTGTGGAAGGCCGCCGAGCTTCCATGATGATATCCTTTACCCTCTTGGATAGTTTATCCTGGTGAGGAGTCAAGGTATTTTCCAGGCTGTCAGTTGCAAGGTTTTCAGGCTGGAGTGCAGAGTTTTGTAGTTGTGCTGTGTCAGAAGAAGTGGCCATTGTGGTAG
Source organism: Protopterus annectens (assembly GCF_019279795.1). Lineage (NCBI taxonomy): Eukaryota > Metazoa > Chordata > Ceratodontiformes > Protopteridae > Protopterus > Protopterus annectens. Next base: position 1,806,794,982 of record NC_056743.1, on the reverse strand, counting down.
GGGCCACGGGATTGTGCATGCCATGCTCTTTAACAGTGGGTACCAGTGTTGTCTTGGCCAGTCTGGAGCTATCAGAATCACTTTTGGTTGTTCTGTCCTGATCTTCAGTAAGACCTTGTTCATTAACGGAGGAGGTGGGAATGCATATACTGTTAGAGCATTCCAGCTGAAGGACAGGGCGTCCACCTTCCATGCTTGGGGATGGTATGTCCTTGTGCAGAATTTCTTCAGGTGATGGTTGTGGGGGGAGGCAAAAAGATCTATGTCCGGCCTTCCCCAAGATTGTGTTATCTGAAGAAAAATGTCTGGATGCAACATCCATTCGTGTGGATCCATGGTGTTTCTGCTTAGGCTGTCCGCCAGTACATTTTCCTTTCCTGGTACGAACTGGGAATGCAGTTGTATATTGAGTTTTAGGGAAAGTTCCCAAAGATTCATTGCCAGCCTGCAAAGAGGGTAGGAATGCGTACCTCCTTGCTTGTTTATGTACCACATAACTGTGGTATTGTCTGTCTTTATCAGCAGGTGACCTTGATGCAGGAAATGTTTGAAGGCCTCGATTGAATGTATCACTGCCAGCATTTCCTTTTGGTTGATGTGCAGGCACAATTCCTTTTGAGTCCACTGTCCCTGAATACATCTGCCCTTCATGTGCGCTCCCCATCCATGGTCTGAGGCGTCCGTTGTAATGGTTTGGCTGATATGAGGCTTGCTGAAAGGTAGGCCCATGTTTGACTGACTTGCTTGTGCCCACCACAGAAATTCCTTTCGAAGGCATGGAATCAGGGGGATCAAAGCTTCTAGGCTGTGACTGTGTTGAGACCATAGACTCCTTAGGTACCATTGCAGTTTCCTCATATGCAACCTTGCTTGTGGAATCAACAGAATGCAAGATGCCATGAAACCCAGGGCCTGCAGGATTTTCCTTGCAGTCAGCTGGGTTTGTGTTGTCAGATTTTTGAAATAATCCGGTAGTTCTTGTTTTTCTTCTGTGAGAAAAGCCATCTGGGTGTTTGCATCCAGCTTTGCACCCAGAAAAATTATCCTTTGGGATGGAACAAGTCTTGATTTCTGAAAGTTGACTGTGTATCCCAAGGCCTGTAGTAGGCGGATGGCATAGCTCAAGTGTTTTAACAATGTTTGTTGGCTGTCCGCTTGTATAAGGCAGTCGTCCAGGTATGGGTATATTTGAATCCCCTGAAGTCTGCAATGTGCAATTACTGATGCCAGGCATTTTGTGAATACTCTGAGCACAGTAGATAAGCCAAAGGGCAATGCTGAGAATTGATAATGCTCCGAACCTGCAAGAAATCTGAGGTGTCTTCTGCAATTTTGTCCGATAGGGACATGCAGGTATGCCTCCTTGAGGTCTAGAGTTACCAGCCAGGACCCTTTGCCCAGCATGGGAAGGAGCTGCTGTAAGGTCAGCATTTTGAATTTTGGCACGATGAGATAAGTATTCAGTGCGGACAAGTCTAGAATAGGCCTCCATTGCTTTTCCTTTCTTGGAACAAAGAATAGTCTGGAATAAAATCCTTGGCCTTGCTCTGTGAAAGGAACTTTTTCTATTGCCTTCATTTGTAGTAGTTTGGAAATCTGCTTGAAAGCCTCTGCCCTTTGATTTGGTGGCAGGTTTGGCATGCCTTGTCTTCTTGGTAATGTATGAAAATAGAATCTGTATCCTTTGCCTATTATTTGCAGTATCCATTTGTCCTTTGTAATACTGTGCCAATTTTCTGAGAATAAAGATAGCTTTCTGCCCAAAGGTGCTTCCAATTGAGCCCTGGTTGGCGGAGTCAAAGTCAAGTCATTGAGTTTGTCCTTGTGCAGTAGATGTAGGTCCTGCACTACCTCTCTGGGTAGGAGGCTGCCATTGACGTCCTCTGTAGGAGCCTCGAGCTTGCCCTCTACCTCTGCCACGTCTGTTTTTCCCTCTCTGAAATCTGTCTGTGTCCGGAAAAGACCAATTCTTAGAAGGCCAATTTCTGCTGAATCTAGGTGATTGGACCTGGAGAAAATCTTTGACTGTTTGAACTGATTTAGCCTTTTCTTCAAATTTCTTTAAGACCTCTTGAGCCGTGGAACCAAATAACTTTTGTTTTTCCAGTGGTGCATCCAGAAGCTTTGCTTTAACATGATCCGGCAGTGTTTGTTCCTTCAGCCAAGCATGTCTACGTATAACTGCACCTGTCATTGCTGACCTACATGAAGCCTCCAATGCATCATAACCACACTGTAAGAAATGGTTGCTAACCTGTTGAGAGTTATGCACCAGATCCTGAAGGGCCTTAGGTCAAGGGGTTCAGGAGAGGATAGTTTTTTATGCAATTCATCTAACAGATACTCTTGATACTGTATCATATGGAATTGACAATTTAATGCTCTCATACAAAGAGTGGAAGAAGTATACACTTTTTTACCCCATCTCTCTAAAGCCCTGGATTCCTTTTCAGAAGGAAGTGGATTCTTGGCAGTGGTAGTTGTAACCCCTTTAGGGCCCTGGAAAATAGTTTCTGGGTCAGCAGAGTGGCCCTTGTAAAGATATAGATGTGAGTCCGGGACCCTGTAGTACCTGTCAGGTTTGACAGGGGCCGGAGGAAGGGAGTCAGGGGAAATATTAGACTCAGAGTACACATCTTCTATAACATTCAAAACAGGAGGGATAGCCAAAGGTCTATGCTGAGGTAAATGTAAAAAGGTCCTTAACCTCTTTCTGGAGTCAGAGAATTCCTGGCCTTGCCATTTGAAATGCTCTCTCATGGTGTGAAGGGTCTCCCCAAAGGAAAACTCTTCGGGTGGGGAGGCCGAGGGAATAGATTCCTCTGCATCAGAATTCTTGTAGGCCGGAAGGGCCTCCTCCTGGTAGTCCGAAAGGACAGAGTCATCTGAGGCCTCATCAGAAGACTGGGGATCTGTCTGCTCAACCTTGGGCCTTTTGCCTGGAGGAGGCTGAGAGCCCCTGTCTGGATGTGGCTGAGAGCCCCTGATTAAGGAAATAAGGTCCTCAGCCAAGGTTAAGATTTGTGAATTGGTAGTGGATCCCTGAGGAATAGCCTTGGGAGGGAGAGATTTAGGCTGTTTAGCAGCTTTAGCCAGTGTAAAGGCCTTAATGGACATGGATACGGGAGGCCTGGCTGCCCCACGTGCTGGGGTTGATTTATCAACAGAAATGGTGTTGGATATTTCCTGAGCATCAGTTTCAGACGGAAATTCTATGCCCAACTCAGGAATGGCCTCCGGTACCGAAGTTACTGGTTGTGCGGTGTCTTCGGTCTGAAGCGGTAGAGATTCGCCTTCAGAAGAGACCGAGACACTCGCGGTAGGCCTAGGCGTGGAGTCGGTCGAAACCGCGGACCGCGTGTGTCGGTCCTTATCCTTTCGTTTTTTGGGTAAATGTGCTGTCGGAAGCTCCGATGGCATGATATAACAAAAATTGTCCCCAAAAAATTCCTCTGCAAACTCTGCCCGATGCCTAAGAGTGCGTTTATTGAAGGAAGCACAGGCTGAACAGGCCGAGACGTCATGGTCTGGGCCTAGGCAGGGTAAGCAGTAAGAGTGGAAATCCTTATGAGGTATTTGTTTCCCACAAGAGAAACAATTATTAACTTTAAGCATTTGATCTGACATCGGCTGAGGCAAGAAAGAGTCCCCAACGGGGTACTTAGCTTTTTAGAAGTCTTCGGTAGCTGAAATCACAGGAGCTGGCCGACCGGCACCTGCGAACTGCTTCTGCTTCGGGCACCTCGCGGCAAGAAAGACTGAGGAACATGGCGTCGGCTGACGCTTTTATACCCCGAGCGCTATGACGTCGGGAAAAGGGAGACATCAGCCGACGCCGGACCCAGACTTTGGAATCCGGCCGACCGAAGGGCTGCCTGAGGCAGGACAACCCATATGTAAGGACTGCAGATGCATCCTTGAATGACATCTATTGTAAAACCAGATATCAACTAGCCTCGCATGGGTGCTGGTTATGTTTGCACAAACTAGAAAATATTTTCCATTAGCTAATATATAACTTTCTAGTAGCAGGCTTTCTTGCCTCCATTAATTCCTGATGCATGTCCTCAGCAAACAAGTGCCTAAAAGGAATTAAGGCCTTAACATCCAGGCAGTCACCTGAAAATGTTTGACATTGTAGTGTATTAATCATTCCTGTTCTTGTGCGAGTAAATCCAATCTGTGAAGAAGCTTGTGGTAATTGCCCCTGGCCATTCACAAATGAAGGGAGAAACACAGTTGCCTGGGTCAAAAAGGAGTCACCACAATGATCCGGGGCATTCCTTCTGAATCTTCACAAGTACCATGGATATTAGTGGAAAGGGTGGAAAAGCACACAGGAACATTCCTGTCCAAAGAAATGAAAAGGCATCCATCTTCCAGGCCTTCTTGCATACAGTTTTGGAAAAGAATATTGCCAGTTGACTGGTCAAAGAGGAGGTAAAAATGTCTGCCTAAGGAACTCCTCACAGATGAATCACATGCTGAAAGACCCCCCCCCCCATCTAGATTCCATATGTGAGGGTCTGCCCTAGTCCTGCTCAGCTTGTACACCACAACATTTTTCTCAGACAGAATGTAGGACACCTGCAGGGTAAGACTGTGCTGGAAGCTATATTACAATTTAACAAGGGCAGTCTGCAAAGGGGGGTAACAACCTTGTTCTCCCTTGCCTGCTGACGTACCACATGACTGTGGTACTGTCCGAAACCACTCTGAAGACGTCCCTAGGAACAAAGATAGTTCAGACAGCTTGTGCCTCCCAGGGCAAGCATCTAAGAGACATTTGCGCTTGCATCTGTCCCTGGTATCCCACACCCCTGCACTTTTATCCCTCCTGAAATTGCTCCCCATGCAAAGTCTGAAGCGTCTATGCTGACATACTACTTTGGAGCAAGGAAGGAAGAGGGGGAGACCTGGGTTAAGAACATCTGCTGTCTCCACCAAAAGATTTCTCTTCTGACATACCCCAGCACTGAGATTTGCTGATGATGGGACCAAAGATATTTCAAATACCACTTTATCTTTCTCGTGTGGAGCCTTGCCAGGGCTATCATGAGAATCATACATGCCACGAGACCCAACATTTTGAGCTATTCCTTTGCAGTGACCAAAGTCTGAGTGGAAAAACTTGTATCTCAATAAGGATCTATTTTTTTTAACCTATGGAAGGAAAGCTCTTTGAACTGAGCTGTCTAATTGGCATCCCATGAACACAATCCTGTGTAGTTGGGAGTGTGTCAGTATGGTCTGCAATGTAAAATGCTTGCAACTAGGATTGTGTTAGTGTGGTTTGCTTTCATTTATATAAATGTATGATTGATTATGTCTTAAGTGACGGTATAATAAAGATGTTTCTTGTTTAAAAAAAGGGGACAGGAACTGAATAATTTATGTAATGTTGCTAAAGTTATATGCTATATATATGTGAAGTATAATGTTTAATATTAATTTAATACAGTTTGATTAATTTTGTATAAATGTAAATTTGCCTATCTCACAAGTGATAATTCAATAAAGGTGTTTAACAAAGCAAAAGAAAGTTGGAAGGAGGAAGGGCTAGAAGAATCCTCCAGAAAACCATGCTGTATTGCCCTGGTAAAGCCAGCTCTTGCCCTGGAAAAAAAAAATCTAACTTGTAACACTTAGTGAAAGTATGGACAGAGGACAAATTAGCAGCCTTCAGGATGGAACTGGTATTCAACCCCTTGAATAGAGCTCTGGAGGAAAGCACAGCCATGGTAAAATGAGCCTTTACAGAGGCAGAAAGGCTTTTCCCATGAAAAAAAACACAAAAAGAAATGGGCTTTGAAATCCAAGAGGAAATGGTTTGCTTTGAAAGAGCCAAACCAAGAGATCTAGGATGAAAAAAAATAAAAAGTTGCTCAGACTTCTGAATGACCTTAGTCTTAGCTAAATACCTGAGCTGTAAATCCAAGGTGTGAAGAACCTTCTCACTGACAGACTGCAGAGAAGGGAAAAAGTATGCCAATGAACAGATTAATTGAGACAACTCAACCACCTCAGACATAAAAGAAGGATTAGTATGAATAGACACCCTGTTCTCATGAAAATCCAAAAAACGGAGGCACAGCCATTATGGCCTGAAGCTCAGACACCCTTCTAGCTCAAGTAAAGGCTAAAAAAAATTCAGTCTTCCAAGAGCAATGTAGCAAAGAATTCGAAGTTTCAGGCTCAAAAGGAGCCCAAGTTAATTTCTCAAGAACAAAATTAAGGTCCCAGAAGGAAGAATAGGCTTCCTGGGAGGCTTAATATGAAGGACACCTTTTAGAAATTGTTTGTCCTCAAACCTAGAGGCCAAAGGAGGCGTCAAAGGCAGACAAGAAGAAATAGCAAACAGGTAAGCTTTACCTGAAGAGCAGGCATGGAGCAATTCGCGACCAGAGGAACCTCCACAGAAAAGGAATCCTGGTTACGAGAGAGAAACCAGAAAGAAAATCTCTTCCATTTAGACAAATAAGATTTCCTGGTAGTGGACTTCCTGCCTGTCCCCCTGCAAAACCTGAAGCACATCCTCAAAAAAAAAAAAAGTGCATAAAATGGATCAAAACCTTCACCCACAGTGTCAGCTGAAGACTGGACAAGTGAGGATTGTATGAGAGACCCCTTTCTTGTGCAAGTCCACCCTATGAGGTAACTTGGCCAAAAAGGGGTTACCAACAAGATTTTGACAGAGTTCTGTTCTATCCTGAGTCGGACCCTCAGTATGATAGGAAGGGGAGTGAAGGCAAAAAGAAACATCCCCTTCCAACCCAAAAAGAGAGGGTGTCCACTTTCCATGCCAGAGGACTTCAGACTCTGGTGTAAAAGACAGGAAGTTGTCTGTTCACAGGGAAAACAAAAATATCTACTTGAGGAGCACCCCACGGGTGGACAATGCTTAGAAACAGGTCTCTGTAAAGCACCCAACAGTGAGTCTGTGCTATGGACCTTCTCAAAGACAGTCTTCCACTATGTTCTGTTCTGAAGGAATATACACAGTCTGAAGAGTCATCTAAAACTGGACAGCCAGATCCCACACCTGTTGTACTGTCTGTAAAGATCTTAACAGGCCCTGTAAGAAATGGAGAATGGAGGCCTGAAGAGCAAGGAGGAGTGCTCTCATCTCCTTGATATTGATGTGGTCTGCCCTTTGACAAACTAACCAAAGGCCAAAAGAAAATCCCTCTCCCCACATCCGAGACATCCGAAAAAGTTTGACAGGGGAGTGGGTGCTAAAAAGAAAGCCCTGGGTAGAGAGACAACTGATGACTCCATCAGTGAAACTCTAGCTTGAGGCATAGAAGAAGAGGAACTAAAGTCCAAAGGATGAGAATGTTGACGGCAGGCTGACTTTAGGAACCAATGAAGATTTCTCATACGAAGTCTGGCTAGAAGCATAGAGACAGTGGATGCCATGTAACCCAGCACCCTTAGATACTCTCTGGCCAAAACCAACAGCAGTGGGAGAAGAGACTGAAAATAAACAAATAGAGCCTTTGGAGGTGGCAGGGATGCCAGCACAGGGATGGTCTGGAGCCTGCAACTGAAAAAAAAACATGATCTTGAGAAGGAGTTGGGAAGAAATTCTGGAAATGTACTGTAAACCCTAGGCTTTTGCAAGAGGCAAATAGCATATCGAAGGTGCTGAAGCATGGTCCCTGGAAAGGAAGCCTGAATGAGAAGGTCGTTCAAGTAGTGAAACATTTTAATCCCCTTCATCCTGCAGAAGGCAATCACAGGAGCGAGGCATTTGGCGAAGACCCTTGAGGCAGAAGAGATGCCAAAGGGCAAAGCAGAGAACTGAAAAACAAAAGAAGAAACAAAAAAGCAAGAACGTCCTGAAATAAGGATGACTAGGGATGTGAAGATAGGTATCCTTGAGATTCAGACAGACTAGGAAAGCCTTAGAAAGAAGAGGAAAAGTACAGTTTTGTACCTACCATAAATGTAGATGTTCGAGGATTCCATTGCTGCAGTCCTGACTATTGGGTATAGTCCTTCTTGCCCCAGATGTCAGAAGACCCAAAAGACAAGTCCCAAAAACCTGCACCAAAAACATGTACAATATATACAACAATATATATACAAAAATATAAGCATGTAAACTCACCTACACAACCACCCCTAAACACAGAGGGAAGGAAACATCTACATTTATGGTAGGTACAAAACTGTACTATGTTCCATTGCTGCAGTCCGAATCCCAAAGCAGAGGAAAGGAAGTAGGAGCTGATAACATGCCTTGCAAAACAGCAGTGGCAAACCCAGCCCTAGACTTAGAGTAGATAGGAAGATGATAATGCTTAGAGAAAGTATGCACTGAACTCCAAGTAGCTGCTTCCAAAATATCCTTAGTTGCCACCCCCCTTAGAAATGCTGTTGAAGTGGCAGTAGCCCTAGTGGAATGAGGCCTAATCCCAGCTGGAATCTCCTTGCCATGATGGGAATAACAAAATGCAATGCAAAAGCCAATCCACCGAAATAGTTTGTTTTGACACAGGCTTGCCCTGTGAACTCAAGGCAAAAGAAACAAACAACTGCTGAGACTGCCTAAAATCCTTAGTCCTGCTTAAATAATATCTCAATTGTCTGTGTACATCTAAAGTGTGCAAAATCTTTTCCCCTTTATTTTGGGGATCTGCATAAAAAGTAGGCAAATGAATAGTTTGGTTTAAAGCCACACTAGAAACCACCTTAGGCATAAAGGAAGGATTAGTATGATACCTATCCTTATGGAAAATCAAAAGGCTCTACTGCCATAAGGGCCTGTAACTCAGACACCCTTCTTGCAGAAGTAATGGCCAACAGAAAAGCAGTCTTCCATGACAAGTATTTCAACTCAGCAGTAGTAGAGTAAGTTTTTCCAACACAAAATTGAGATCCCAAGCAGGAGTAGGAGCTCGGGTCTTATATTCTTTGCCCCTCTAAGAAACTGCTTGAACAAAGGATGCGAAAACAAAGGTGGGTCACAATCATAATGAGCTGAAATTGCTGCAGCATGAATCTTAATGGAAGAGAAGGACAAACCTTTGTCCAATAACTCAGTAAGATATTGAAGAGCCACACTCAAATTAGGCTCAGAAATCTCCAAATTCTTTGCTGAACTCCAAAATAAAAATCTCTTCCATTTGTCTGACACCTTCCTTGTACTAGGTCTTCTAGCTTCCATAATCACATTTAAAACTTGCTGAGGAAGTTGAGACCTGCTGTGCTTCAAGAGAGAATATGCCAGGCTGTTAGATGAAGAGAGTGAAGCTTGACATTGAGCAGATGACCATCCTGCTGAGATAACAGATGAGGAATCAGAGGTAAAGGCCATGGAGGCTTCCTTACCAGACTCGTAGTGGATACCAGTGTTGCCGAGGCCAATCTGGAGCTATCAAAATCATCCTTGGCCTGTCTTGTCTGACCTTTAATAATACCTTTGGAAGAAGAGGCAGAGGTGGAAAGGCATAGACATGAAGGTTTTTCCAACTGAAAGACAGAGCATCCACTTTCCAAGCTGTGTGATGAAACCCCTTTGTGCAATACTTTGGCAGCTGGTGGTTCAGTGGAAACAGATCTATGTCTGGAGTTCCCCATGACACTGTCAATTTCTGAAATACATGAAGATCCAGTTTCCACTCTGGGGATCCATGATTTGTCTGCTTAACACATCTGCTAGGGAGTTCTGTGCTCCTGGCAGAAACCTTGCCTGAAGAGTTAGTTGCAGGCTCCATAAAATCATTGCTTGCCTGCATAGAGGATAAGAATGTGTTCCTTGCCTGTTGATGTACCACATGACAGTTGTGTTGTCTGTTAGAATCAACACCTGCCCTGGAAGAAGTAACTCCTTGAAAGCCATCAATGCAAACTGGACTGCTAACATCTCCTTCATGTTGATATGTAGATGCTGTAGTCTGGCAGGCCACTTGTCTTGTATCCACTTTCCATTTAGATGAGCTCCCAAGCAGTGTCCGAGGCATCTGTCGTTAAAATCTTGTTTAGGTGACATTCCTGAGCCCACCACAAGAATTCCTTTTGAAGGCAAGGTATTATTTGAATGACAGTGTCCAAATCCTGGCAGTGCTGTGTCCATACATTTTGAGATACCATTGCAGCTTCCTCATATGCAGTTTGGCATTGGAAAGCACCAGAATACAAGATGCCATGAACCCTAATGCTGAAAGGACTGTCCTTGCAGTCAGCAGGACTGATGAGATAGTTGATGGAAGTAAAGTGACAGACTCTTTTGTTTGTCCGGGGTTAAAAGGCCTGGGCTGCTGTATTCAGTCTCACACCCAGAAAGCACATGTCTTGAGAGGGTACTAGACTGGACTTTATTTCGTTCACAGAATACCCCAGGCATCTTAGCACTGCTATGACATATTCCAGATGCTGTAGAAGGTCTTCCTTTTCTTGAGCCAGAATCAGGCAGTCGTCCAAGTAAGGATAGATTTGAATGCCTTGAAGCCTGAAGTAAGCTATCACTGGAGCCAGAACCTTTGTGAATACTCTAGATAAGCCAAAGGGCAATGCAGAGAACTGATAATGAAAATCTCCAGTTCAAACCGAGATACTTTTTTCTGCCTAGCCTTATAGGCACATGAAGGTAAGCTTCCTTGAGATCTAAAGTTACCATCCAGTGATCTTTGCCCAGCAGAGGTAACAGTTGTTGCAACATCTTGAACTTGGGAATGTCCAGATAAGTGTTGAGGATAGATAAATCCAAAATTGGTCTCCATTGGTACTAGGAACATCTGATACAGGGACTGGCTGAATGGCCCCTATCTGGAGTAACTGAGAAACTTGCTTGTGGGCCTCTTTTCTTTGTGGAGGAGGAACATCTGGCATGCCTTTGAAAGGGGCATTGTGTGGAAATAAAATCTGTAACGGTGATGAATGATCTCCAGCACCCATCTGTCTTGAGTGATTATATCCCAATTTTCTTTGAAAAGAGACAGTCTTCCCCCCAAAGGAGCTGCCAGACGAATAGCCACTGGCAGCTGAAAAGGCAGGTCATTGGGTCTGCCCTCACCAGAAGTCTGAGCAGGTGAACTCTCTGATCTAGGCCTAAAGAACCTTGAGCCCTGCCCCTACCACGCCTAGACCTACCCCTAGACTGGGAACCATAAGCAGGATATGTCCACCCCTTAGCAGGCCAATTTCTACTAAACGAGGCTGCACCTGCAAAAATCTTTAACAGTCTGCATAGACTTAGCTTTGTCCTCCATTTTCTTTAAAACTGCGTCCAAACAACACATCAGACTGTAAAGGAGCATCCAAAATCCTGGTCTTAACATGCTCAGCTAAATTCTGATCCTTCAACCAGGCATGAGAACAGAACTAGTAGCAGCCACCCTCGAGGAGGCCTGAACAGCATCAAAACCACACTGCAAAGAATGCTTACCCACTTGTTCAGACACATGAACCAAATCCAGCAATTCTTTACACTCAATACCTTAAAGCATCCACCTTAGATTTCAATTGTGAAAGGAGATAATTCTGATATTTTCATGGCTAGAGTGGAAGAAGTATATACTTTCTTACCCACCTATCCAAAGCCCTTGCCTCTTTATCAGAGGGTACAGGATTTTAAACCACAGAAGCTTTAACACCTTTAGGCCCCTGAGAAATAAACAAATATACCTATCAGGCTTAACAGGAGCAGGAGGCAAGGAGTCAGGGTTCACTCCACCACATTCAACACAGGAGGAATAGCTAAGGGCCTATAAACAAGAATTCCCTAAGCCTTTTCCTGGAATCAGAGTAATCCTGGCCTTCCCATTTAAAGTGCTCCCTCATGGAGTGAAGAGTCTCTGAAAATGAAAAATCCTCAGGAGGAGAAGCTGTAGGAGTGGAATCATCCACATCAGAATCAGAATAAGTAGGAAACTCTTGTAAGTCTTCCACAGAAGACTCTGAAGCCTGTGAACACTGTTCAAAACTATCAAACTCCTGTTCCACCCTAGGCCTCTTATCAGGCGGGGCATAGAACCTCTAATCAGAGTAATCAAATCTTCTGCCATTTTAAGCATAAGTTTCAATGCTAGGAGAAGCCCCACAGAAGCTGAACTTGGCCTACCCCTAAAAGAAGCTTTGGCAACAGAAGGAGAGGGCCGAACTCCCTTGGGAAGACAGGGAAGAACAGTTACCTGAGAAGCCCCTCAGCCTGGCCTACCTCCTGACAGGGCACATCCTGTGCCAGTAAAGTATCTGCCTGAGACTGCATAGAGACTACTGTTTTGTCCTTTAAGCTTCTTGGATGGGAAGCCGCCGATCACATCGGCGGCATATTATAATTTAACGCTTCCCAAACACTAACCTAGCACAATCTAGCCTCCTCTTAATATAGCACAAGAGCGGCAACCAACAACGTCGTGCTCAGGCCCTAAACAAGGTATACACAATGTATGATAATCCCTATGCGGTATCTGCTTCCCACAAGAAATACAGTTATTCACTTTTTCTGACATCCGTTAAATACTGAGGCAAGAAAACCAAAATGTTAACTCTGTTTCGTCTGAAACTCCGTTTGGAAAATCTCAGAACGCAAAATTGCTTCTGCATCGGACTGAAAAGACTGAGGCCGGTCATGCGCGTGTACCCCTGGGCGGTACTGGCGTCAGTCGGCCGCCATGCCCATGACCAGGCTTATACTCTGGGTATTTATGGACTGGGGGGGGGACTACTACCAATAGTCAGGACTGCAGCAATGGAAGACGAAGAACATCAGGGTCTAGAGAGAACATTCAAAAGGAAGGAACCTCCAGAAAGGTGTTGAGCTGGGAAAGATCTAGGCTGGGTCTCCAGGTGCCTTCTTTCCTGGGGACCAAAAACATCCTGGAATAAAATCCTTTCCCGCTTTGAGGAGCAGAAACTGCATGGATAGTGCCTTTAGACAAAAGTACATCTGGAAAAAAGGGTAGCTGTTAAAGAATGTCTAGAAAAAGAGGAAGACATTTCCATACCATGAAACACCCCTGACGAATGATGGAAAGAAAGTACAGTTGTGTACACTTACCATAAATGTAGATGTTTGAGTGTATTTACTGTTGCAGTCATTACATTTCGGTAATCCTGCTGGCAGATTGCCCTCAGTCGGCCTGAATTCCAAAGTCTTGGGTCCTGCGTCGGCTGCCGTCTCCCCTTTCCTGACGTCAGGTCATCAGGGGTATAAAAGAAGCAGCCAATGCCATTTTCTTTAGTTTTTCTTGCCCCAGATGTCAGGTGCCCCCTAAAAGGGTAGCCAAAATTTATATCTAAATATAAAATTACATGCAGCAATATACACTTTATCTTCATCCACAAGCAAATACACCACATAGGTTGTATAAATCAGAGAAGGAAAGATAGGTTCCATCAGAAGAAAAGGGGGGGTGCCGGGTGGGTAACCTGGACTGCAACAGTGAATACACTCGAACATCTACATTTATGGTAAGTGTACACAACTGTACTATGTTCTTTGTGTTTCAATGTTGCAGTCATTACATTTGGGTAGATTCCCAAAGCTATGGTTAGGAGGTTGGAGCTAAACAGCATTAGGAGCGGCTATGAGACCCTGCAGAACTGCAGTGGCAAAGCCTGCCCTGGATTTAGAGTAGAGTGGCAGATGATAATGCTTTGTAAAGGTGTGCAATGAACTCCAAGTAGCTGCCTCTAAAATGTCCTTGGTTGGTACTCCCCTGAGAAAGGCTGCTGAAGTGGCTGCAGCTCTCGTGGAATGTGGCCTAATGCCCTTAGGCACTGGCTTGCCATGGTATAAGTAGTAGAAACGACTGCAGTGGCCTATCCACTTTGAAATAGTCGGATTTGAGATAGCCTTTCCTTGTGATCCTGCAGCGTATGCCACTAGTAATTGCTTTGTCTTTCGGAAAACTTTGGTTCTGTCCAAGTAGAAGCTAAGCTGTCTGTGTACGTCCAAAGAATGCAGAATCCTTTCCCCCTTGTTCTGTGGATTTGGATAAAAAGTTGGCAGATGAATGGTTTGGTTAAGAGCCACACTGGACACCACTTTAGGCATAAATGTTGGGTTTGTCCTGAGGTAGACCCTGTCCGGATAAAAAATGATAAAAGGTTCCACAGCCATGAGTGCCTGTAGCTCTGAAACTCGTCTTGCAGAAGTTATTGCTAGGAGCAGAGCTGTTTTCCAAGATAAAAACTTTATATCAGCAGTAGCAGCTGGCTCAATAGGAGGCAGGGAGAGTTTTTCCAAGACATAGTTGAGGTCCCATGCGGGCACTGGTGATCTCCTTGGAGGCCTTACATTTTTGGCTCCTCTGAGGTACTGTTTTAATAAGGGATGAGAAAAGATTGGTGGCTCTGCATTGTAATGAGCCGAAATGGCAGAGGCATGAATTTTAATAAGATGAGAAAGATAGGCCTTTGTCCAGCATCTCAGTTAAGTATTGTAAAATCTGAGGAATATTTGGCACAACTGTATCTGTTCCTTGTGCCTGGGTTCCAAGCACAGAATCTCATTTTCCAGCATAAGATTTTCTAGTACTAGGCCTTCTGGCTTCCAAAAGGACATCCATCACAGCTTTGCTGAGAGGTGTGTTTTGTATGACTACATTATCCGCCATGCTGCCAGGTTTAAAGTCCTGAGCTGGCTGTGCAGGATCTGATTGTTTTGCTGGGACAGTAGATGCAGTACTTGAGGTAAGGTCCAAGCTGGGCATTGAGATAAGCTCCTTAATATTGGGTACCAGTGCTGGTGGGGCCAGTCTGGTGCAATCAGTATCATCTTTGGCTTCTCCTGTCTGACCTTTAGGAGTACCTTGGGAAGGAGAGGCAGAGGGGGAAAGGCATATACTGACAGGTTTTTCCAGCTGAAGGATAGGGCGTCCACTTTCTATGCTTGTCTGTGATATATCCTTGTGCAGAATCTCTTTAGTTGGTAGTTGTGAGGGGAGGCAAATAGATCTATGTCTGGGCATCCCCATTTCCTTGTTATCATGCTGAAGACTTGTGGATCCAACTGCCACTCATGGGGATCCATGAGGTTTCTGCTTAGTTCATCTGTCAGAGTATTTTTCCTTCCTGGCAGGAATTGTGCCTGCAGATGTACTTGGTAAGTCAATGCTATATCCCACAAAGTCATGGCTAGTCTGCAAAGGGGTAAGAATGTGTGCCCCCTGCTTGTTTATATATCACATGACAGTGGTGTTGTCTGTCTTTATCAGTAGTTGTCCTGGATGAAGTAGGTCCTTGGAGGCTGTCAGGGCATTTTGAACACCTAGCATCTCTTTTTGATTGATATGCAGATGCATTTGGTTCGAGGTCTATGTTCCCTGAATGCATCTTCCTGCCATGTGGACCCCCCAGGCATAATCTGATGCATCCGTTGTTAGTGTCTGCCTGGCTGGGGGTAATGTGAATGGCTGTCCTTTGTTTTGGAGACAAGCCTTTGCCCACCATTGAAACTCCTGTTGCAGGCAGGGAATGAGAGTAATCATAGTTTCCAGGCTGTGGCAATGTTGAGTCCAAACACTTTTTAGGTACCATTAAAGTTTCCTCATATGCAGTCTTGCATATGGAATTAGTAGGATGCAGGATGCCATGAAGCCCAAAGCCTGCAGATTTTTTCTTACAGATAACTGGGCCTTTGTTGCTAACATTTTGAAATAGGCAGTCAGTTGCCTTTGTTTGTCTGGCGTGAGTTAAGCCATCTGGGCAGTTGTATTTAGTTTGCACTCAGGAATATTATCTCTTGAGAGGGTACTAGTTTTGATTTCTTTTCACTGACTGTGTACCCTAGGCATGTTAGAAGTTTTTTCACAAACTCCAGATGCTGTAGAAGGATGTCCTTGTTCTCTGCTTGAATTAGACAGTTGTCCAAGTAAGGATATATTTGTATTCCTCTTTGTCTGCAGAATGCAATTACTGGTGCCAGGCACTTTGTAAAGACCCTGGGCGCAGTAGATAAGCCAAAGGGCAGTGCAGACAATTGGTAATGCATTGAGCCAGCCTTGAATCTGAGGTATATCTTCTGCATATTTGTCTGATTGGGACATGCAGGTATGCCTCTTTTAGGTCTAAAGTTACAAGCCAAGCACTCTTGCCCAGCATGGGCAGAAGCTGCTGCAAAGTCAACATTTTGAATTTTGGTATATCCAGGAATGTATTCAGAATCAATAGGTCCAGTATTGGCCTCCAGGCCTTGTCCTTTCTGGGTACCAAGAACAGTCGAGTAAAATCCTTGTCCTCACTCTTGCTCTGGCACTTGTTGAATGGCCCTTATGTCCATGAGGGATGAGACTTGTTTTTGTGCCTCTGTCCATTGATTTTCTGGCAGATCTGGCCAGCCATTTGCCTTTGGCAGGGTATGGAAATGGAACTTGTAGCCTTGTGACACGATATTTAGAACCCACTTGTCCTGGGTTATAATGTGCCAATTTTGAGAAAAAAGTGCTAATTTTCCCCTAAGGGTGCTGCCAGAAAATAAGTGCTTGGTGCAGGCAGGGGGAAGTCATTGGGACTGTTTCCTGTAAGGCTGTGATTTGTCTTCTCCACTTTTGGAGGTAGAAGCACCCCATTGCTTTAACCTGTATGAACCTTGCACCTGGGATCTGCCTCTAGGGCGTCTGGGTCTGCCCCTTTGAGGTCTGTCTGACACAGGAAAGGACCAATTCTTTGTTGGCCAATGTCTACTAAACCTAGGTGGCTGTACTTGTAAGAAATCTTTGACCGTTTGCATAGATTTAGCCTTGTCCTCTATTTTCTTTAACACCTCTTCTGCCTTAACACCAAACAAAGTATCATTCTGTTAAGGTGCATCTAATAATTTAACGTTAACATGATCAGGCAGATTTTGTTCCTTTAACCAAGCATGCCTTCTAATTACAGAACCAGTAACTGCGGCCCTGCAGGCCTCTAAAGAATCAAAACCACATTGCAAAGTATGCTTTCCAACTTGTTCAGCTGCATGCAATATATCCTGCATTTCTTTGTTTTCTGCACATTCAGAGTTTAACAACATTTTTTGTTTAAGCAATGCCATGACATGTTGCTGATATTTGAGCATATGAAACTGACAGTTTAAGGCCCTTATAGCAAAGGTAGCAGATGTGTAAACCTTTTTTCCCCATCTATCCAGTGCCCTAGAATCCCTGTCAGAAGAGGTAGGGTTTTTTGCAGCGGAAGCTTTAACTCCCTTGGAACCCTGAGAAATAGTTTCTGGGTCTGCAGCAGTGTTTTTAAAAAGGAATTTATGTGAGTCAGAAACCCTGTAATATCTGTCAGGCTTAACAGGAGCTGGAGGTAAGGAGTCAGGGGTAAGGCTAGACTCTGAAAACACATCATCTACAATGTCTAACACAGGAGGGATGGCTAGTGGCTTGTGCTGAGGTAGTAAAAGGAAATCCCTGAGCCTCTTTTTAGATTCTGAAAAATCGTGGCTCTCTCAGTGGAAATGCTCCCTCATGGTATGTAAAGCGTCCTCAGGAAGAGAAGTTGAAGGTATGGATTCTTCAGCATCAGAATCCTCATAGGGGGGAAAAGAATATTCCTGATCAGAAGAAATGGAAACCTGATCTGAGGATTCATAGTCAGTCTCTTGCCTAGGCCTCTTATCAGGACGGGGATGGGAACTCCTGATCAAGGTAATCAAGTCTTCGGCCATTTTGAGCATCTGTTTTTTGGGCATGGAGGCCTGTCCACATGGCTCTTGAGTTTGTTTCTTTGCCTTTGAAGGTGCTTTAGTCTTTGCCTTTGAAGTCGGTTTAATGTATAGATGTTTGGGTCTGAATACACCCTCAGAAGCCGGTGCCTGCTCAGCGGCTCCGGACCCATCTGAAGGATTAGCATCTGAGGCTCCAATACTTTGAGTTTCCAGCGGCATGGCCGACTCCACGTGGGAGTCGGTAGCGGCCTGCGACTCTAAAGTAGCGGTCGTCAGGGGCTGCGAAAGCACCTCAATGAGAACCAGCGAACCAGTCAATGGCTTAGGAGAAGCTTCGTCATTGGTTTTGGGCCTCGGCTGTCTTTCTTTTTCTTTGCATTTTTTGTGAACTCCGGTAGCTGGATGGCCTTCCGACGACATTTCTGGATAATTAAACCTGCGTCCAAAGTAGTTTAAAGCAAAATCATACCGACACTTAATAGTGTGTTGGTTAAATCTAGCACAAAACCGACAACCCAGAAAGTTATGATCAGGGCCAAGGCAAGGAATACAGTAAAATGAAAGTCCTTATGAGGTATTTGCTTCCCACAAGAAATACAATCATTAACTTTTTCTGACATTGGTTCTGGAGCAAGAAAAAAGTTTCCCCAACGGGGTACTTAGCTTTATAGAAGACTTCGGATCTGAAATTCGAACTTGAAAATCTCAGGAGTCAGCCGACCGGCACTTGTGAACTGCTTCTGCTTTGGGCACCGTGCGGCAAGAAAGACTAAAGAAAATGGTGTCGGCTGCTTCTTTTATACCCCTGATGACCTGACAGCAGCCGACGCAGGACCCAAGACTTTGGAATTCAGGCCGACTGAGGGCAACCTGCCAGCAGGATTACCCAAATGTAATGACTGCAACAGTGAAACACGAAGAACATCCCAAGAATCCTGAGTAATCCTTAACCAACTGTGAAAAGACAGGGAAGGATGAAGAAATAAAGGTACCTGACTTAGGAGGGAAGGAAGAAAGTAGTCAGACAGAACTTGTCTTGTCTGGAAAAGGAGGCCTGCGAGTAGTAGGACTCTAAGTAGACTTAGCAGGAGGCCAAAGACTCTTCAACAGAGTCTAAATCCTCATCAGAAGAGTTCTAATCCCTAGGCCCTTAAGAGAGGGTCTATGTTAAATGTCCGAACATCCAAAATGTCGAACATTACATGGTTGAAACCAAATGTTCGACATCTGGATGTTCGAACATAAAGAAAAAAAAGAAAACACAGATAAAAACACTAACAGTGGTGCCAGGGGGGCAAGCCCCCCCCACACCCCTACCACTTAAATATACCAACTCTGAGACTGCACTTCAGTACAGAAAAGGGAAATTCTCCCTATCTGCACTGTACGGTGCTGTTGAAAGCATCTTCGAGCACTCAAAATTTCGAACATTTGGTCTTGATAATATAACGTTCGAAATTTTGAGCATTCAAAGATTTGACAGGTACCCTTAAAAGGAGTAGGGGACCAAGGAGGCAGGAACAGAGAGTCCCTGAGGGGGCTTCAACGCCATGAGAGCATTAAACAACCAATGTGTAAAATCCTACCATTCACGCTGAAGATCCACAGGAGCAGGGGGATTCTATTTCTTCGGTAAAGGGAAGTCGGCCCTAAACATTTCAGGAGGTTCGGACCCCTGCCGACAATCAACATAGTGGGAATCTCCTCCCTAACAAGAATTTGCAGAACACCCCTCGGTCCCTCGGATATTATCAGTTGGGGTTCCCCCTGAACATCCAAGATGAACGTCTGCAGATCTTCAGAGGACATCTTAGAAGCCAGATCTATGCAGACCTCCGAAGCAGACATGGCAGAGGAATCTGATAAAATAACCAGGTTATCCTCAGGGCTTTCACCAGCCTCAAGAGTCATCTAGGTGAGGTGGTACAGCAGTTCAATCAGATTTAACTTTTTTGGTCGTCTTCTTAGCAGAAGGCTAATCCTCGGCCTGGGACAATTGTGCCAGTGTACCCTGCGCCAACAACTTAAGACCTTGGTTCTCCAGGCAGACAGATTAGAAGGAGACACGTCTATGAAAAATTTTAGGGACAAACTCCTGACAAACAGGACATGATGTATGGCCGTGGGAATCACCTAAGCAAAACAAACACTGCTCTCGTGTCAGTCCTTATGGCGAATCTGCCTCCCACATTGGCATTTCCCCTTTCTGGAAATCCTATAACCTTACCAGAAAAAAAAAAAAAAAAACAACCCCAAAGGGGCACTTAAATGAACTTGGTAAAGTACAGTTGTGTACACTTACCATAAATGTAGATGTTAGAGTGTATTCACTGCTGCAGTCATTACATTTGGGTAATCTGCTGGCAAGTTGCCCTCAGTCGGCCTGATTAACACAGTCTTGGGTCCTGCGTCAGTTGTTGTCCCTTTTTCCATGACGTTAGGCCGTCAGGGGTATAAAACATGCAGCCGACGCCATAACATCAGCTTTTCTTGCCCCAGATGTCAGGTGCCCCCCCCCCCCAATGGGGAGCAAAATAAAATTAAAAACACAAAAACATACATCCAATCAAAAGCAAATACACCAAAAAGGATTTTAAGCATAGTAAAAGAAAGTAGAGGTGTAGTAAAAGAGAAAAACGGGGCTGGAGGGAGGGTAACCAGGTCTGCAACAGTGAATACACTCGAACATCTACATTTATGGTAAGTGTACACAACTGTACTATGTTCTTCGTGTTTTACTGCTGCAGTCATTACATTTGGGTAGATTCCCAAAGCTATGGTTGGGAGGATGGATTTATACAGCATTAGGACCAGCTATAAGGCCCTGCAAAACAGAAGTGGTAAAACCAGCACTAGATTTAGAGAAAATTGGTAAGTGATAATGCTTGGTGAAGGTGTGAAGTGAACTCCAGGTAGCAGCTTCTAGAATATCCCTGGTAGGAACACCTCTGAGAAAGGCTGCAGAAGTAGATGCAGCCCTGGTGGAATGAGATCTGATCCCCTGGGGGATAGATTTTCCATGGTGCTTATAGTAGAAATGAATCTGATGGCTTATCCATTTAGAAATAGTTTGTTTTGAAATAGCCTTTCCCCCTCTGCCCCTGCAGCAAATGCCACCAGCAGCAGTTCAGATTTTCTTCGAGATTTAGTCCTGTCCAAGTAGAATATAAGTTGTCTGTGCACATCCAATGAATGCAGAATCCGCTCCCCCTTGTTTTGTGGATTGGGAAAGAAAGTTGGCAAATGAATGGACTGATTAAGAGCCACACTGGACACCACCTTGGGCATGAAGTATGGATTGGTCCTGAGTGACACCCTGTCCGCATGAAAGATGATGAAAGGCTCCACTGCCATAAGGGCCTGTAATTCAGATATACTTCTAGCTGAAGTGATTGCTAAAAGGAAGGCTGTTTTCCAAGAAATAAATTTTAAGTCTGCAGTAGCAGCTAGCTCGAAAGGAGGTAGTGAGTTTTTCCAATACAAAGTTAAGGTCCCAGGCCGGGGTTGGTGCCCTCCCTGGGTGGTCTCAAGTTTTTGGCCCCTCTGAGGTACTGTTTGAGCAGAGGATGGGATAAAAGGTGGGAGGTTCTGTGTTGTAATGAGCTGAAATGGCTGAGGCGTGGATTTTAATGGGAGAAAAAGACAGGCCCTTGTGAAGCATCTCAGTTAAGTATTGCAAAATGTGAGGTAAATTGGGCGCTGCTGTGCTCATCCCTTGAGATTGATTCCAGGCACAGAATCTTTTCCATTTGTCAGCATAAGATTTTCTAGTACTACGTCTTTGCGCCTCCAAGATGACATCCATCACAGGTTTGCTGAGGGATGCTAAGGGTGAATTTAAGTGATTAGCCAAGCTGCAAGTTCCAGTGTTGGGAGCCGAGGGTGCAGAATTTGGTTCTCCTGCTGAGACAGTAAGGAAGGTGTCTGGCAGGTGCCATGGAGAAATTTGTGATGCACTGCGCAGGAGTTGGTACCAATGTTGGTGTGGCCATTCTGGAGCAATCCAAATCATTTTTGGTTTGTCTTGTTTGACTTTTAGCAGAACTTTGGAGAGCAGAGGCAGAGGGGGAAAGGCATAGACTGAGGTTTTTCCAGCTGAAGGACAGAGCATCCACTTTCCAAACTTTTTTGAGAGGAGTTCTTGTGCAAAATTTGTCCAACTGGTAGTTCTGGGGGGAGGCAAATAAATCTATGTCTGCGCTCCCCCATTTGCTTGTCAACATGCTGAAAATCCGTGGTCCCAGTTTCCATTCGTGTGGGTACATGAGATTTCTGCTTAGTTCGTCTGCCAGAATATTCAGCTTTCCTGGCAGGAATTGAGCTTGTAGTTGCACTTGGTAGCTCAAGGCCGTGTTCCACAATGCCATGGCTAGTCTGCAGAGGGTTAGGAATGTGTACCCCCCCTTCTTGTGTACCACATAACCGTGGTGTTGTCAGTCTTTACCAGTAGTTGTCCTGGATGAATGTCAGAGCATTCTGTACAGCTAACATTTCTTTTTGATTGATATGTAAGTGCAATTGTTTTGGGCTCCATTTGCCTTGAATGCACTTCCCTGCCAGATGAGCCCCCCATGCATAGTCTGATGCATCTGTAGTTAGGGTTTGGGCAGCAGTGGGTAGTGTAAATGGCATTTCCTTGTTTTGGTGGCAGGCCTCTGCCCACCATAGGAACTCTAGGTGAAGGCAAGGTATGATAGGAATCATTGTTTCCAGGCTGTGACAATGCTGACTCCATAAACTTTTTAAGTACCACTGAAGTTTCCTCATATGCAGTCTTGCATATGGAATTAGAATAATGCAGGAGGCCATGAACCCCAAGGCTTGCAGCATTTGTCTTGCAGATAGCAGGGTTTTTGTGGTCACCTTTTTGAAGTAAGTTACAGAATGAATTTGCTTTTCTGGCATGAGGAAAGACATCTGGGCAGTTGTATTCAAGCTTGCATCCAGGAATGTGATTTCTATTCATTTATGATGTACCCTAGACAAGTTACAACCCTTTTTACAAACGCCAGATGTTTTATAAGTATGGCCTGGTTTTCTGCCTGAATTAGACAATTGTCCAGGTATGGATATATCTGAATATTTCTTTGCCTGCAAAATGCAATTACTGGAGCCAGGCATTTTGTGAATACCCTGGGCCCAGTAGACAAGCCACAGGGCAGTGTAGAGAACTGATAGTGCAAGTAGCCTGCTTTGAAGCGCAGTTATCTTCTGCAAGATTCCCTGAATGGGATATGCAGGTAAGCTTCTTTCATATCTAGAGTTGCCAACTAGGCATCCTTGCCTAGCATAGGAAGTAACTGGTGAAGAGTCAGCATCTTGAATTTTGGAATGTCCAGAAAGAATTGTACTTTCTGGATAACAGGAAAAGTCTGGAATAAAAACCTTGTTCCTTTTCCTCTTCTGGTACCGGATGAATAGCCCCCATGTTTAACAGAGCAAGTACTTGTTTCTGAGCCTCTGCCCACTGATTTGGGGGCAGGTCTGGCCACCCATATGGAGTTGGTAACGTGTGGAAATGAAATCTGTATCCCTGGAACACTATATTTAAAACCTATTTGTCCTGGGTTATGAGTTGCCAGTTTTTTGCATGAAGAGCAATCTTTCCCCTCAAAGGGGCGACTGAAAGGTAAGTGCTTGGTAATTGTAAAGGGAAGTCATTGAGACGGTTTACCATGGGGGGGGGGTGTCTTGTTATTTCCAGATTTAGAAGTGGAAGCACCCCATTTCTTAGTTCTGAGAGTCCCTTTGGACTGAATCCTGGTGCTTTTGGTGAGTCTGGGTTTGGCTTGAGTGGATCTGGAAGGAGCTGGAAAGGACCAGTTCTTAGTAGGCCAGTGCCTACTACATAGTGGAGGTTGCACTTGTAAGAAATCTTTCACAGTTTGCATAGATTTAGCTTTATCTTCCATCTTTTTTAGAACTTCTTCAGCCTTATTGCCGAAACAGGCGGTCCTAAGTTAAAGGAGCATCCAACAATTTTGCTTTAACATGATCAGGAAGAGACTGCTCCTTAAGCCAAGCATGCCTTCTAAGCACAGACCCAGTAACAACAGCCCTGCAAGAGGCCTCTAAAGAATCAAAAAGTGCAGTTTTGTATCTACCATAAATGTAGATGTTCGAGTGTTCACCCTGCTGCAGTCATCACACTTGGGATATCCTGCAGTCAGGTGGTCCCGCAGTCGGCCCGAATTCCAAAGTCTTGGTCTGGCGTCGGTTGCTGTCACTTCTTCCCTGACGTCAGTGCGCCAGGGGTATACAAGTGGCATCCAACACCATTTTCTTCAGTTTTTCTTGCCCCAGATGTCAGGTGCCCCCAATAGGTAGGCAAAATATTATATATATATATATATATATATATATATGTATATATGTATATATATATATATATACATATAGCTATATAAAAATAAAATACCCTTAGGCACAAGCAAATACACCACAGAAGCTATATAGGATAGAGTGGTAGAGATAAGTTCAGATAGTTCAGAGGGGATGGAGAGAGGGTAACCTGGACTGCAGCAGGGTGAACACTCGAACATCTACATTTATGGTAGGTACAAAACTGTACAATGTTCATCGTGTTACCCTGCTGCAGTCATCACACTTGGGTTGAATCCCAAAGCTAAGGATGGGAGGTGGAGTCAAACAGGGTTAGAAGAAGCTAGTAAGCCCTGCAGAACTGCAGTGGCAAAACCAGCTCTAGTCTTAGAGTATAGAGGTAAGTGATAGTGCTTGGTGAATGTGTGCACCGAACTCCAAGTAGCAGCTTCTAGAATATCCTTGGTTGGCACTCCCCTGAGAAAGGCTGCTGATGTAGCTGTAGCCCTGATGGAGTGGGACCTAATGTTAGCAGATACTGGTTTCCCATGATGTGTGTAGCAGAATCATATGCAATGCCCTATCCATTTAGAAATGGTCTGTTTTGAGATAGCTTTTCCTTGTGATCCTGTAGCATAGGCTACAAAAAGCTGGTCAGTTTTTCTGAAAGCCTTAGTTTTATCCAAGTAGTAACGTAATTGCCTGTGAATGTCCAAAGAGTGCAGGAGTCTTTCTCCTTTGTTCTGGGGATTTGGGAAGAAGGTGGGCAAGTGAATGGTTTGGTTTAGGGCCATACTGGATACCACCTTTGGCATAAAAGAAGGATTAGTTCATAGAGAGACTCTGTCTTGATGAAAAATGAGGAAAGGTTCCACTGCCATTACTGCCTGTAGCTCTGAGACTCTTCTAGCTGAGGTTATTGCTAGTAGGAGGGCAGTTTTCCATGAAAGAAATTTTAAATCAGCTGAAAAAGCTGGTTCAAAGGGCGGCAATGTAAGCTTTTCCAGAATAAAGTTGAGATCCCAAGTAGGTGTTGGAGCTCTCCTTGGTGGTCTTAAGTTCTTAGCCCCTCTGAGGTACTGTCTTATGAGCGGATGTGAGAATAAAGGAGGATCCGTGCTGTAATGAGCTGAAATTGCTGAGGCGTGGATCTTAATAGATGAAAAGGAAAGTCCTTTGTGTAACATCTCAGTTAAATATTGTAGAATCTGAGGGATGTTTGGATCAAGGGGATTTAGGCCTTTAGCCTGGTTCCAGGCGCAAAATCTTTTCCATTTGTCTGAATATGTTTTCCTGGTGCTGGGCCTCCTGGCCTCCAGAATGACATCCATAACCGCTTTGGATAGAGGTGTTGGCTGGTTGTTTAGGTAACTTGCCATGCAGCCAGGTTTAAAGTCTTGAGCTGGCTGTGTAGAATCTGATTGTCTCGCTGGGTGGAGCAGGTGAGGAATTTGTGGCAAAATCCATGGTGGGCCGTGGGCCATGTTCCTTAAAATTGGATACCAATGCTGGCGTGGCCAGTCTGGTGCAACGAGTATCATTTGTGGCCTCTCTAATCTGACTTTCAGCAGTACCTTTGCTAGAAGAGGCAGTGGAGAGAAGGCATACACTGTTAATGTTTTCCAACTGAATGAGAGGGCGTCCACTTTCCAAGCTAGTGGATGGAAGGTGGTCGTGCAAAATTTTTGAAGTTGGTGGTTGTGGGAGCTTGCAAACAGATCTAGGTCTGGGCATCCCCATCTTTGAGCTGTCATTGCAAGTACTTGTGGATCTAGTTTCCATTCGTGTGGATCCATGATGTTTCTGCTTAGGTCGTCTGCCAATGTGTTTTTCTTTCCTGGCAGGAATTGTGCTTGTAATTGAACCTGGTAAGGTAGTGCAGTGTTCCACAAGTTCATTGCTTGCCTGCATAGAGAGTAGGAATGTGTGCCCCCTTGCTTGTTTATGTACCACATGACTGTGGTATTGTCCATCTTTATTAGTTGTCCTGGGTGTAGAAGGTCCTTGAAAGCTGTTAGGGCATTCTGTACTGCTAGCATTTCTTTTTGATTGATATGCAGATGCCTCTGATTTGTAGTCCATTTGCCCCGAATGCACTGCCCTGCCATGTGTTCTCCCCAGGCATAGCCCGATGCATCTGTTGTCATAGTTTGCCTGGCTGTGGGTAAGGTGAAAGGCTGACCCTTGTTGAGGTGACATGCCTGTGCCCACCACAGAAACTCTTGTTGAAGGCAGAGAATGAGTGGTATCATTGTTTCCAAGCTGTGGCTGTGCTGAGTCCATACACTTTTCAGGTACCATTGTAATTTCCTCATATGCAGTTTTGCAAATGGTATTAGTAGTATGCAAGATGCCATGAATCCCAAGGCCTGCAGAATTTTTCTTGCAGAGAGTTGGGTCTTTGTTGCCATTATTTTGAAATATTGAAACAGCTGTCGTTGCTTGTCTGGCGTGAGATAAGCCATCTGGGCCATTGTATTCAAGCTGGCACCCAGGAATATTATGTTTTGTGAGGGCACTAGTTTTGATTTCTTTTCGTTTACTGTGTACCCTAGGCAAGTTAGAAGGTGTTTGACAAATGCTAGATGCTTTAAAAGAATGTCCTTGCTTTCTGATTGAATAAGGCAGTCGTCCAGGTATGGGTATATTTGAATTCCTCTTTGTCTGCAGTATGCAATTACTGGTGCCAGGCATTTTGTGAAGACCCTGGGCGCAGTAGATAAGCCAAAGGGCAGTGCAGAGAATTGATAATGCTTTGAACCTGCAATGAAGCGGAGGTATCTTCTGCAATTTTGTCTGATAGGGACATGCAGGTATGCCTCCTTGAGGTCCAAAGTGACTAGCCAAGCATTCTTGCCCAGCATGGGAAGAAGCTGCTGTAGTGTTAGCATCTTGAATTTTGGTACTTGTAGATAGGTGTTCAGAATTGAAAGATCCAGAATGGGTCTCCATGCCTTGTCCTTTCTTGGGACTAGAAAGATCTTGAGTAGAATCCCTGTCCTTGCTCCTGTGTAGGTACCTGTTGAATGTCTCTCATGCTCATGAGAGCTGTAATTTGTTTTTGTGCCTCTGCCCATTGATTTGGTGGCAGGTTTGGCATTCATTTGATCCTCAGTAAGGTATGAAAGTGGAATCTGTATCCTTGACAGACAATGTTTAGAACCCATTTGTCTTTTGCGATGATGTGCCAGTTGTCTGCAAAAAATGCTAGTTTTCCTCCCAATGGAGTTGCCGGGAGGGATTTGCTTGGTAGTTTGAGGATAGAGTCATTGTGTTTGTCTTCTGCTAGCTTGGGGCCTGTCTTCTCCTCCTTTCTGGGTAGCAGAACCCCATTGGCGAGGTTTGTAAGGGCCCTGTGACTGACCTCTGCCCCTTGGGCGTCTGTATTTGCCCCTCTGTGATCTGTCTGAAGCTGGAAAGGACCAGTTTTTTGTTGGCCAATTTCTGCTGAAGCGAGGGGGTTGTACCTGCAAAAAATCCTTGACCGTTTGCATAGACTTTGCCTTATCCTCCATTTTCTTTAAAACTTCTTCTGCTTTGACATCAAATAATACATCCTGCTGTAAAGGTGCATCCAATAATTTTGCTTTAACATGGTCAGGGAGGGTTTGTTCTTTTAACCAAGCATGTCTACGTATGAAGTAACAGCTGCTCTACAGGAAGCTTCCAATGAATCAAATCCGCACTGTAAAGTATGTTTGCCCACCTGTTCAGCTGCATGCAACAGATCCTGCATTTCCGTGAATTCATGCTGTCCAGAATGTGTGCTCATTTTTTGTTTTAACTGAGACATTAGGATTTGCTGATATTTCAACATGTGAAACTGGCAATTTAATGCTCTCATAGCCAGAGTTGCTGAGGTGTATATTTTCTTTCCCCATCTATCTAGGGCTCTGGAATCCCTTTCAGAGGGCACAGGATTTTTAGCCATAGAAGCTTTTGCTCCCTTAGGACCCTGGGAAATTGTTTCTGGGTCAGCTACAGGGCTTTTATAAAGGAATTTGTGTGAGGCATGTACTCTGTAGTATCTGTCTGGTTTGGCTGGAGCAGGAGGTAGAGAGTCTTGATTTAAACTAGACTGCAAATAAACATCATCCACAATATCTAAAACAGGAGGGACAGCAAGAGGTCTGTGCTGGGGTAGTAAAAGGAACTCACGGAGCCTTTTCTTAGAATCTGAGTAATCCTGGCCTTCCCAATGGAAATGTTCCCTCATAGTATGTAAAGTTTCCTCAAAAGAGTAGTCTTCAGGGGGAGATGCTGAGGGAATAGTCTCTTCAGCATCAGCATCTTCATAAGGTGGAAAAGTGTAATCCTGTTCCTCAGAAGAATCTGAGGAGAGAGAAATTTGGTCAGAGTATGCATAATCCTCCTCTTGTCTTGGTCTTTTATCAGGAGGGGGATGGGGACCCCTGATAAGGGTAATCAAATCTTCAGCCATCTTAAGCATCTGCTTCTTAGGCATGGGGCCTTGAACTGTAGACGGATATACAGTTTTCTTAGGTTTTAAAGGAGTTTTAAGCTTAGCATAAGATTTAATGGTGAGTGTAGTCGGTCTGAAGGCACCTTCTGCAACCGAAGGTGTTTCCACTGTACCGGTGTCTAGTTCTGCTCTGGTGTCAGTAGATGGCTGCGTCGGCCTAGTAGACCCTGCTTGGGAATCCGCAGCTGTCTGGGGTTCCAGTTCTGCAGTCGTCAGGGGCTGCATAGGTGCCTCACTGAAAACCGGAGAACCGGTGACAGGCCCAGCTGAGGCCTCGGGGTCTGGCTTATTCCTAGGCTGCCTGTCCTTATCCTTGCGGTTTTTATGAATGGCGGTCATCGGTTGCTCCGACAGCATGATATAATTAAATTTCCTACCAAAGTAATGCCGTGCGAAGTCAAAACGGTGTTTGATTGTTCGTTTATTAAACCTAGCGCAAAACCGACAACCTGTGACATCGTGGTCTGGGCCTAGGCAAAGAATACAAAAGGAGTGGAAGTCCTTATGAGGTATTTGCTTCCCACAAGAAATGCAATTGTTAACTTTTTCTGACATCGGACTGAGACAAGAAAATGTTCCCCAACGGAATACTTAGCTTTATTGAAGACTTCGTACTGAAATTCAAAACGAAAATCTCAGGTGTTGGCCAAACGGCACTTGCGAACTGCTTCTGCTTTGGGCACCGCACGGCAAGAAAGACTGAAGAAAATGGCGTTGGATGCCACTTATATACCCCTGGTGCACTGACGCCAGGGAAGAAGCGACAGCAACCGACGCCGGACCAAGACATTGGCATTCGGGCCGACTGCGGGACCGCCTGACGGCAGGATAGCCCAAGTGTGATGACTGCAGCAGGGTAACACGATGAACATCCACATTTCAAAGTATGTTTTCCAACTTGTTCAGCTGAATGCAATAAATCCTGTAAATCTTTATTTTCCACACAGTCAGAAATCAACATCATTTTCTGTTTAAGCAGTCCCATGATATGCTGTTGATATTTTAGCATATGAAATTGGCAGTTTAAAGCCCTGATTGCCAAGGTTGCAGAAGTAAAAACCTTTTTACCCTATCTATCCAAAGCCCAGGAATCTCTATCAGAAGGGGTAGGATTTTTAGCAGTAGAAGCCTTAATGCCCTTGGGCCCCTAAGAAATGGTTTCTGGGTTATCAACAGGATTTTTGAAAAGGAACTTGTGGGAGTCAGGAACACTGTAGTATCTGTTAGGTTTATTAGGAGCAGGGAATCAGGGGCCATACTGGATTCTGAAAACACATCACCAACAATGTCTAGTACAGGAGGTATAGCCAAAGGCCTATGCTGAAGAAGAAGGAGGAAATCCCTAAGCCTCTTTTTTGATTCAGAAAATTCCTGACTTTCCCAGTGGTATGTAAAGTTTCCCGAAAAGAAAAGTCCTCAGGGGAGGAAGCAGAGGGAATGGAATCCTCTGCATCAGAATCCTCATAAGTAGGTATGGACAAATCCAGATCATTTGAAGAGACAGAATTCTGATCAGAAGATTCATAGTCAAGCTCAGCCCTAGGCCTCTTAGAGGGGGAGGGGTTGACTACCCCAGATTTGAGTAATTAAATCTTCAGCCATTTTGATCATTTGTTTTTTAGGCATAGGGGCCTGGACATGTGACCTGGGAGTCGGTTTTTTAGACATAGATCGAGATTTAGGCCTTAGTATTGAAGGTGGACTCGGTTTAATATGCAAGTCTGTAGGCCTGAATACACCCTCAGAAGCCGGTGCCTGCACAGCGGCTCCGTACCCATCCAAGGTAGAGACATCCACGGGTTCCATAGGTGAAGCATCTTGTGGCATACTGGACTCCGAATGGGTCTCAGTAGAGGCCTGCTAATTAGAAGTAGCAGGTATCAGGGGCTGCGAAAGCGCCTCACTGAGTACCAGCGAACTGGCGACTGGCTTAGGAAAAGCGTCGTCGGCAGTTCTGGACTTCGATGGCCTGTGTCTGTCTGTTTCTTTGTGTTTTTTCAGAATTCCGGTAGTGGGATAGCTAACTGACAACATTTCTGGATAATTAAACCAAGAACCGAAATATTTAGAGGCAAAAATGTACAGACGATGGATAGTGTGTTGATTAAATAAATCACAAAACCGACAGCAAGGTACATCGTGGTCATGGCCTAGGCAAGGAATACAGTACAAATGAAAATCTTTATGAGGTATTTGCTTCCCACAAGTAATGCAATTATTAACTTTTACTGACATCGGTAAGGGGCAATAAAAAGTTTCCCCAACGGGGTACTTAGTTTTAAGTTGAAGACTTTGGTTCTGAAACTCAAAAACGAAAATTTCAGGAGTCTGCCGACTGGCACTTACAAACTGCTTCGGCTTTGGGCACTGCACAGCAAGAAAGACTGATGTAATGGCGTTGACTGCATGTTTTATCCCCCTGATGTCATGGAAGAAGTGACAGCAACCGATGCAGGACCCAAGACTTTGTTAATCAGGCCGACTGAGGGCAACCTGCCAGCAGATTACCCAAATGTAATGACTGCAACAGTGAAACACGAAGAACATCCAGCAGATGAAGCATTCAGACTGGAAGCAAAGAAGTTTTGAGGTATGTATGTCCATACGTCACCTTTATGCCCTATATATAACCATACGTGTCATGTACGACATCCCTATAACAACACAAGGCTTTGTTATAATGGCTAGACGTCAGGCTACCCTTGGCAGGGGATCCTTTAGTGAAGAATACAACAATGATATGCAAGGACATCAACTGTTTCCCAAGCATAATCCCTTAGGTCTTCCCCAGGAAGAAAGGGAAGGGGGTTAGGATGGCAGGAAGTTGAAGAATTAAAATGGCCAACACAGACACATCGTTATGGTGAGTACATAACTTTTGTATCTGATGTTGTCATTTTCATTCATTCCTCAAATGATGGGACACAGTCCCCAGCTAGATGAACCTTGGGTGACCTTCATGGAAGGATAATTTGGAGTACTGCAGAGCCAAAAGCAGCTCTGTTCCTAGAAATCCAATCTAATTTGTAACTGGACCAAGTGGCAGCTGCACGTAATCTATTGATGTTCTTGAACAAAAAGCTGAAGAAGTGGCCATAGAACTCATGGAATGTGCTCTAGGGGGGCTCAGGCAAAGACAACCCTTTCTGTTTAGAGACCAAGGATATACAATCAGTCAACCATTTAGCTAACGTCACTTTGGAAATCATCATGCCCAATCTCGGGTGAAAAGAATGCAAACAGTTGGTCAGATTTCTTACATCTTTGGTCCGATGAAGATAAAAAGTACAGTTGTGTGCACTTACCATAAATGCAGATGTTCGAGTGTATTCACTGTTGCAGTCATCACCTGTGGGTTATCCCTGCTGTGGTAGCCCTCGGCCAGCCCGAATACCAGAGCCAATGTTTTTGTGTGCCAGCTGCTGTCGCCTGTAGACTGACGTCAGGTTGTCAGTGCTATAAAGCAAGGCAGCTGATGCCATTACATCAGTTTTTCCTTGCCCTAACCAGTCAGAAGCCCCAGAAAATATGGCAAAGTGGTCTTGGTGGTCAACAACCACCCCAAGAAGCTTATGTCTCCCTAATGAAAGAGGACATAAGAGGGAAGTAGGGAGGGAAATCAGGACTGCAGCAGTGAACACCCTCAAACATCTACATTTATGGTAAGTGTACACAACTGTACTATGTTCTTCATGTTTCAATGTTGCAGTCATCACCTGCGGGAAGGATTAGTTAGAGACCTAGGCATGGGTAAGCAAGCCTGCAGAACTGTAAAGGCAAACAATGTAATTTCTTATTATAGGTTTGTGGATGATTTAATATTTCTGGTGGATGCTGATGAGAGTGACATTAAGGAATTTGTTAAAGATATCAACAATAATAGATTTTCTATGAGTTTTGATGGTTTGACAATGGGACTTGTGGTTCCATTTTTGGATGTAGTTTTGGATATCTCTGATGGTATAAAAATTACTACTTCAATTAATAGAAAATTTGAGGGTACCAATTTTTATTTACATGGAACCAGTGGGCATCCTCCCCATACCTTGGATGCATTACCATATGGTGAAATTTTACGTACATATAGATTATGTGGGAAATCTGATATTTTTCAGCAAGAAATTAATGTTTTGGTGGAATCTTTCTTAAATAGGGGTTATAATAAAGATATTTTAAATAGATGTTTTGATAAGTTGGTCAAAAGGGTTAAGCCTTCTGATGGTGCAAATAGTCATCATTTTTATAATAATGTAGTTCAATATAATAATGATAGTAAATATAAGGAAAATATGTATTTTGTAACCACCTATGGATGTTTTACTTCTCAATTTCTTGATATAGTAAAACAATTTTGGTCTTTCTTACATTCTTGTAAAAATGTTCAACAATGGCTGAATGCTAATTTAAAATTTTCCTTTCGGAGAGGTAGAAATATCAAAAACTTTTTAGTTAAAAGTAAATTTAGTTTACCTCCATTGTCATTATATAAAGTACCATGTAAAATTGGCACCTTTCCTTGTGGAAGGTGCAAAGGTTGTAAATATATTGTACCTTGTTTTCCATTTATTAATGATGTGAAGTTTATTCCTGTTAAGCAATTTTGTTGTAATTCAGTAGGGGTTATTTATGCTCTCTGTTGTCCATGTAATATTTATTACATAGGAGAAACAAAAAGAGCTTTTAAACTGAGGTTGCTGGAGCATATAAGGGACATTAATAATGGTAATATAGAAAGCCCTGTAGCTCTGCATTTTTTAGAATGTCATAACAAAAGTAGTGTAGGTTTAAAAGCCACTATTTTAGAACAAGTTAAGCTATCATTGTATTGTCAGCAGGATGTTAAAACTGTTTTACTGCAAAAAGAAGCTTTACTTATTTTAAAGTATAAAACTATGTCTCCTTGTGGGCTCAATGAAGAGTTCAATTGGAGAGCTTTGCTTAATTAATTATTTAATTGTTTAATTGGCTTATTAGTTTGTTATAAAGAATGGGTGTTTGTACACATTTTTATTCTCCTTGAAAGCTTTGGCCGAGACGTCAGAGATTTTATTAAAAGATTTGCTGGATACTGTGTTCGTTGTTTTGCTAGCTGATGCCATTACATCAGTTTTTCCTTGCCCTAACCAGTCAGAAGCCCCAGAAAATATGGCAAAGTGGTCTTGGTGGTCAACAACCACCCCAAGAAGCTTATGTCTCCCTAATGAAAGAGGACATAAGAGGGAAGGAGGGAGGGAAATCAGGACTGCAGCAGTGAACACCCTCAAACATCTACATTTATGGTAAGTGTACACAACTGTACTATGTTCTTCATGTTTCAATGTTGCAGTCATCACCTGCGGGAAGGATTAGTTAGAGACCTAGGCATGGGTAAGCAAGCCTGCAGAACTGTAAAGGCAAACCCTGCCCTAGCCTTAGAGAAAAGAGGAAGGTGGTAATGTTTTGTAAGGGTATGGACCGAGCTCCAGGTGGCAGTTTCCAAGATGTCCCTGGTGGGAAGTCCTCTGAGGAATGCTGTGGAAGTGGAGGCTGCCCTAGTGGAATGGGTACGAACAGACTTAGGGGGAAGTTTCCCATGAAATTTGTAGCAGAAATGGATACAGTGTGATATCCATTTGGAAATGGTCTGCTTAGAAATGGACTTCCCTTTGCCCCTAGGGCAAAACTGACAATAAGTTGGTCCATTTTTCTGAATGGTTTAGTATGGTCCAGGAAGTATCTGAGCTGTCTGTGCATGTCTAGAGAGTGCAGAATTCTTTCCCCCTTGCTTAGAGGGTTAGGGAAGAAGGTGGGCAGATGAATGGCCTGGTTGAGAGTCACATTAGATACCACTTTGGGCATGGAGGAGGGGTTAGTACTAAGGGAAACCCTGTCTGCATGGAAAATGATGAAGGGCTCAATGGTCATCAGTTCCTGAAGTTCAAAAACCCTTCTGGCCGAGGTGATAGTTAGCAAAAAAGCGGTTTTCCAGGACAGGAACTTCAGTTCTGCTGAAGCAGCAGGTTCGAAGGGTGGTAAGGTTAGTTTTTCCAAAACATAATTTAGATCCCAGGCTGGAGTGGGAGGCCTTCTGGGAGGTTTGATATTAGAAGCCCCTCTGAGGAACAGTTTAATCAAAGGATGAGAGAACAGGGGCTAGTCTGTATTAAAATGAGCCGAAATGGCTGAGGCATGGATTTTAACAGAAGAGAAGGAGGGGCCACTATTGAGTAATTCACTAGATAGTCCAGGATAAGAGGGACAGAAGGTTGTGAGGAACTGGCCCTTCTGGACTGGCACCAGGAGCAGAATCTTTTCCATTTCCCTGCATAAGATTTTCTGGTGCAGGGCCTTCTGGCCTCTGTGGTAATGTCTAGAACCTGCTTGCTTACCAGAAGCCCCTTGCTTACCTTGGGAGTATCTGCCATGCTGATAGCTTGAGAGTCTGCAAATATGGGTGCAGCACCCCCCCCCCCCCACTTGAGTCAAGAGGTTTAGGATCTGGGGAAGCTGCCTGGGAGGTTATGTCAGGCTGCGCAGCAAGGGGTACCAATGTTGTCTGGGCCAATCTGGAGCAATGAGGATGGCCATGGGCCCTACCTCCCTTATCTTGATGAGTACCTTGGGAATAAGAGGCAGAGGGGGGAATGCGTACATGAAGAGAGAGTTCCACAGGAAGGTCAAGGCATCCACCTTTCATGCCAGGTGGTGATGCTCCCTGGTACATAATTTCTTTAGCTGATGGTTGAGGTGCGAAGCAGAGAGATCCACCTCCGGATTTCCCAAACTTGAGTGACTTGCAAAAAGTTCGTTGAAAGTGAATTTGTATCCCTGAAAAATTATCTTTAAGACCCATTGGTCCTTTGTTACAGACAGCCAATTTTCTTTGCAGAGGGACCCCTTCCTCTGAGCTTTTGGGTGAAAGGAGGGCAGAGGGGGGAGTGGGAGTCATTGAGGATTTTTGCCATAGAGGGATGGCTTAGAACTCCCTGCCTGAGGCGGACATGGTCCACTGTTTGGTTCTCTCTTGTCCATGTTGTAGGGACCTGGGTGGCCTGTCAATGCGGGACTTAGCTTGCCCCTGTCTGCTAGGAGCAGAAAAGGATGAGTTCTTAGATGGAAAATTCCTGCTGAATCTAGGAGGTTGAACCTGAATGAAATCTTTTACTGTTTGCACAGATTTTGCTTTGTCTTCCATCTTTTTAAGCACCTCTTCTGCTTTTTCTCCAAACAAGTGGTCTTTATCCCAAGGTGCATCAATTAACTTTGACTTGACATGATCAGGCAGAGGCTGTTCCTTCAACCATGCATGTCTCCTAATGACAGATCCAGACACTGCTGCCCTGCTAGAGGTTTTTAGTGTGTCATATCAACAGTAAAAAAGAGTGCCTTGCCACTGGACAAGTAGCGTGCAATAAATCTGATAACTCCTTAGAATTGGCCCAGTCAGGAAAGGTAGAAATCTTTTGCTTTAATAGTTCCATAGTGTGCTGTTGATATTTTAGCATATGGAACTGACAGCTGAGAGCTCTGATAGCTAAGATTGCAGAGGTGTAAACTTTTTTACCCCATCTATCCAGCGCTCTGGCATCCTTATCAGAAGGTATAGGGTTATTTGCATTACTAGCCCTGGCTCCCTTGAGTCCCTGTGTAAAGACCTCCCGGTCTGCAGCAGGATTTCTGTAAAGGTATTTGAGTGTCTGGTACTTTGTAATACCTGTCTGGTTTACTGGGAGCAGGTGGGAGGCCGTCCGGGGCTAAAGTGGATTCATGGAAAACATCATCCACCACTTCTAAAACAGGGGGGGTGGCAAGGGGTCTGTGCTGGGGTAGGTCTATAAATTTTCTTAGCCTTTTCTTAGACTGAGGGAAATCCTGAGATTCCCACTGGAAATGTTCCCTGAGGGTGTGGAGGGTTTCCCCAAAGGAGAGGTCTTCTGGTAGGGAGGCAGAAGGGATGGATTCCTCTGCATCTGAATCCTCATAAGCAGTTAGAGGTTGTTGTTCCTCTTCAAAATCTGAATAATCTAATTCCTCAGAATCCTGCTCTGTCAGTAGTTCAGGAGAAGGGTGTCTTTTCCTTTTAGAAGTTGTGGCTTGACTGCCCCTGATAAGGGAAATAAGATCCTCTGCTATCTTAAGCATTTGGGCTGGGGTGGAGGGGGGAGTAAAATGGTGGCTAGAGGTAGATTTTCTAGGGGTGGCCTGGCTTCTAAGCCTAAGAGTATTCATCGGTCAGAGAGAAATGGTAGTCGGGTGTGAAGATGTCTGTTACTGACTAGAATCGGTAGTGCGAAAGACCTCCTTGGAAGCCAGTGCCTGTGTTGCGGCTCAGGACCCAACTGAGGCAGAGACAACCAAAGGCTCTGAAGACGAAGAAGACTTCTGCAGTATATCGGACTCCAGAAGTGTCTCCGTAGAGGCCTGCATAGCTATCACATCGGGCATCAGGGGCTGCGAAAGCGCCTCACTGAATTCCAGAGAGCTGACAACCTGCTTAGCGGAAGAGTCATCGGAAGGCTTCACCTTGTGTGGTCTGTCTCTATCTTTATCCCTATGTTTTTTGGAGGCTCTATGGGTTGTTTGGTTAACCAATGCCATTTGTTAAGACAGAGGACAAAAGTACCCATCTACAAAAAGCGCTCTACAATGAATGGTTCTCACGTTAAAGTGGGCACAGAACCGGCAATAGGCGACGTCGTGGTCTGGGCCTAAACACGTGATGCAGTATGAATGGAAATCTAGGTGTGGGATCTGCTTTTCACAGGCGAGACACTTTTTCGGACATCGGTTAGTGCAAGAAAAAAAGAGATCCCCAACAGAGTACTTAGCTTTAGACGTTTTCAGCGGTGATCCAAGCTCTGGTAGTGACCGACTGGCACACTTGCAAACGGCT
Organism: Protopterus annectens; assembly: GCF_019279795.1. Taxonomy (NCBI): domain Eukaryota; kingdom Metazoa; phylum Chordata; order Ceratodontiformes; family Protopteridae; genus Protopterus; species Protopterus annectens. The sequence continues at coordinate 1,806,757,701 of NC_056743.1, read as the reverse complement.
TCTGCTGCGGGCTTCACAGCAAGAAAGACTGATGTAATGGTGTCAGCTGCCTTACTTTATAGCACTGATGACCTGACGTCAGTCTAAAGGCAACACTAGCTGACGCAGACGAACACTGACTCTGGTATTCGGGTCGGCTGAGGGCTACCACAGCAGGGATAACCCCCCACAGGTGATGACTGCAACGGTGAAACACGAAGAAAACTGAAGTTGCCTGTGCACATCCAAAAGATGCAATATGCATTCACCTTTACTGGAAATTCTGGGAAGAAAACCGAGAGATTAACGACATTAATATTTGACTCAGAAGCCACCTTAGGTAAAAAAGATGGACTAGTATGTAAAGAGACCCTAGCCTTATGAAAAAAACAAGTATGGAGATTTAAGAGAGTCTGGAGCTCAGTGACTCATCTTGCTGATATAATAGCAACTATAAAAAAAATGTCTTGAAGTACAAATATTTAAGGTCTGACTTGGCTGAAGGTTCAAATGCGCTTTGAATCCGACTTTGAAGTAAAGCAGTTAAATTCCATGGAGGAGCAGGGTCCTTGACTGGGGGACCAAGTAAAAAGATGCCTTTCAGAAAAGTCTTGACAACTTAGAAGAAACCAAAGAAGAGTGATTTTCATTTGAATTAAAGTTGGAAATGGCAGCCAACTGAACTTTGAC